>NC_044584.1:11620295-11921772 GCF_901933205.1 Camarhynchus parvulus | reverse complement strand
GGATTCCTGTAGAATTCACTTCCACCAGATTTTTATTGCACAATGTGTTCTAGGTATTCAGCTGCTACTCCTATTTCTTTTAGTTCTTAATCTACAAACACAGAGAAGCATAGTCAAAATCTTGCCATGCTGTGCAGGAATTGTGTGGTTTTTGGTAAACAGAGAACAGCCATTGTGAATTTTGGAGCTTTTTGCTAACCAATACATGAGTGGCATTGCTGTTATGGCTGTTATGGCTCTTTTTCTGTCACACTGGAGTCCTAAGATTTTGATAACCCAGGTAATTATTAGAAGTATATTAAAAAAATTCCAAAAGCACAGGGGAAAATCCAATTTTATGGCTGACTTCTATTTTTAATGTTCTTGAATCAGCAAAAGTTATTTTCAGAATCACTGCTGGAAAGTCAGTTACCTCTGCTGGCCTAAGCCAAGCTTGATTGTTGCTTTATTTTACTTCTGAGCTTGCTGTCTGAGCTGACCTTTTTCTGCTTTTCAAAAGTGTTTCATGTGCCACTGTTCATCCAGCTATAAGATCTCCATAGAGCAAAATGCCTTTTTTATTTAAAAAAATAGCATCGATCAGTCGATCAAAGTGGGTATTGATCAAGGAGGAGCATTATCCACAGCAGCATTTGTTTATACAACAGTCCAGAGTAATTGGCCATGCACAGGAGGATGTGCCATGTCTTTGTCCAGGCTGAAAGTGCAGAGGGGATTTATAAACTAGAGAATAGGTCTTGCTTTGAGACTGTAGAATAACCATGGGGATCCATGGGAACCAGAGGATATTTAGTTCCTTTCATTGGGAACATCCTCTAATGGCTTGTTTACTGCACCATCACAAAGCAGCGGTTACTGCAGGGTGATTTCAGTGTGGTAGAGAGAAGGATAGCATTGCTATTACAGAGATTAGGAAGGTAAATTCCCTGTACAAACACTGAAAAAGATGAGCTGCCCCAGAGAATGTATCCAAAAAAGCACATCTCCCTGTAACAGGATTCTTAGGCTTCTAATTTAGATGTTGAATCTTACCAGGATGAATGGTCTGAGCACCCTCATTCCCTACCCCAGTGCATCTCTGGCTGTTTGTTTTGGTTTTTTACCATGTCTCTTTTGGTGTTTTTTCTCCCTTTCTTATCATGGTAATACTCCAAATTGTTAAGCTGGGTGGGCAGACACTGGAGACAATTAATGGAGCAGGCATTGTGTGGCATTGTGTGTCCAGTGGGAAGAAGGGAAGAGGGACAGTAAAGGCAGCACAAGTTGAAGGGAAGAGAACAGTAGAGAGTTAAAAGTGGAGCAAAAGCAGACATCAGTAACAGGATGAGCATCAGTGAGTACCCCTGGGCACTGCTGAGGTCCCACTGAGGTGCCACTGGTGGAACCCACTGTGATGTCCTTGCCACTCCTTCCCTCTTCTTCCCCCTTCTTCCCTCAGGGCAGGACACTTCTTTTTTCACTGTGCTCTGTGAGAAAGCTGAGGGAGGCCAGCACCTTGCAGACACTGCCCTAAGAAGATGTCTTAGTAATGGGACCAATGCTATAAATCTTGTGTAGGTAAATGTATCCCAAATACAAATATGCAAGTGATATCCTGGCCAGAGCTGGAAGGTGTATTGTCATTAGTGTGGGCAGACACTGCAACTGTGAAATTTTCCACACACCCATGGTTCCATGCCCTGCTTGGTAATCTGTCTCCCAGGGATGCAGGGCGACTTTCCAGAAGTTTTAAACAACTGCCATCCTTAAAAACAGGTTTCTCAATAAATATTTACTGCTTCTTTTCTAAATACAGGATTTATCTCTTATGCCCTGCAGTCAGGATAATAGTGTGCTCTTAGAACCAAGAATAGGGTCACATTTTACACTTGAAGCCTTTCAGCATATATGTACATAGAACTTTGGTATAAATACTTCAATTGTAATGTCAGAGTAAAATTCTCAGGAAAACTGGGAGCTACAAATATGTCTAGAAAAATGATGAAAATGTCCAAATGTCATTAATTTAGGAAAAACTAATGTGATATGGATATATACCACATTAAAATATTAGGTGCATAAAGATTGTGTCTAAAATTTTTAGGTTTGCTGAGCTAGAGTTTCATTTAGTTTTTTATTTTAAGTGGTGACACTTGTTTAAAAAGAATAATTGAGAGACATGTTAGCCTAGCCAGATGGATACATGTGGAAAATGTTGATTTTTCTTTGCCTCAAGGTTATTTCCTCCTGCCTATGCTGACAGCTGAAGTTAACCACTTCAGCTGCCAGATTTCCTTGGCAGAAAGTCTGGACATCCTGTGTTCCATACAAGGTTGCTGTAGAGCAGATTTGGGAGCTTTGCTGTGGAGAAGTGGTAGTGCAGCAGCATATGGAATGGGACATGAGTTGCTAATGCAGGAAGCACCAACGCACAAGAAGATTTGGTCACCAAACCTATGGAGGAGACCCAGGCCTTGAAGTCATTTCCCAAATGTTTGAATGCAGAACTGTCAAGACAGACATGGGGGAACCCCAAAACCCCATGAGAGCACCCAGTGCCTACTGGAAGGCCTTGTATGTGTATAATTTGGTAGATCCCTTGAATTTTATAGGGCTGTTAAAGATTCATTGTCTGAGTTTCAGTGTGTTGTGGTCCCATATCTCTCCTCCCACTGTAGAACATAAATACTGCTGTTCTTCACCCACAGAGTGACTCCATCCCTCATGAAAGGTGACTTCATCAACTCTGTTGGTCCTTGAAAGGAGTTGAGCTTGATTACAGGAGAGTTTGTGAAGTTCTGCACATCAGCTTTTGGGGATGTAGGACACCCCATTGGTGGGATTGCTGGTAGGGGGAGATGTGGGTAGAGGCACTTCTTGTATTAACAAAGTGATCTGGTGTTTGTCAGCAGCAGTCAGACATTGGGGTCTGAGCCTGTGTGTTCAGCATGTGAGTGTTGTTCCCATCAGCTTGGTTTGAACAAAGGTTTCCTGTCTGTTTTCAGCAAAACTGTGAAGTATAAATATTTATGCATTGGAGCAGCGCATTCATCCATTATCCCAACATAGAAACGTGTTCCCAGTGCTGTGGTTTCCATTGAGATGTCATCCAGCTTTTAATCCCCTTGGATCTTGTCTCAGCTGATCACAACCATGACGCTGCTAAGTGCAGCTATCAGTCATGGACAGGACTCCATCCAGCTGGATTGGCAGAAATGTTAAGTGACACATTCACTTCCGTGCTTATCAACGAGAACAGGATCATAGCAGCTGCTACTTTTTAAAGTGTTTTATTGTTTCCAAAGACAACAGGCAAAGGAAGTTGATAATAAGGATCTTCAGTGATAAAAGGAAGGATTCTTAAAATCAAGAGCATGATGTCCCCTGCCTGACATGCAGGTGTTATTTCCTTGAAGGCTGCAGTGCCTCTAAGGGCATGGCTGCTGGAGCAGAACAGGACATGGCACCTTCACCAGTCACCTGACTTGCAGAGCAGGTGAGCTGGCATTTCCCTGCAAGCTGGCCCTAAAAACATGGCACAAAAGCTATGGCACAAAGGATTGGTGTCAAAGGCTTTAGGTGCAGCTTTTCCCAGTCATGGCTGAGAGCAGGGCAAGGGGCAGCTTGCAGGTCTCCCTTGGCTCAGAAGGGAATGTTTGGCCTTTGTAGAAGTGTGTTTTGGGGAAAATGCATTTAGCAAATGTGAGATGGGAAGTGTAGGCTCAGCACATTAGATGAGGAAATAGCAAATCCAGTCCTGTGCAGGTTGAGAAGATAGCTGCAGACATCTTTTGGGGAGTTCCTTTTGTCTCAGGAGCCATGGTACAGGGATCAGCAACCTGTGGACAATGTGGCAGATGTTTCCTTGCTGGGGCCATCTCTGGCCTAGTCCTGCACAGACACTGATTCTCTGGTGGGCCAGACTCCCTTCTGTTCACAGGAAAATGATCAAGCTTCCCTCATTCCAAATAATTTATCAGCACTGAAAGAGATTTTTGCAGATCAGACTGCCTTCTTCCTGGTTACTTATTGATAATGCTGCTCTGGCACACTGAAGCAAGTGCTTTCAGCTTCTTAGAGGCTGCTGGGAAGAAAATTTTCCATTTTATTTTAGAAACACAACCTTTTGGTTTTCAAACTGAGAGAAAAGGGCTCTGGAGCTCTGCTTACTGAACAACACACAGGTAATAGCAATCTGGATGTCCATAATGTTTTTATCTGATGATTTCAAAGCACTCAGCAGAAAGAGGTGTGATTCTCAGGAAGGGAGAGGAGAAGCCACAAGATGCCAAATACTTGTGGGGTAGAGCAGAGCTGTTCTTCAAGGCATGGAAATGAGAGCATCCTCTACAGAATTTTAAAAGAATGGGAGCTGTAATGAAGCAAATAGAGGATTTCATCTGCTCAATATGCATGTATGCACACAGTGACATATAAATGTGTGGTTTGTTTAGCTTTTAACATTTTGGCAGTGCATTTTTGGACTCACTGGGTTTGATCTACAGATCATTGAACCCCAGATTTGTCTTTTTCTGCTGGTTTCAGGATTCCAAATGACATTGGCTGCTGCTGCTTTCCTGTTAATCTGTTAGTGTGACAGAATCACTGTGGTGAGCTATACACAGTTTAAGGAGCATGTAAGAGCCACTGCACATGCAGCCCAGACAGCATTTTAATTTGCTACACCACAGATGACTCTGGTTGCAGTAAATTTACTGTGAGTAGACTAATTGCAAAATAACCCTAATTGAGTAGTTATCAGCAAACAACATCCTGTGGAACAAAACTGCTTACAATTAATAGCATTTAAGCCATGCACTGGTATTCTGCAGAATGCTAAGATGTAATTACACCGTGTACAGAGATTGTGTTCTGTTCTGCAAACCATGTTTCCAGTGCTGCTTTCATTATAAAGGGCCGTTTCAAGATTCAGTACTTGCATTTTAGGCTAAATGAATTTATGAAATAAGTGATGTGTCTCTCCCCTTAACATGTGTGAAGCAGAACCAACTCTAATAAAACCAGTGAAGCTGTGGCACTGTCAGGAGAAGAATGAGTGGTGCTGGTGTCTGGTCACGTTCCTCCACGTTAGGCCTGTCTGATCACCTGTGGGTCTGGAGGCTGCAGAATTGGTCCCCAAGAGCAGAGCTGCAGAAATCATCTGGCACATGGCATCTCAAGGAAATGCCGGGAGCAATGCATGACACAAGGAATGGGGGGCAGAAGGGATGGAAAATTTATGGTCAGCAGTCCTAGTTCTCACCAAGGCTCTGTTTTGGAAAATGTTATCATTTTATGGAGCATTAAAGGGGGAGCGTGGGCAAGCGTGGGAGAGGGAAATGGCTGAGTATGTCCTTGCTGCAAACCTCCTGGGAAGAGAGTGCGAGGGTAGCAGAAGCTCAGTGAGTATTTTGATAAAGATTACTGTGTATGTACAGAGATGAAAGAAAAGTACTTAAGTGATCATTAGTGCTTCCCAGTGATCCTGAAATGTGTGGACAGTGTTGGTGGGGAAAGTCAAATACAACTATGGCTAAAGAAAATTGTTGGTATGAAGGTATGAACTGGCGGGTAGAAGAATCAGAAGGACCAAGAAACCCAACCAAAAACAAAAGCACCAAGCCCAGCCTCCCCTGTACAAGGAAAATTTGAGCCCCATGCATAACGTCTTTCATATAAAATTGTTGTTGGACCTCTGGAGTTGGACCCATTATGCTGATTTTAGTAGACAGACCCTGAAGAGGAAACATGGTACCTAATTATCTTAATTTATTCAGTGCTAAGCAAGCAGCTGTGCACATTAGTACTGGACTGAGCTTGAGTTAAGCTTCAGTGTTATTCTTTCCTAATTTGACGTTCCAACCATAACAAAACTGTGTCAGGGTGTCAGTGTAACATACTAATTGTGAGCAGGCAGCTTTTAGATTTGCTTTTTGTTTTAAGCCTAAAATGCCACCAAGGACAAAGGAGCACAGATTCAGCTCTGTCTTTCTAACCACTGCACTTCTCCAAGTACCATTACTTCGCAAATACTCAGTTTTCATGGGAATCTGCAGCCAATGAACTATTATTTTGAGAATGGGGAAGTGTTATGTTCCAGAAATGCCATGCTAGCTGCAGCTTGAGGCTGCCACAGTTTAGCTTGAAGCCACTGGCACTGAGTGTATTGCTTTTAAAATAATTGGGGGGAAACTATTGACATTTAATTTCTTCCTCCGGAGCCAAGGTGAAGAATTTTTCTGTTTTGTGGCTTCTTGAAACAATGCCTTGAATTTATACAGAGTTTGTTACTGTATTAAAAATATAATTAAAGGGAATGCACCCTGTTTCAGGAAGGTTTTTAAAAGGGTACATTTCTTTGATGTATTTCAGGAGTCACTGAGCTTTATGAGATCACTGGTTTGTAATGGCTTCCCCTGGAAATGAGGAAGAGTTGTTTAAGAGATCTAACTCTGAATTAAAATGCCAGCAATCTAGGCAGGAAGCCAATCTTACAGGACATTATTGCCATTTTAAGATTCCAAACCATAATTTGTTTCTGTTGCAAATATTTCTTATGCAGAAGGTAGTTTTAAAACATCCATCTTTTTTCTCCGTGGGTAATCATGACTTCCATAGAAAAACTGAATGACAAGAATATGTAGCTGAGCAACCTTGAAAAAGATTTTGAAATTGCTCATTGTATATTTAGTCTTCCAAGTAAATGCTTGTCTTTGATAGTTTGAGAGTGTGTTAGAAGTGAATAGCCCTGATTCACTGCTCACACAATTTTAATATCCAACTACCTCACTGTTTTATCACTTAGTTGTGTCAAATAAGTTACTCCTGATTGGCACCTTTGTAAGGAGGAACAGAGCACTCCCATCTCCCAGTCCCTACTGCTGTCACCATCAGGTTCAGCTGAATGCACAGTAAAGTCTAACGCATTTTACAGTTTTGCTATAAAATAAGATATTGGTTTAAAGTCCTGGCCCTACTGAAAGGCCCATGGCAAACGTCCATCATTTTTCCTCTCTAGCTTTCTCGCCATCCCCCAGGGAGGCCAAAGAATTTTTCAGTCCTTTCTTTTAGGGCTTGCTACAAGCTGAATGGTCTCTATCAACTCTTGTGTTCAGTGCTCACCCATTTGTTCTCATCCACAGATGTTATTGTAAAATGATGGAAGATTTAAGCCAAAAAGCAAAATTGTGCTGCAGGAAAATCATTGTCTAGTAACTCGAACTCTGTGGTCTCTGGAAAAATAATTTGCATAGCAATTGTATATGCTTTCAAATTGTGGAATTTGTAGGATTTTTTCTGAAGGCCTGAATTGCTTTTTGTCTTTTAAAACAGAACCCTGTGCCTGAGAGCACTGTCCAAAACACTCTGTCAGCCTTGGAGCCCTGACCACCTCCTGGGGAGCCTGGTCCAGGGCCCAGCCACCCTCTGGGTGAAGAATCTTTTCCTAATATCCAACCTGAACCTCCCCAATCGCCTGCAACAGTTGTAGGTCCTGTCAGAGAGCACCTCAAAAAGAGCTGTCAGTTAAAAGGATCATTTTCTGCAAATCTCTTTGGAAACCTCACTACTCAGCTGAAGTTCAGGGCAGCCCTCAGTGTAACTAGAATGTAATTGTTGATATAATTCTCTTTGTTGCAAGATGATTCTGTCTCTTTTGTGGAGACATTCTTGCCCATACTAATGGAAGTGTTTTGTTGAAGTCTTGATTAATTTCATTACAAGTTGTAGGAGAAGCACTTTGCTGGTGAGAATGCACCTTTGTTGGTGCCTGGCTGTAAACAGCAGCTTAAGCAGCCTGGCTGCTTACTCACCTGCAGTTTTAATTGCAAAAGGAGGGTTCCAGGCAGCTGGTGGATATTGCTGTGCAGTGGAGCTTTGCAATCCCTGCTACTCCCAGGCTGAAGCTCTGTGTGTGTTACTGTGCTGCACAATCATGTGGAGCTCGACAGGAGTATGACTAAACAGAACCATACATTGTCATGTTCTGCATCTATTTCTGGGCTGTGATTCATTCTGGGCAATTTAGTGAATAGTAGAGGGGAAAAGGGAAGTTCAAAAGAGAAATTTACTGCAATATATGTTTTACCCATTTGTACTTTCTCTTTTGCATGGGATTGAGGTGTGGGTGCTCTGGAAGAATTTCCCTGTGGCACTCTGAGCAGGTTTGAGGATCTGTCCCCAAATCATTCTCTCTATCTGAGAAAGTCTCTTTGGTCATTTATTCAAAATCATGTGAGGAATATACCCCTTTGCAGAAGGGAAAGCTGGACAGGAGAGCCCAGCCTGGCTCATTTGGCCACCTTGTCACAGAAGGAAATGGCTAAGGAGAGGTGTGTGTGAGATAAATGTGAGGAGAGCTACCAAGAGACATTGTGGAAAAGACTTCTGTATAACACACACTGGACTTGCCAAGCCCGAGCAGAGGGAGGCTACACAGACCTGATGTGGTTTTGTAAACAAATCCATAATTTTCTGCCAGGAGGTGATCACAAAGCCAAGCTTCCTGTGAAGTGTTCAGAGCAAAGTGGGCTAGAATTGTAACTGATGTAATAAAGTAGCTTTGCTGACCCCTCTTAAGTGATGTCTTACTTCAGTAAATGTATTCTATAACCTTTATCAGCAAACCATAAAATGTCTCTATGCACTTCTATCATCAAAATTTTAAATTCACTGAGAAATAAACAAGACAATTTTGTTCTTATAGGAGCAAGCAAAGATAAAGAGGTAGGGATTCTTGTCTTACCAGTCTGTGGAAGTTTGCAGTCCAAAGCAAAGCCCATCTATCCAGCACTTGGGAGTAAGAACAGCTGTATGGCAGTTCTGATTCTGAAAACGTTCTACCTTGCAGATCCCTGAAAAGCAAATGAGAAAATCACTTCTGACAGGCTCATGAGGAATATTACAAGGAAGCTTCAGACATCTCTGGCATTCTTAACCTGGTCATCAGAAAGGAAATCTTAGTGAGAAATCCTACTAGATTCAGCTCCCTCATTTACAATTGAAAAGGCTGCCGTTGGCACACAAGTTCACTCATTTTCATTTCTCTCAATCATTTCTGGCCATTTGTAGACATAATTTGCCAAACATGCAAACATTTGTGTTGTCATGGCATTTGCTTTCCATTGCTGCAGCCTGCAAAATTTTAGGAAATAAATCAGGGATGTTAGGGGGCCCCTAAGGTGCAAACTTGAAATCACTCAGAAAATTCTACTGAAATCCATTCAAGCAGAAGGATCACTTCAAGAAGAAGAAGAAGGAAAGATGCAATGTGGTTGCTCTATAAGTTATTAAAGAGCGCTAAACTAAGGAGGGACAGCAGGAATATGCTCCATTACACCACATCATGGGCCAACCAAATAAGCACTTATAGAAGTTAAGATCTAGACTAATACAGGGGAAACTTGGCTTTTATTCTTTGATGTGGCACAGGCTCATTGGGACGCCTCAGACAGCTCATGTCATGTTCAGCCCATTTATTTATTTAACTCCATTGCAGATACATGCAGAGGAAAAATGAGGGTGGTGATGTTACAGTTAGTTTGGTGTTAATGTGGATTTTAAATCCTGTTTATCAAGAGACTTTGAAACCATTTTGTTAAAAAATAACAGGTTTTTTTCTGAGTTCCCTCTACTTTTGGAGTTTGCTCTACAAAAGTGTCTTTAAGGAGGAAAAATTATCTCTTTTCTCTCTTTCTCTCTTTCTCTGGTAGCTATCAGTATGTCTGATGTTTTTGTACCAGACCAAATCTGTTCCCTTTGTTTCAGAGTGCTTAGGAAGGGAACTGTGGTTTTACTTATCATATATTTCAAAGCCTGCCTGGTGCTATATTAGTTTCCACAATAAATTTCCCAAGGTAAAGTGACAAACCAGTAATTTTTCATTATGAATCAGCTATCCATGAAAGATTGGATTTAGGTCAAAATTTATTACCCTATGGAACTGAAGCCAATATTTAACATAGTGTCAGCTATCTTGATATTAGAGAATTTTAATGGCTATGCAATTTTATTCAATGATGAAGTTATTTCAGTTGTGTAGTGTATGTCTGGGCAATTTGATATACAGAACCTTGAGATGAAAATTGGATAAACATGGAAAATGGTGATTGATTGGTGGAAGGTTGCAATAATGTCTGCCTTGATATACCTTTTATTGTTAAATTATTTATCTAATGCAATCTCCTACACTTTTAGTAGTCTTTAAGTTGGCATTAAATCGATGTTTAAGTCTTCACAGTCAGAAAGGCCTCATAACTCAAACTGATAAATATCTTCTAACACATCAGGTGGAATAATGATCCATCTTAATATCTGAAAGTAAAAAAGGTGTTATTCTTTCTGTTTTCTATGAATCCCTATCTTTATTCAGATAGTAACTAAATCTAGTGAAGAGTGAATAGGAATGTGAGTTCCCTTCTGCCTTAAAGGCAGCAATATTTTTGAAAATTAATGCTGGAATTTTATTCAAATAGTAGGAGGCTTTTCATTTTTTGAGATGGAGATAGAAAAAGTTATCTTATGGAAAAATAGAATCTCCAAATGAGTTTTCACCTTAAAGCATTACAAATTTATTTCAACTATGCCTGAAACCATCCAGCTGCAATACCACAGGGGTGCCCTAAGTACACCCTCAGTACTTGGTAAGTTTGTCCAGAATTCAAGTAGAATGTGAGCACCTTGCATCATCCCTGAATCATACATTGCAGAGCTGCTGAAATATTTTTCATCATTTGCATAAATCTTGTGTAGAAGTAGTTGTAATTTGACAGTTTTCTTTATCTGAGTTGAGAACTGAAACCTGTAATTGTTAGCTGGCCTAAACTCGTGTAGCTTCGTTTGGATAAAGCAGTGAACCAAACCAACCCTGCAGCTTTTCTGAAATGCCATCATCTCCCTTCCGAACAGCATCTGCCTGTGCTGAGGCAAAACTGAGGAAATCCTACATTTCTTCAGATTAATTGGATTAAGCTAGACTGGAAATTGTGTAATACTACACAGGAGACATTTAGGAACCCCCAAAACCTCCAGCTTCAAAGGGCAGTTTTGGTAGCAGTTCAGGCTCCCTACCTGGGCTTGTTTATTGCTCTGAACATTGCAGATTTACTTTTATGATTCATAATCATCCATAAAGAAATTCAGCTGTTATTTAAAATGCTCTGTTGGGAATGCTCAGTAGTTATTAATTAATAATGCATCAGTAAAGCAACAGAAGGGCAGGTAAAGCTGCAGTTACAAGTATTGGCTGGGTCTCTGCTGCCTTCAGAATTGTGGTTATGTCTTGTTTCCCCAGGGTTAGCTCATCCTTGAGACTCTGGGGTTTCCTCTTCATATTCCAGGCACTTTCTGTAGAAAATACTGACTGGTGCATGAATTTATCCACAATTAAAAGTAAACCAAAATGCCTGTTAACATTAACAGGTATAAACTTACTCCTAACATTTTTTCAGTGCCAGAAACCTGTCAGGGACTTGTGAGAACAAAAAATAACTCAGTAATTTCTTTTAAATGAAGAAATTTTAGGGCTAACTATAGAAAAAGAAAAAAGCACACTAAAATCTACTTTGAAGTGCTTTTATATATTGCTAAAGAGTTTTATAGACAACAGTGCCAGTGAGGATCAATGCTGTGAATGTCAGTGCAAACCTGGTGTCAGTGGGGTTAGAGATGGACCAGCTGAATGTTGCTGCTTTTGAAGAAAAGAGAATTAACTGCTTGGAGATTTCCTGTACCCCCTGCTGGCCCAGAGCTGAGCTCTGTTTGGCAATATTTTTTTGTATTTTTGCTTTCATGCTGATTACCACTTTTGCAATGTGTCCTATTTTTGTGTAGTAATTGGTAATCTGGAAAATTTACTTGGTGTGCAAGATTTAATATTAGGTCCTGCTGTCATGCTGACAATGAATTAGCTTTTTGGACTCTATCATATGTTCTCAGCAGGCACATATGTAATTAAAATGAGCCCACGTTGAGTTTCATATTAACACTCAAATCACCTTTGGCAAAAGGTCTCTGTGTTCTTTTGGGATTATACTCTGGGGCAATGTAATTACAGTGTCAAGTATAATTTTTACCTTTAAATACTTCTTCATTTACAATAATATTAAACTTTTCCATACTGGTTCACTTTTGGATTTATGAAATGATTTTTTTCTAATAAAAGTGTCGCCAGCGCAGGCATTCTATTTCAGATGTTGTCTTCAACTCGAAGAAAGTTGTGCTGTTGAACAGTAAGGATTTGGTGGCAGGAGACATTGGATTTGTTCACATAAAAATGCATTCCAGAAATTAAATTATTTCATAAAGTTGGTACTTGCTGTGATAATAGGGGCAGGGTGATCCAGTCTCATAGAAAAATGGTGCGAATGAATGGTGTGTGTGTGTGTGTGTGTGGATAAACAGTTCACCTTCTAGCAATAGTGTCTTGAGAAATAATATGAAGAGATTTTTCATCATTCTTTTAATGTCAAAATAAAGATAGGGGGAATTAAATTATACTTGAAAGAAATTGCAGCTCAGGTGTTTTTGATTCTTCTAGCCATAATGGAGGATTGTTAAGGAGGCTCAAAGTTAATCTGCATTTTTATAGATCAAGGATTGTTCAGAACTGGAACATGAGGAGAATTTGGCTCAGACATGCTAATTCTCTTTTGATTCTGATTTTACACTGTCCATTCTCCATTGATTGCAGAGGGGCTGCAGAGTAGGAGATGGACTGAAATGAATTCAGCAGAACTGAATGAAGTTATCTTGTTACTACTCATTAACTCCCTCCTTGCCTTAACAAATAATATTTCTTCTTGGCTCAATTACAAATCATCTTTGGAGGGTTTAGCTTTTAGGCTGTGAGGAGGTTGAGTTCCTGGTGGCAGAGCCTCCCAGGGCTGTGTGCAGAGCAGCAGCTGCGGTGAGACCTTGCTGGAGACCCCGATGGTTCCTGGCTGGGCAGGGCTGGGGCTGCTCCTCTCTGTGCTGAGCTGCTGCCATTGGGGTCCCTGTGTTTGTTACAGAACTATTCCTGCAACAGACCTGCTGGGGCTGTTTTCCTCCTCCCTGCCTGAGGTGCTGGGTGTCTGAGGGCTCTGAGCACTGCCCTGGCTCTGCAGGTCATGGCAGCTCTGAGCGCCCGACAGCCAGGGAGCTTTGGGTTGTTACTGCAGTCCTCTGCCAACATTTCTTGGTTTTCCTGGTCTCTTTTTTAAATAAACATGTCATTTTACAATCTGTGAGATGCTCCTTGCGTTTCACACGTTTTCATCTCCTAAATTAGGTTTACTTAGCAGTTTTGCAGCCAGTTGATGATTTTCATGCCCTACTGTACCATAAAAGCCAAGTTGTGAATGAATTTGTTTGGGGCTCTGTCATTTTAGAGGAGGAACTGAATTACATCTCAACACGAGTTGTTTGCAATTTGGGGTTTTTTATTTTTCTCTTTTAAGCCTCCCTTTGTGATAGGGATGATCAAATAGCTTGTGTATGAATGAGAGATGGCAGGAGGAAAACCCAAATATGGGAAACCAATACTGCTGGGTTACATCTAGACCTTCAAAGCAGTTTTAAGCACTTGCTTTACCTAATTAAAATGCATAACAACTTGGATGTGTGCCCTGTCTCACAGTGTGCTGCACCTTTAAGTTATTCTGGAGATCCACACTAATGCACAGCTCCCTTCTGCCAGGCTCCCCAAATTCAGAGGGGGGGATGAGCTGTGAGAGGCTCCCTGTGCCAGGGTCCTGCTCAAACCCTGCTGGCACACAGGCAGCAATGCTGGGAGGCAGGATCAGTCCCAGCTGCAGGAAATGGGAACTGCCTGGGGCCAAATTTAGTACCTCTGACTGCTGACGTGAAATGAGGTTGCAGAATGGGAAGAGAGACTCCGAGGGGCAGAGTTAAGATAATTTTAGAAATTATCTCCATTATTATTTTTGTCTGTAAAAAGGCAGCATGAATTTTTTTGTTTCAGATGTTGCACAGATACTCCTCTTGTGCAGTATAGAGAAGACCCCTCTACAAGTTACTGTTTAAGCAGCTCCTTGACATCCAAGGGCCTCATGGACTTTGTTAAAATCTGAGAGAAATTTATAACTCATTTACAAGTTATGGTATTATTGTGAGAATGCATTTTGCATACAAATTTTCCCCAGATGCTTTTAACAGCAGCCAGTAACTTATTTAGTCAATAAAGTGATGTTTTCTGCACATTGGATTTTTTAACAAAACTGTAATGTCAATTGAAATACAGAAAAATCACTTTATGCTGCTTTTGTTGAACATTTTCTGATGCTGGCAATTTGATTTTCCCTTTGTTTTCCTCTAGTGGTATGTTAATGGGATCCTTTTATTCTGTGATGGAGTAATGGAGTGCAAGTCCTTTATTTTAGCAACAAGACTCTGCTGTTTTGTTCTATCCTTTGCCCATCACTTTAAATGTGAATATACATCCTCGTGAATACCAGCCCAAACAATTTTCATGAGAACATTTAAAAAATCAAGCTCAGTTAGTTCATATTAATTTGTTCCTTGCTGGCAAGAGCTTTGTATTAAGAGCTGTTTTCCCTGCTGTTTCAGAGGGGTGAATGTTGGAAGTGCTGCCCCTGCCAGATGTGTCAGGGCTCAGGTTTGGTGCAGCTGCAGCTGGGCTGCTCCAGGCAGGGCTGGGGCTCAGCCCAGGGCTGGGGAGGGGGCTCTGGAGCAGAGCAGGTGTTCAGCAGCTTCTGCTGAGTGCACGTTTCACTCACACAGAGCCCATCACAATGAAGCATGGAATTCAAGATATGATTTTCAAGGCACCCTAATTGGATTAGAGGGATTGTGTTAAAGATATGTTGGCTATGAAATGTTTAGAGGATTAATGCCCGATGATTTTTTTTTCCCCTTCTTAAACCATCTTTACTAATCCCCCTTGATCAGAAGCAGATTCTGGAAAGCATTCCAGCCAGGAAGGAGAGCCCAGCCCTACCTTCCCCATCTACAGGAGGAGACACTTAGGCTGTTATATTCACTGCACAGACCAAAATTCTCCATTTTAGTTATATCCAGAGTACTCACTGTCACTGCTGCTTGTTTTTTTCTGAAAATGTGAATATTTATGTCCTTAACATTTTCCATATTAATGAACAATTTTGGGATGTAAGGGTGGCCTGTGTAAGAATTAACATCCATCTGTTTTGTGTTTTAACCTGTCTGCATATGCTAAAATCTAGCTCAAGTAGTGCAGTGTCATTTATTAATCAGATGTTATTGTAACTGAGCATACCATACAATTACATTTTTGAAGTCTGCTGAAGGAACCAGTGTTAATTGCTTACAGTAGAATCTATTTGCTGGTGGAAGTGTCACAATATAATTATGTTTTTTCCTCTGTCTGACAAGCAATAGACTCAGAGAAGATTGGTCCTTTTGTCCTTCTCTGTTGAGTAAAATTATTCACATTCCACAATAACCCTTTATGTAGTACACATAGTAGCAAGGAGTACACTGGTGCTTTCTGGAAGCACAAAAGCTGATCAATTATAAAATAATTCATGTGTTACTTTTCACATGGGCAAATGGGAAGTACTTTGGGTCATTTGACAAAACCATTGCTTGCCAGTGTCCTTTGACATAATGGATATTTGACAACAGTTATGTGTCAAAAAATCAGTTATGCTGAAAACGTGTAGAGAAACTGCATTTGTTTCTGGGGGAAGCTTGTTTTTTAGGTGTGCTATTTTACTTTAAATGCTTCAGTTCCCTCTGTTTCCTAGCTAATGTACCAGTGTATACAAACTCAAGGCATATATGTATTTATTGTACCTACACATGCATGAATCTGATATCTGACACATCTTTTATTGCCACAGTGTGAGATTCTTAGCAGTGCTTAGTCTTTGAAACCTGTAAAGTTTAACTCCAAGGGATGCAGGGGAAGCAGATCCTGACAGCTTTGCAGTGAACCTGCACAGACCTGTGCTATTTATCTTTTCTCTCTCTTTTGACCGTACTGTGAAATTCCCATTAATTTCACTCACACTGCAAGTGCCAGCTAAAACATGAGGCTAAACTTTCCCATTTTGTACCATGTTGGCACAGGGAACAGGAATGAGGGTTGATATTTGCTTCTGCTAGTGCAGCCTTTATTCTCAGTACCTAACTTGACCTTTTCAAACCAGCTATGTAAAATACATGTGAAAGTCTTTACTTTTTGGGTCTGTTTCCAACACTATGTTCATAATTATCTTGAACAGAGAATAAAGGCAGACTCTGTCCTTCCAATTCTACATTCAAAAAATAGGAGACAGATGTAATGGAATCTCAAAGGGAGGATTAACAGACGAGATACTCATATGGTATAAATTAACTTGGTCCTGGCCTTACACCAGCTGATTGTAATGATTAACTGTTAATTTCTTGAGGTTATTTGGGGGAAGAGATACTTTACATAGGACTTGAAAGATGACAGCACAGTAAAACAGAAAGGGAAAACATTGATCAGGCAGGTAACAAACATGCTTTTATCTACCTATTCATTTCTTGGTAGTCTCAGCAGTACATAACATCTCCTGGGAGGTTATGTGAAGTAGAGATGTGTGTAATTGCTTGTGTTTTCACTCCTTATTGATTATTCTTGCTGTGAGCATGAGAGGAAGAGATGGTATAAAGGTTACGGTGTGCCAGTCTCCAAACACACTGGAACAGACACTCCAATCAGCAGAGGCTGTTTCAAATGCTAATTTGAACTATAAGCCTTGATATACCTCGGTTGCTATTTTGCTTAGTATTTGTTATGTTGGTTGTTCCATAGTAACTGACTTTCAAGTTTCTGTTCCTTGAAGGCTTAAACTTCCTGATGATTTTAGACAGAAAGCCTGAACTGAAATAAGGGCATTTTCTGCATATTCTTCTTGTTCTGCACAAGAAATCTAAAAGCTTTTTGGAGGGAAGGGAGTGAGGCTCTTCAGAGAAGAGCTGACTCCAAAGCCCATTGTTGGTTTTGGCCTGAAGGGTGGTGAGGCTGTCACTGGTGTTCCAGTTGGGATGTGATCCATCTGCAGCAAGAGGGCTGGCAGCCCCTGGAGTGGAATTCAGGCCACCTAAATCAGTAGTTGATTGTTCAGAAAATGCAAACTGTGAATGAGGTTTTATAAATATTTCAGTCTGGCTGTGTGTCATCAGTTTTCTTGGGAGTGGTGGGATGACTTCTCTTGTATGACAAATTCCTGTTCTCATCAGTTTGGGGCTGTTGATGGGAGCATCCTTAGCAACAGCCAGTGGTGGATAAGATAACTAAACACATGCTTCATTTCAATCCTTTCACTTCTTGCCTTCTGTAACCCTTCCCCTCCTAACAAGCACAAGTCAGCTCTTGGAGCACAATTGTCTCCTCCTGCAGTGAGCTTTCTGTCAGAGGAGGGTGGCTTCACACAGTGGGAAAACTCTCACACCTGATGTGTTAGCCAAAAAATACAGGGCTGGTGCTGTCCCTTTTATCTTGGGTGCATTGTCATGGAACTGGTGCACTCAGGAGCTGCTCCTGATTGCAGTGATGAGCTGGTTGGGGTCCATAAGTTTTGACTCTGAGCTGGAAATGGGCTGTGGTTATGTCCTGAGAGCCAAGCTTGAAAATATCTTTTATTTGAGTTTCTTTTTAAGGCTGTGTGACAGAGGCACCTGTAAATAGTGGTTTTCCTCTTTTTTTTTTTTTTTTTTTGGTTTCCAAGGGTGTTACCGCTTAAATGTTAAGTCGCAGGGTCAAAGAATGGTTTGGGTTGGAAGGAACCTTGAAAATCATCCTGCCATGGGCAGGGATGCCTTCCACTAGACCAGGTTGCTCAAGGCCTTATCCAACCTGGCCTTGAACACTTCCAGGGTTGGGGCATTCACAATTGGCCTGAGCAAACTTGTTCCAGTATGTCACCATCCTCATGGTAAAGAATTTCCTCCTAATATCCAACCCAAATTTCCCTTCTTTCAGTTTGTAGCCATTGCTCCTTGTCCTGTCCCTGCAGTTCCTGACCAAGGGTCCCTCTCCTGTAGGCCCCTTCAGACACTGCAAGGTTGCTATGAGGTCTCCAGAGAACCTTCTCTTCTCCAGGCTGAACAGCCCCAAGTCTCTCAGCCTGTCTCCACAGGGAAGGTGTTCCAGGTGTTCTCTTATCCACGGCCTCCTGGGCTGCTCCAACAGCTCCCTGTCCTTACCTTGGGGCCACCAGAACTGGTTGCAGCTCTCCTGGTGGGTCACAGGAGCAGAGCAGAGGGGCAGGATCCCCTCCCTCGACCTGCTGCCTGCTCTGGATGCAGCCCAGGACTGGGTTGGGTTTTGGACTGTGAAGCCAAGCTAAGGTGTAAGGTGCAAGGAATCATTGCTCTTTGCTAGGAATCCTTGTGGCTGTTCTTGGATCTGCTTTACTTTACATCTCTGAAGTCCAGTAATGTCACTGGATATTGTAAAAATAGCCTGATGCTCATTTAAAAGGCATTTTGCATCCACCCTAATAACACTGATCACGATGTGCTAATTGGCTGTTAATTGATATGATAAACACTATTATTACAAGATTCATTCTAATTCAACATTAATTAATTTACTGTTGCTTTTGAGTGTTATTTATTCATGGCAGTCGGTAGGAATAGGGAGAAAATGCTTGACTAACACACTCCAGCAAAACTACAAATAATTGAGATTTGTCTCCCAGGAATGCTACCATTTCCATAATTAGGATAGTCAGAAAAGCAAGCTTGTTACAGAGATGATTGGCCTGCCTAGATAAGTATTGTAGTAAATTAAGTTTAGTGTGTCTTGCAAGTGCAGTATAGTGGAATCTGATAATTACTTGGTCATTTGCAAATCATAAAAATGGTTTCAGTAATGAATCAATAGTGACTGCAGGATAGAACAAATTTTTTGTTTGAAATATGGTAGGGTGCTTCAAACCAAATGCTGCTTGCTTTTGCTGGAAATTTAGTGAATATGAGTGTGCTGCTGCACGCACACACATACACAGACCCTGAAGGCTGATTTTGAACAGTTCTGTGTTCTCCCAACTGCTTTTACAGGTTTGTGATACAAAAAAATTCTGTCCTTGTTCTCAAGGTTTTTCTGTTTCTTCATTTACAATGAATTCTGCAAATCATGTGAAAAAAAGACACATTCACCGAATTTTCTGGTGCAGGGTGTCTTTCTGGATTTGTGTAATGGATGATGTCTGCTCCAGTGGGTTCTTGAGTGAGTCTTAGAAGTGCTGCATGCAGCACAAATGTTACACAGCCGTAACAGGAGGATGACAAAGCTGGGGTGGAAGTGGTTTCTTTTAAATTCCCAAACTGAGAAATATCTTTGGGGTTTATTCTCCTTAGAATAAAATAGAAAAAAATAATCTTCTTATAATCCAGCTGTGAATATGAAACAGTTCTACATGTGTCCTCTATCTTCCTACCTTTCTTCTTTCATGCCTTTTATTTTTCATGGGCAGCAGAACTGAACATACATCTGTAATTACAGTGAGTTTCCCTTTTTATATAAAATTTTCAGGGATGCAGAGCTGCTTATCAGCTCACAAACTCACTGTAGAGAATCTCCCAGTGGTCTCATGAAGGGAATTTCCATCTGTAAGGCAGTGACTCTTCTCCTCTGACTACCCTAAGTTTATGCTGTCACCCTCTGAAATGATTAAAGAAGACTCAAAATGCCCACATCAGCAGCTCCTTTGTTCCAAGCCAGGGCTTCTTCTCAGCATGGAAAGAACATTACTGAAATCTGTCTCTTTAATGTTAAATGCAGTAGCCACTGAGTGCTTCTAAATTATCTCACTGCTTCCCTCCTGCCTTGCATTGATTTCTTGCTTATGGGTTACTTGATCATATGAAGTTACTGAGGATCATAAATAGTTCCTGTAATTTTTGATAGAGTCTGAGACTGAAAAGTTGTAGAATAGGGTTGTTGAGATAAAACGTTGCTGCAAAAAATTGAATATCCACTACTCAATAGCAGTGGTATTTCTGAATTTTTTTCCAAAGTGCTCAATGCTAACTCAGAGATAAAAAATATAGGTAACAGCAGTTTTAAGGAAATCTACAGAACACAACTAGCAATTCTTCACTCTGTAATCATAACCATCCCTCTCTAATCCCCATGCCTGGGGACAGTTGTGCAGAAGAAGATCATCTCAACTGGTTTTACCTCTCCTACTTTGCTAAGTTAAAACCCACAAGGAAAAGCCACACCTATGACCAGGCATGATAATTTTCTCCTTCAGGAGCTTGGTTTCCTTTGCTAGAGCCCCTCACTGGCCTGGGCAGAGGATGTGCTGGGCTCAATGGGCACACAAGGCGCTCATTCCACTTTATGGTAGAGATCTTATTTACCAGAGGAGTCTTCTGCGCAGTGAACAGACCAGAGACCAGTGGGCATTTTACATATACATAATTGTAATAATTTTAAAAATATATATGTAATCAGTGCTCACCTGGAATCCTTCCTTTCACTGAAGATCTCCACAAGGACCACCATGGAAACAAGTGAATCATTTATTAGACTGGAAGTGAAAATTGGCATCCCAAAGGTGGGACCAATGTTGCTAAAGAAAGTTTTCTAGGTGCTGGCGTAGGAAAAATGGTCTTTTCATCTAAGTAAAGTTAACACAGACTGTGTTTCAGAAGTCACCTGTCCTGTGCAGGGTGTCCTCACTGGAGGGTACTGCAGCAAGTCAGACCTTCCCCTCTTGAGCCTGATGGCAAGAGATGCCCTTGCTGTGATGGACCACTGGGGCTCAGCTCCAGCAGGAGCTCTGGCTCAGCCCAGGGCAATGCTGCTGTTATCAAACCCTCAGACAAAGACTTCTCTCATCAGGTCCTGGCTCACTGGTGAATTGCTCAGTGACATTTTTTGTGGTTTTTATATAACCCTCCAACTACTTCTGTTACTAGGTCTGATACAAAATTGTTGTGTCCTAAATGAAAACATTGTATTTATTTATTTATTTTTGGTCTTGCCACCATTTGAACAAGGCAAACTCGTTTGTGCTCTAATCAAAATGGAAAACGTTTTTAGATGAAAGCCAAGCCTGGAAATTTTCAACCTGCTGTGTTGTTGAGTTGTGAGCAATTGAAGAGGAGTTTATAGTGGAAATCTGAGTACAGCAACTACCACTCAGCTGACTGTTGCAGAAATGGTCCCACTGAAGGGAATGGAGCTGCTCCTAGGAGTTTAAGTAGGGGCTACAGAGCTCTGCCTCTTTGGAGTGATTATGGCTCATACTCCTGCTATAATGACAGGGCTCCTGATTGCATCTATGGATGTAATAGCAGCAAATACTCTGCTGAACTGCACAGCAATAACTCTACTAAAGTCCTCTGTCCATTGATTCATGGCCCAAGGCACAGGGTACACACACAGCTCTGCTCAGATGGAGTCAGCAGCAGCATCCAGGTATCTCTGTGCAGAGGGAATCTGTTGGACTGCCAGGACAATACCAAACTGAGAACATGAGGTGATGGATTGATTTACAAAACATAAGATGGCTCACAAAATAGATTGAAAGATTGCTTTGTGCTGCTGGGGAAGTGTGATCCCATTAATTAACAGCAGAGGTAAGAGATCAGCAGGCTGGCTCTGAGTTATACTGGAGGATGATTGAACATAATGTGGCATCACAACAAATGTGAAAATGATTGCACTGTCTTCATTATTCTGGAATTCAGTAATACTGCAACAGTTGAAGATTAAGCTCTTAATTATGAGTATTGATTTCTCTGGACATAGAAAATGCAAGCTAAAATTGCACTACAGCTGAGATTCTCCTGTTATCTTCAAAACAGGTACAGGTTTTCCTGCTAACACATTGATGTCAGGCCTGTCAGGCTTTGAGTAGGAAGCAGAAGTGGAGACTTTACTTTTCTTAGTAAGTTTGTGACAGAGCAAAGTGCTGTGGTTTTGTTTTCAGTGGAGGTAGCACAATAAATGCTCCTTGATACAAGGGCTGGAAGATGAGCTTGGGTGTGCACTTCCCCTTCTGCTGAGGTTCCAGTTTCTCTGGGGCAAGGCAATGTGAGGAGCTGCTCTTCTATTCTCTGTTCCCATTGTGTAATGGAACAGCAAACTTTGAGGAAGCTTAAGTCCTGCTTCAAGGGCAGGGCTGTTTCACCTGTGCCAAAAGGCCATAAAGAGGATGTTCCATCCACTCTCCCCACTGACTCATATGTGCAAAGCAATTTTGTGGGTAGAGCTGTGCTCCCAATATGGAACTGTAACAATCATGTACTTCATAAGTTTTGTTTTATTTTGTGTTAACATTGTGGGGGTTTTATTATGGTTTATAAAGCACTGATGGTTTTTGTTTTACTTTCTGTTGACATTCTGGGCTTTTTATTAAGGTTTGTAAAGCACTGGTCTGTGTAAATTATCCCAGAAAAAGGGAATTCCCCAAACATGTAGGAAACTTCATTTAACAGGCAATATTCTCACCCTGAGAAGCTTTCTAGGTGAGATGGAGTACACCTCCAGTCCCACTGCCCCAAGTGATCTGTGCAGGAGGAGATGGGAATTCTCTTGTGTTGGCTTGACTCACTTCTCTTGGAAAGGCAGATGATGGAATGTTGAGAGGTGACAAGTGTAGTGAAGGCTGGGCATAGGGAGTGCTGCAGAGGGAAAAAGCTGTCCATGAATCTGTAGCTGCTGGGTGAGAAGGTGGTGATCTTGGCAGCTGCTTTTTGCAGGACTGAAGTGGCTGAGGGTGGAGCTGGAATCAGCACTGAGGCTGAGCTTAGTGCATGGAGAGGATGCAGTGCAGTGAGGTACTGAAGGAGCTGTCAAAATCCAAGTGCTTCCTTAAAATCCTTTTAGATTTTTATCACTAGTGAATGGATATTAAGTGAACTCATTCTGATGCATTTTCTGTGTATCCTGTCCCAACAGCCTGAAGAGGATGAGCTCCTACCTGGGGCAGCTCATTAATATGTAGGCACTGACATGATGAGCTGGGCTTTGGTCTGCATGAGTTTCATAGAAATGAAGTGGCTGGAGCTATTCAGGTCTTGACATTGCTCATACAGATCTGAAGTCCTGCTGGTTTTTTTAGTAAGCAGATCCTCAACTGAATGTTTCCTGCCAATTTCGTCTTCTTTGCAAACCAGGCTGGTTCTTTATCAATGAAGTAGTCTGCAAAATAGAGGGTGCTGAGCAGCCATGAGCTAAAACCAGGAAAGTGACAGTATAGAGCAAAGTAGCAGGTAGTCTGACAGATGGAAAAAGTGTAGCAATCTTCCTTTGTGAAACTCCAGGCAGCCACAAATAGGATTATATTTAAAAAGCCATAATAGTATGCAGGTGGTAAATGCAAGTATAAAAATCCTAAACCTAAAAGAGAAGGAAGGAAACTAGCATATGAAAAAAAAAGTTTAGAGCAGGAAAACAGAAGAGAACAAAATAAGTCCCTGCAGGAATTTATTAGAGAAAACTGATGCAGTGAGGTGGCATTTCAGGTGAAAATTTGAGAGGATTTTGTTCTCAGTAATTGCTAGATAAATGATAGCGTAGGTATTGACAGCAAGTTAGATTAAAATAAAAGGCCCACAGTATGACTATTTTAAATTCCCCTCACCTTCTGCATATCATTGCAGAAAATCACTGATTTCGAAAGAGAGGTATCCAAAAATGTAATGAAAACCACTAAAAATATTTGAGTTCATTGATGGGACATCATCAGCTTGAAATGAAAACAGTTTAAAAGAAAAATGGCTTGTTTTTGCAATTGCAATTGCCCTTCATTCCCCTGTCAGTTCTCTTTGCAAGCACGTTTTCTTTTTCTCACAGTCCCTTTTTGTCCCTGTCACTCTGCAGAAACCCTGAGCACGTGCATGGCAAAGCTCATCAGCTGCACAGGAGAAAACAGCAGAAATGGGCATAGGCCAATGGCCATAATAAACAAACTGCAAATTATAGAATAAATTAAATTTCAGCTTTCTTCCTAATGTTTTAATATTCTTCTGAGTCCTAGTGAACCATTGGTGGAGGGTTTTTAAAAGAAATGCCATTTAAATTGTTTGTGTCCCATGTAAAGTTAAGAATGACTTACGGGGCTGGAAATTTCCTAATTTCTGCATACAACAGGGAGCAATAAAGTTCATTAATTTTGAGCAGCACTACTGCACAGAGATGTTCCATGAGGGGCTGTGGGCAGGGAGGGTGTGCTGGGAGCCTCTGGGACTGTGCAGGCTCTCTGCTGGGATCTGTGTGTGCTCCTGGACAGTGACACCGCTGCCTTGTAGCCCTTGACACAGCCAGCAAAGAGCCCATTCTAGGCACAAGGGACACCTCTGACATGTACAGCTTTCCTGGGAAAAACAGACTCTGACTTGGAGAAGTGTGTTGGGGAAGCACTGCTGAGGAGAAACTTGAAGGGAGAGTTGTGGGAGATGTTGAAACCATTCCCTTCTGGGATGTGCTGCTCCCATTGCAGCAGGATCTCTCTCTCGTGGCTGAAAGGAGTGTTTCAACTACTCAAGGGCATTTCAGTACAATTCAGGACATCATATTGTCCATTGTTTGATCACCTAAACAGTGCTCTACAAACATTCAGTTGGTCTGTTTTTTCCAAGTTTATACTACTGCCTTGAACAAGGAGGAGATGCCCAAGAAGGATTAGGCAAAGGTCTTTTTTCTCTGTCCAACCTTTATTTTGTAATTATTACATTTGGAAAAGAAGAAAGCTTTTGGTATTGTTTACTTTTACCAACATATGTTTCCAGTTTCAAAAACCTGGGGAAAAGTGTCTCCCTCTCTCTTAGTCTCACTTCACTCTTGGCAAATGTCTTCCTACATGTTCCTTGTATCAAATCAAACAGACACGAGCATGTGTTTTTAATAACTGTAGGAGATGTTTTGGAAGGTGCAGTGGGCTTTGTAGCTGCACTCAGGCTGTCTGATAACTGAGCCCAGGAACAGCCTCAAATTTGTCCTACATTTGCCTGGAACAAATGTCTCCACTGTCTGCAGAAGGAGCCTGGAGGTGGGAGGAGAAAGGGACATCACAAAAGGCACTAAGTGCAGAAACTGGTAACAGCTCAGATCTTAGAAATTTGAAAATTGTACCTCTGGCAGGGGGGACACACATCAAGTATCTTTTAAGGCAACACTATTCCTTTCATTTAAAAAATAATAAAATTATAATTTGCAAGAGGAAAATTTGGGCAGGAGGAAGACTTTTGGCTTGGAGGTACTTTCCTTCTTTGTCTGCTAATATTCAAAATTTCAGGTTCTTTCTAAATCATTTTTGTTGAGAAAGGTCCTTACAAGGTCAGAGCACTGAAGAATGATGTTGTTTCATTGAAGAATGAATGTTGTGTTTTGGATAAAATTATGTTTTTCTTGCATTGTGTTCTGGTTTTTGAATTGCAGAGTGGGTACACAAACAAAACCAAAGCACTTTCAATTTCTTATTAGAAATGCCCCTCAGCTCTTCAGTTTATCAGCACATCCTGTCTGAACCTCACACTGTGGTGTTTGCTTTAGAAAAGGAACACCAGAAATGATTCTGTTAAAATAAAAATGAACAGGTATTTTAAATTGTACTGGAAGGGCCCCACTCCTCAGTGAAAAAGTGAAGACATGCAGGTTGCATTTAAATGTTCCGGGGCACATCTGCTGTTACAAATAAATGCTATCTGTCAATAATCCTCAGCAGCTGTTCAGTAGCAGAGTTCCACCAGCTTCTCAGCAGAGCTGTGCAGATCATGGGAATGAGCATCTTTGGCTAAACAGGGGGTTTCCTTCTGGGGGAACACCAGCCTTGTCAGTGTTTGAATACTTTATACACTAGTTACAAACTTGGAGGGGATTCCTTGGAAGGTTCAGATGTCTGTACTCAGGTGGAGCTTGATACAGCTCATAAACATCTGGCTACTTGTCTGTGCTTGTGCAGCCTTGTTCAGGATGAAGCCCATGGGCATGGGCTGCTGCCCAAGGGGTGGTGCCCCGGTGTGGGGACAAAGGAGAGGGGTACAGGCTGGATGGGACACGGGCTGCACCCCTCGGGAGTTCTCACCCTGCCCTACAAAGGCCTTTGAAGAGGGAGCCGAGGTGGAATGTGTACTGCTCTCTGACCCTGCCCTGTGGATACACTCAGAGATGTCCTGTGTTTTGTTTTTGAACAGGAAAAGCCAACAACAATGTTCAGTGGGATGAGGACTCCGTAGAGTACATGCCAGCCAACCCAGTCAGGATCGCATTTGTCTTGGTTGTTCATGGCAGAGCTTCCCGGCAGCTCCAGCGCATGTTTAAGGCTATTTACCATAAAGACCATTTTTATTACATTCATGTTGACAAGGTAATATATCACTGGTTATAAATTGCCTGTCTCACCATCTGTCAGTCTACCCATCCTTGTCAACTTCTTCATCTTCCCTTTACCTCTGCTGCATAAAGTGCATGTCACTTTTTGTCTCTCCATCTGTTACATGTTTGGAGCCTCTTTTTTTTTTTTTTCCCTTAAATTTTCTTTCTTGTTATCTTATTTATGTAACAGCCTTCATTTCTCCTTCTCTGTGATGAGTATCTCCCCTTGTCTGTCTGTTGTACATTTAGTTAGCAGTAACTGATAAGTTGGTGCAGAGTGAGGTGGTGGCCCATTGGATGGAGAGCTGACCTGAGGTGCCTTGGGCAAGTGACACACTGTAAAAGGGAGGTGATTGCACTCACCTCCTTTACAAAAGCCCTTTGAGCTCTGTGATGACAAATGGTGAATAAAGCTAATCACACTGGTTAGTGATTACTGTAGTTGTAACAAAAAATATTAACCAGGGTTCTCTGTACATTTAGGAAAAAGAAGGTTGTCTGCCATAGTAAGTGAGGGCAAAGCAATGGCAGCACTCAGTGAGTCAAGAAGCAGGGTAGGCCCTTGGTGAACACAGGGAGAGACAATTTTGGACAGAATAACTTGAATGTATCACTCTTCTCTCCTGTAAAGCGATCCAATTACTTGCACCGGCAAGTGCTGCAGTTTGCCAGCCAGTACCCAAACGTGAGAGTCACCTCCTGGAGAATGGCCACCATCTGGGGAGGAGCAAGCCTTCTGACCACCTACCTGCAGACCATGAAGGACTTAATGGAGATGAGTGACTGGCCCTGGGATTTCTTCATCAACCTCAGCGCTGCCGACTACCCGATCAGGTACAATGAGAATTTTAAGGATGCACATGTTTTGTTCCTAAAGAGGGTATGGAGATAAGCAATGACAGGTCTGTGCTGTGCTGCAAGAAGCAGAGGAGCAGTTTCCTTTGTTTTACAGCAGAAAACTCCTGTTGGTGAGCTGGACAGGACAGCCACAATTTAGCCAAGGATTCAACCACCTGCCTGTACCCTGTGTGTCTCCCCTTTGCCTGGGGGGGACTTTCACTGAGAGGCTGCTCCAGTTAGTCATTATTTCCCACAAAAGGGGTACCTGCAAGAGAGGAGAGGAAAGTAGCCAGAAGTGCTGGAGCTCCGCAAATGAAGCCCAGGCATGGAGAGATTCCTCCCTCCCAGGGCTCTGATTAACAGTGTCATTTGATGTCTCAGCAAGGGATGAAGGTATGAATATAGATTCAGGTACTCCTCTCCCTTCTTTTAGTACTTTTTCTGCAGAGGATAATGGCTGTAGAAGTGACAAATAAGTTGCTAGGAGTCAATTATATCTTCAGCACCAACCGTGGCCTGAATATCCTCATTCAGATGGCATCAGGCTAAGAATTTCACACACCATCACATGATAAAGCTTGTGGTTTTAAATGAAATTATATTCTTTCTGGATTTACATCACCCAGGCCTCAGAGCTGCATTCAGTAAGTTCACTACATTGTGCAAAAGTAGATAGTCTGTTAAAAACCCCAACCCAAACAAAAAAAAATCCAAAAAAACCCCAACAACAACAATAACAAAGCCACCCAAAAAACCCCCAAGTGTCCTGAAACTGTTTTTAAGTTTAGGTTGTAAGAGTTATTAAGAAGAAGAAAACACAAAATTCTTGTGACTTCTGTTTCCCTCTATGCTGAAATGAACCAATGAAAGGGGAAGTGACTTTCTTGGGCGATATCCTCATGATACAACTTGATTTTAATACTCCTGGAAGAGAAATATGCTTCCACTGGTGAGGTTTCTCCAAGATCTCTCTCAAAGTTTGAATCCCTTCCTGAAGGTGCTCTTGGACAGAAATTGCCACTGAAGTGAACAACAGCAAAACCCCTGAGCCTATGCCTCAGGAAGGATTTTGTGAGGACTGACAAAAGGCTTTATTGCTGATGCCCATTTCTAAGCATTCTCAGTGAAATGCAACACATTTTGGGGAGAAAGATTAGAGCACAAGAGTTACTGAGGTTACCTTGATATTAGAACATGGAGATTTGAATTAAGAAATCATACTATTTAAACACTTTTGATGTGCAACAGGGAGAGAACCAACAGTTTTGACATATCAACCTTGCTTATAAGGGACAGTATGTAGTTTTCTGTAAATCTCTTGAGTTTTGGGAAAAGCTAGCTTGTTATTCCTGATGATTCACTTTCCTGGTGAGGAATGCTGTATTGATGCTGAAAAGTGGACTAATGCAGGACCATAAAGGAATAAGTAGGTAATGGCACTGTGAATTAAACAGGATAAATTGTAGGAGAGTGCTGAATGTCTGGTATGGTTGTACACTAGTGCCTGCAGGTGTGTCCAGTTATCCTGTGCTGTTGAGCCCACCCCAACCACTGTGTAGTGCTGAGGCCATGACCTGGGCCAGTCTGATCTGTTCCCAGTTCCCTTTGGAACAAATCAAACCCCAGGGCCAGATGGGGTCAGTGCCTTCCAGACACGGCCATCAACAGCCACTGGCTTTGTGGGGCAGACTGCGGGTGGTTCAGTGTTAATGGAGTCTGCGTGATAGTGCCATGCTGTCTTGCAGTCATTCCACCTCTGCTGGAGAAATTCCAGACACTTGTTTCTTCAGAGGGGGAGCTCTGGAAGGTCGTGCTTGCCCCTTGCAGCCACTCCCAGAGCTCTGTGGTGGCCTCTTGGTGGTTCTCAGGGGGTCTCAGGGTCACTCAGTACCCAGGCAGGCTCTGAAGTGCTCACTTCCCTTCCTGCCAAAGCACTCTGTTACCAGAACTGAAGGGAACATGCTTCCTCTTCATCCCATGATGCACTTCAACAAAAAATAATAAACCTTTTTAGTGCTCCAACTCCACTGACAGTGACTTACAAGTAACGTTAAGTATTTCTTTTAATATGGAATATTGCAGCTATAAACCATGGAAGGTCTTGTCTCATCAAGTATATATATGAGTCCATTTAATTTTCATGGTGGAGGTGCTATAAATTATTATTATTATTTATAATCTTTAGGAAGGCATTACCTCCCTGCATAACCCAGAGAGAGCTGATTGTTTTTTCAAGAAATAGTAAATAGGGAGTTTGGGGGATTTTTTTTTTCTTTCAGACCCCATGCCCTGATTTGTCAGATAATGGGCTAGGGGCACTTTACACTTCTCTCTGGTTAGTCATACTGCAGTGGGTTTTGCTAGGTTTCCCTGCATAAGAACATATGAATTTTGTAGATTAATAGTTTTTATCCAGAGCTGCTTCATATTAAGCTTTTGCTTCCCATCTGCCGTTCCATCTGTAATACTGAAACCTTTACTACTTCCCTTCTGATAATAAAAGCTAATCCAGCCTTCTAAGTCAAAAAGCCATACTCAATATGTGGGGTTAATACAATATGATGAAGCCTAAATCTGTCCAGGGAGCAGTCTGGTCTACTCACAGACTACAGTAGAATTGCCAGGAGCCTTTCATCTTTCAGAAGAGACGTCCAGAAGCAGATGTTAAGCATCATAAAATATAAAGGCATGAGAGAAAACTATTAGAACTATTCATTTTGTGAGGGAAACAATTAAAAATGTGTAAAAGAAAACATATGCATGCCAGGAAAATCCAGATACCCTTATTATTCCTCCTCATGCCTGAATGTTTTGTTTGTGGAGTCTGTATGTCCAGCACTAGCACAGAAGAGGTTCTAACCCATGTGCTTCTCCTTCTTGCTGAGTACAAACCACTGGCAAACAGTCTGGACATAAAGGTGCCTCCAACAAAAGTGCTTCCCTTTCATCAAGAGGCAATATGTTATTTATTGGGCTAAGTGAAAAGATGTAGTGCATTATCCACCCTTGACTTCATTCAGCTCTGTTAAACATTCTCAGCAGGAAAAGGAGGGGTGAAAGGGCTAAACACAAACCTCCACAAGCAACTCAGAGATGGGAGGTTGTGTGGCTGTCCCTCCTTTTGCTCTGGGCTTGTCAATAAAAAAGGTGTTGAACACATTTGAAGGGTTCTCAAGAAATCATCTCTCACAGTCATTGCATTCATTAAGAAATGGAAGAAATCAGCACCTTCCTTCCTTTTCCTTAACTTTTCATTTTAGTGGTATTTTTTCATAATGTAAATTCTTTATTCTTTTCTTTTGGGAGCCTCTTTCAAAAACGTATGGGAAAGCTATTGATGTCTTCAACCTCTTACTTTACATGGCTATCTATTTGCATTATTTATTGTCCCTGACAAACAGCATTAAGTAGTCAACCTTATGTTCAGGGACTGAAATTTCACTCCCAACAAGGTGAACTATGGTAGAGCATCTCTTCATGCTGAATGTTTAATGTGCATTGCAGGAGTCCTTGGATAATGTGGCAGGTGAAGTGTTGCACCACTTAAATTAAGAAGTTTAATGAGATCATTTAACAGTGAATGTCGTGTCAGTGCTTACCTGGCCGCAGAGCTTGTATAAAGAATAAACATAATGAAACATTTGAACTATTTGTAATTTACAGTAAATCACTGAGCCTCAATCACCAAAGGGATCACCAAATCTAATTGCCAGCTAATGCTTGGTCTTTAATAAAGGTCAAGCAAAATTATTAGCAGAAGCTTGAGGAGTGCTTTAGAATAGTAAGAAAATAAAGTGCCTTATAGTTGGAGACAGGAATGCAGATACAGCTACATTTTCTATTATGGGCAATCAGGTATAACAAAAGAACTTAAATGAAACCCAGTGAAACTACTTGTGTTTTGCTGCTTGGCATTATTTTAGGATGAAGTTGTGTACTTCCCATAAAAGCCTGTGTTGGGAACCCTCAGTTAAAGGAGACACGCTCAGCAGAAGTTTGGGTCTGGCACTTGAATGGAAGGTGTATCATAATAAAAATAGCACTGAGGTACTGCACACTGCAGGGACTGAATGGGATGATCTGACTGGCCCTGGTCCTTTAAGCAGGTGCCAATATGGAGATTATCTTTGGCAACCAGAAGTTAAAAAAACTGAGCTGGCAAATAACTATTGACTGACCTGCACTTGCTTCATTGTATTGCCCTCTGTTGGTCAAGGTAACATTGGTTGATAAAAAACCAGAGTGATGACTTCTAAATGAGGTCCCTGGGCCAGAGAATATTTGCCAAGAGTGAAAAGGTGGGAGTGCAGGGAAGAGGTCTTCTTTCTTCTTGTGGTAGGTGAAAATAATTACAACCAACAGATTTTAGGAAGAAGTTCAACCTTTGGGAAAAATGCTTTAGCACTTTTTCAAGTTATTTTTCAGGTGCTAGAACTACCTGGGAGATCATGTCCTTGTGTCTGCCACTGGCTGCAAAGCATGGGTGACCACCATTCTATAGAAACTACATCAGGCATGATTTCTGTTCTGTCAAATTCACCATGACCTGCCCCATTTCACCTGTGACCAAATGACACAACCTTTGGAGCAGGTGACAGGGAGAAGAAAAGAGAATACACTTTGCCTGGAGTGGGTACACCAGACTGGAGCTACCCGGCTGCTCTCGCAAAACATCTCAGCTTGTGCAATGTGCAGGCTTGAAATGCAATATTGGAAATACGGGAAAATCTCCTCTTAGAACTGAAACAAAGCACTTGGCTTTCACATACAGCACTGGCTCTGGGAGAAATGTCTGAGACCCAGCTGTGCCCTCTTGATGGCTGTGAGCTCAGAAATCCCAAAGCCAGCAGGGCTGATGGGAGCTGTGCAATGGCAAATAAGGCAAAGCCATTGGCTCCAAAGGCAGTTCCACTTTCTCTCTGTCTCACTTCTCATCAATTTGACTGGACTTAATTTAACAATTCTATGTCTCACTGAGATTCAGACTTCAGAGCTGTCCTCTAGAGATATCTCCTTCCTGGCACTGCATAAATTGGTGCTGGACATGAAAGGCTGGATAAAGAATACTGACTTTCCAGGGCTGAGTTTGACCTTACACCCCATATGAAGTGTTGCAGTGCTGATCTGAAAAGCAAGCCTTGCCACTAGAATAATGTACCAGGCACTAGGCAAATAGTGCAGTGTTCTTTAAAGTGCCCTTTGGAATGTTATCCTGGGCTGAAGCAGTGCTCAATCCTCTCCCTGCATCGAGAGGGGAGTGCAGCTCAGGTAGCTTTTGCACTACAACATCTGTTAAGATGCCGGAGCCTGAGGTTTTTATCTCAGGATTGTCACTGACATTGTATGTGGCTTTGTTTGCTCAGAATATTGTTATCTGGAAAGCCAGATGTCAATCCACTCTTAATGCTTCACAGGAAATCTTTTTTTCCTGTCCAAAAGGAACTTTATCAGTGTTTTTCCTGAATCTGCATTCTCTGAGAATTTCAGATTTGCTTCTTTCTTTAATCCCTCAAATAACCTTTTCTTCTCTTCTTTCCTCACTTTGCCAGCACATTTGCTTGAGATTTATATATATTTTGAAAGTTATCTTTTTGATTTGTTGTTCCACCTCTCTGTTTTACTGTTAAGTTATCAATGGTTGGCAAAGCAGTGGTTTTGTGCATGGTCACAAATGGGTGGGGTAAAACGTGGAAATTATTGTGGCTTAAAAATTTTATTTACCTCTGATGTTAGCATAATGTTTTCTTCAAGCTGGCAAATGTTAGTGATGGCAGGCCAACCCTTCCTCTGTGCAGTCACAGCAGCTGGGGCTATTCCTTCTGCCCTCCCCTCCTGGATTTAAGGATATAAAGCAGCTTTTGCTTTGGGAAACTGACATCTGCAGCTCACAGTGACTCCTCTGGGTATTTAGCAGTTCTGGGATGTGCTCCATAACCTCAGACTGGCAACAGAAATGAATGCAGCCCAAAGTGGAGTTGGCTATCCAGGCATCTTTACTGTGCCTGCAGATTAAAGATGTGTCAGTAAGGCACAGTTTTAGAATAGGATTTTTATTCAAAGTGCTCTTGTACTTGGCAGCATTGGCGCTGCTGATTACAGTGTGAACATGGAGCCCTTTCTCTCTTCCCATGAGAACTGAAGCATGTGAGCTGGTGTCTGGACCCCTGGGGGATCTGCCTGGCAGATGAGGGCCCCAGATGCCAGAGCTGCAGTTTGATGGGCACTGCACCTCTGAGCCCTGCCGGGCTGCCTGGCTGGTGGCCCCTTCTCTTCTGGCTTGGCTCTGGGGCTGCTCACAGGGAGGTCCTCAAGCAAAGAGCCACAGGGTTTTCATCCGTTTGCTATTTGCTTTCTGCATGTAATTTATTTTTTACTTATTTATGACTGAGAAAAAAGTCTGTTTCTTAAAAAGAGTTAAATGTGAGTCTGCCCTGGATTCATTTGCCATTCAGCCCGATCTATAAACAGTAACAGCACAAATGTTGTGGTAATGTGCACTGAAGTTCCATCTTTTGTCATCAGGATGCTCCAGTAATGCCTGCAATAGTATTTTTGTGAGGGTGACCAGTGTGTTGGGGCACAGGAAGGCAGTGAGAGCATGAGGGATCTGGCCAGCTCTGTATTTCTCCTTCACAGCTCCAGGGATGTTTACAAAACCTGTTTTTCACTTACAACTTGTCTTTGTGGACAAATAGTGTGGGGTGACCAAGCCAAGAAAAGAGTCCTTTGTGCAGAATGGTTTTTGTACTTTAAAACCATGGTTAGAAAAACTCATCAACAGCTGCCCCATCCTGGCAAGCCCTTCCCATGGCATTTAGTTGCTCACTGCATTCCTGGGCAAGAAGCTCCAGTGGAGTTTGAGCTGCAGTGGGATGTTGATCATCAGGGAAATCCCAGGTATGACTTTATCCCCTGTGTGCTCTCCCACAGCTCTGCTCCAAGTGACTTTTACTTTGGATTAAGTCTGAGGTGGGTAACAGAAGCTGCAGAGGAACAGGTCCTTGTGGTGTTTACCTGGGGTTTGTGAGCAGAAACCTTAATGTCTCTTCAACTCACTTGAGTTTTTTGGGTTTTTTTAGAAAGTTCAGTGAAATCATTATAAAAATTCCAAAAGCTAAAAGTGCTTGAAAGAGGGAAATGTTCCTATAAAGGCATTGCATTTTAAATGTGCTCTCCCTTCGTGGTCCCGCTGAATTCTCTCAGGAAATTAAAAATCTGCTGAAATTGCCATTAAGACACTCTTTTGTTTAGATTTCAGGATGCCACTTACAATAAAACAGCTGCAAAATAATATCTGGTGGCACTTCAAAGTGAAGATAACACAACATGTGCTGTTATACCTTTCCCAAGTCACTCTTAAATAGTTGTGAACCAAAAGGCCATTAAAGGGTGAGCCAAAATGATGTTCTGATTCAGTCTTTTAGTGGTGATATAGAAATAGGAAGGAGAGGGAGAGATGAATAAATTATTTCCCTGGAAAATAGGGCTAAAAGTCTAAGAGTTGAATGGTATTTGAAGATTTTTCAGGTCTTGCAGCCCTGTAGACCAAATGCAGGATCTATGAGCCTGTCCAGTGCTGCAGAGCTTGGGTGGCTCACAAGAGAGTTGGGCACCTCTGTGTGTGCTGTTCTTGGGCACCTCTGTGTGTGCTGTTCTTCCTCTTCAGGGATCTCTGCAGAATGTGTCTCTTTTTCCAAAGTGTCTTTTTATTTTTCTTTCTAGTCCTGACTAGTGCTAACTGGTCAAAACTTTGTATCTTGAGATGTTGTGGGAGCCTTGACCTGGCAGTGCAGAAATCAGAAATCCCAGACGGATATTTTGCTGTGCAATCTGAGGTAGAATTAGGGACTAGCTGGCTTTTACAATTGCATCTCACTACAGTGGAATATTTCTTTTCTGCCCAACCTGCACAGAGCATTTGTGTGATACCTCTGAACCTGCCTGTACAAATAGCAGTGCTGAATGCCACTGACTGTTTGTGATGGCCCATCTGTAGCTCCAGGCTGATGGGAGGGGATGAGGCCCTAAATGGTTCATTGTAGCACATTCCACTCTGCTGCACGCAGTTTAATTATATCCATCATTCAGCATTACTTGATGAACCAGCTGTAGGCACAAGCATCCCTAAGCCTTCATCAGGATAATTGCACTCTTTGCCACATTAGGAACTGATCTGGGGCCAAGTTTTTTCCAAATGCAGAGTTGATCTTGGTTTAAAAGTTTGATGCCCCAAAGTCACTTCTAGCAGGTAATCTTGCAACAACGCATTCTTGGGACAGCTGAAGACTAAGAGGCCTGTAAATCCAAATTGGTTATTTGTGTCACCTTATGGCTTTAATTGAGGCAGCCTCAGATGTTTTGGCAGTGGCTCAGCTCATTGTATTCATATGATGGGATGCACCGTGCCAGTCAGGTGCAAGGTAGCTTCAGATGATTTCCACGGCAAGGACCTGCAGGGACCATGGCTCTGCTTGCCCTGTGAGGGTCATTGCTAAACCTTTGTACAGCTGGTGCTGTGTAGGCACTGGAGCTGTTCCCAGGGGCCCAAATCATGTTACAGGTGGCAGCTGTAGACCTGCAGCTGAAGGCTAAAACACCCTGATCTTTCTCTCTGTGGGGAGCTGGTACATGTGGTGTGTCAGGAGGTACCAGTGCTGGGTATCATCACAAAGTGCCTGGAGAATCATTTGTGAACCACTGAGGCCCAGGAGGGGAGAGGCAGCCAGGAAATGGCTCCGTGTCACAGCCTGTCCTCTTGGCAGTGCCAGGAGATCACTGGTGACAGGCTGCCTCACTTAAGTTCATGTGCCTTTTCTAGAGCTTTTTCTTGAGTTGAAGCCCTGCTTCTCTTCTGATGGAATAAGGCTGTGTTGGTTGCAGCTCATTGAGCACAGCAGTGAGCAGGGACATCAGCCTGCCCCCCTGCCAGCTGTTTTCTCAGCAGCCCAGTTACATCAGGTAGTGGATCTGTACATTCCCATTGCAAACATCCTCTCTGCCACGGGTTTGTGCCTCATATCCCAGCTCTGCATTCCTTACTCCAAATTACTTACTCCAAAACAGTCCCATCCAAGAGTAGGGCAAGTCATCAGGTGGCACAAATTGTCCAAATAAGATCATTGCTCAACCCAAATAAAGGTAACAAAATGTGACCTTTTGTTGTTAAAACCAATTAAGTTTCTTTCCATCAGCTCTCAGTTCATTATCCCTTTCACCCCCTAGGCCCTGTTCTTCCATCTTTTCAGTCTTGGTGCAGAATTAATGTTAAATCCCATTAGCCTGACCCCATTTTCCCTGTTTTGCCTTCTGGTCCTCTGAACTGATGCACTCCGACAGGTTGGTTCAGCAGCTCAGGGCTCAAAGGGAGTGGCAGGCCCAGGAGGAGCTGCAGGAAGGGCCTGGTTTGTAATAATTCACTTGGCTTTTGAAGGAGTTTGTGAAAGTGTCTCAGCACTGGGGTCTCACTGGGCAGGTGGGGAGCCCTGGGCTGCATCCCTGGCACAGAGAGCAGCACAGGGACCTTGTGCTGGTGGAATCCCACCACTCCCCCCTTGCGATAAATACAGGAGATTGAAGCTGCTCACTGAATGACTGTATATTGCCTCTGGTCTTTTAGAAAGTGTGAGATGGGGGAAAATGTTTTTTTTAATCCAAGTCTATCTTCCCCACTGCATCAGAAGAACCACCTGCTCTCAGGGCAATGTCACACAAAGCTGGCCAGCTTTTGTCCAGGATCACACTGCAAATTAAACATAAGGCGGCAAGACCCAAAAGTGTTGAGTTTTATACCTTGAGCCCTTTTAGAAGGGGCTTTCCTGCTCCTTTCCCAGCAAGAGGAGGGCGGTCTCAGCTCCCTGCTGCTTCCAAGCTTAGTGTGAGCAGTTTCTGCTTCTTTATTGACATGGAGCCCCAGGTGTGGCAGCAGGGAGTGTGTCTGTGTGTCACTACAGGAAACGAAATAACACGACACAGACATGCAGCTCTTCCAAGGTAGAAAGAGCTCTTTTAATTTCTGACTCTAATATTTCTAGATTTCTAAAAGTGACAGTGGATTGGAGGATGACAGTGTTATTCTCCAATGACACTGGACAAGCTAATAGTCCATCAAATTGCTCTTCTTCTATAAAAGAATGCAAAACAATAAGTTATTTACATAAAATGTGTGAGAAAGTTTGTTACAAGAATGTAAACATCAGAAGGCTTAGAAAAACTTTAAAAAAATCAGGGTGAGATCTGTGAGCTTTGGGGAGGATGGGCTATTTGGGAGCGCAGCTGTCCTGCCTTCCCTGCTGGAGCCAGAGGTGGCTGCAAAGAGGGGCTGGGGCAGGGTGGCTTCAGCAGGGTCAGAGCAGGGAAGGTGTTTCCAGAGCCCTGCATGAGCTGCAGCAGGGAGAGCAGGGAAGGGTTTCCAGAGCCCTGCATGAGCTGTCCCTGGTGGCTGTGGGCTCCTGCTGGCTCTGGGAGTCTGCTGGGCAGGGCAGGAATGGCTCTGGTGTGACTGAGGGGAAAGGTGGGGTGTCAGGGTGAATCACCGCTGTCTGAGGGAGCAAGTTATGTCCCAAAAACTGAGAAATTACCAACATTTGACATTAAAGCTGGGAAAGTGGCGCCCTAAAATCCAGAAAAGCAAAGATATCTCATGAGTCTTGAGCTGCAGGAGTGTTGCAGCTGATGGAGGCACACACAGCTCACATGGTGGACTTTAAATCCAAGTTGGATGTGCTGAGTAGATCCATGCCTGCCATGGAACTGGCCCGGGGTACTGCAGGGTCTCTGCTGTGGCAGGACAGCAGGACTGCACCCCCAGACTGACAGACCCCACCAGGCAGAACTCTGCCATGAGAACCAGGGTGAAGAAGGTTTCTTTCTTCCCACTTTCTTGGAAGAAACTGAGCATTTTTAATTATAATTGCTCAACAACTATCAAACCATTTTTCAGCAATTAGCAAATTGTTTTTCGTATTGACTTGTACAAATGAAATTTCAGATGCACGTGGGAATGTGTGAATTGGATAAAGTGAATGGTTGCTTTAAATCATATTTAATTTTAATTTCTCTTTTTGCACAAAACTCTTGATAATTTAATTTTAGAGATGGTGAAAAAAACTGCTGAATGTAAACCATGCAATGTAAAATATCACGGTATAAACAAACAAAAAGCTCCTATTCAGCCCAATATCTAGATTTTTTTTCTTTTTATACAAAGTCTCACTAATTTGAGTAATGAACTTGATCATTTCTGAAGCTCACTCCACTTGCTTATTTAATCAGTGATTATTGTTTTCATCAAAATGGGATGTATCGTGTAGGCAGATGAGGTTCTACATGAATATGCAGCAGCAGAGAAACACTGGAAAAATACAAAGCAGTGAGCATCATTCTGTACTAAATAAAATCCCAGTGCTTTTATAAAGCTAAAATTATATCATGTTTACTTTTAATAATTAAATATCCTTGGGTATTAGCAGCTGGTTAGTCAAGTATTTCAGTACTCTCTTTTTTCAGATGCTTTCCAGCAGATATTAAGTGAACTCAGATGTTTTTGTGAGATAGGATAATCTTGTCTGTCTTAACTCTTTGTAGTGCAGCATCCTCACAAGTGACATCCTGGCATCCATAGGGCCATGGCCCACCAAGAGTTCCTGGCAGTTAAATGTGGGAATTCTCTATCCTGATCCCTGCACTGAGGCAGTGACTGGAAATGGAATGGTTGGTTGTTATAATAACAGGCAAAGGCAACTTTGTGAAAAGCAAATTATCCTGGCAAATACTCTTCAGCAGCTTTGGAAGTCCTGTAGTGATTGGCAGCAGTTACATTTGCTGCCACTCTGACACAATGGATGGGCCTTATGGAAAGAAATGGTTCCGTGGGGAGTTTTCCTATGGAGAATTGCCTACTGTGAGACAAGGCAGGGAAAGACAGAGCACCTCTCAGAGTGAGAGGAAGACAGTGCTGATGTTCATCTATTACCATGGAACAACACCTTTTCACAGCCTCTAAACTGGGAAACACCACAAACCCTTTGTTATGATTTCCCACTGCCTATTCCAGGAACACAGAGCTGAGTTCATGCTCTGGCTTACACGAGAATAAACTGAGTGCACTGCACTGATTGTGGAGAATTACAGATATGAAAACAGAATAAAGTCCTTTGCATAGTGCTTATCAGTAGGAAAGAGGATAGAAAAAACATATTTTTTTCATTGATTAAAGGATCTGCAAGAGGGAACTTGTCTCACTATTGAAGGTACTAAAAATATTTTAAGGAACAAAATATGGGTATTTTGTGTACTGCTTTCTTCAAAGATGCACTTTGGGCAGAAAGGGGATTTTCCAATGTTTCTGCCACTCCATAGGTTATTTTCTAGTGAGAGAAAGCCCTTATTGTCACAAAAGTTTTTAAATAGAAAAATGCTGAAAAGGGAGATTGTTTTTTTTTTCCTTACAGGATTAAAACTAAGTAAATAACCTCAATAAATTTAGAAATTCTGGGCATGAATCCTCTTTAGACATGTGTCTCAATGTAAATAGCAGTGTGTGTAGGTAACCTCTTCAGGTGCATGGCTGCTTCCTGCTCACTGTCCATCAAAATGATCATTTACGTCAACACTCAACTTCCTTATTGATGGAAATCAAAAATGTGATAGACCTTTGACAATGTGATATTAAAACAGCCGTTCTGTGCCAAACTGTCAGCAGGTAGTTTGTGTTCATTAGCTCCACACTCTGCATTCAGTCAGTCCTTACACTCTTAATAGAAAAAGGTTAAAAACATTCGCATTTGGACTTGTTGGTGTCGTCCACCAAATTGGTGCCTTTTTACCATGAAAACCACAATTCTTTCCATTTACCCTGAGCACAGCTACCTTGGAAAGCTGCTGACTGAAGTGTCAGTGGCAGCTGTTGGTGGAAGGTCAGCTCCAGTGATTGAGGGGAGCCTTGGCCTCACTGTGCTCTGTGTGAGCCCATCTGCCTGCGGGTGACAAGTGACCAGGAGCTCTTCCAGTGTGGGCAGGCTCACTGCCCCTGCCTGCACTGCTGCTTCTCCTCCATTCTATCATTCATTTGGGAAGGAGGCAGATGTGGCAGTTCTCTCTCTTAAACAGCTTTCACAAGCCCCTGAACTTGTGAATTGTGAAACAAAAATCTGCTTGTGAACGTGACTGCAGCACTGCCAAAAGGAAATCTGCTTTATTCAAGGCTGGCACCTAAGCTTGGGGGAGTGGCACTGGGGGATCTGTTTTAGTGATGGGCTTGGCAGAGCTGGATTTGATGATCTTAAAGGTCTTTTTCAAATTAAGCATTTCTGTGATTCTATGTTTGGAGCTGACATAATGCTGAGTAAGCATGTGATTCTAAGAATGCTAAGCATTTTAGGTCAGAGTGTAAGTTGAAGAGTCTAAACCCCACGTTGCTGTATTTTTTCTGCACTGATTTGCATTATTTTAATTTCCAAATTTGAATAATGGGAATGCCAGCAAGGCTTGATAAACAGTTTTTGCCAGCACTGATAAAAATGAGCATTTTTTTCAGAAATGCAGTTCAACTAAACTGACATCTCTTGTGAGTATGGTGGGAGAGGAATTTTGCTTTACTACAGTATGTACCTTTAACAAGTTTTCTAGCCCTTATCTAAGTTAGACACACATCTCTGCCTTTACTTAAAAATATTTATTTGAAATAGGCATTTATAGCCCTTTCTAGCAAAGGCTATCTGTCAGGCACACAAATTCTGGGCTAGCAAGATGAAAAAATAAATAATGGCAGTGATATGCTGATGGTTCATAAACTTAAATAAATAGAAAATTGTTTAACAAATCAGAATGAAACATTCCCTTCCTTTCTAGCAAAATACTTCTGATCTGCATGCATCAATACCAGGTTATGTAGGGAATAAGTCATCCTGCACGTAGCCAATTTGCTGTGATTATTTTCATATCTACCAGGTCTTACACAGTTGCACATTTGGAAGGTACTTCAGAAGCTTTTGTTTTTCAAGTATTTTTCAGTGCATTTGTTGTTGTTAAGCATACAAATAATCTAGACTTAGCAATTGCATACAATTAGATTTATGAAAGGAAAACTACCTTAATGTATTTTGTAGTTTTACTCTAAAATATAGTAACTTGCAGCTTATGGTGGCTTTAAAATCAGAGAAAAAGGGCTGCATATGAAATGGTATTACAGAGTAGTGTTTTTCTTATTTACTTTTTACTGCAGCAGCAGGGATGCTGAGAAAATGTCATTGTCACAGACAAATTAATTCCTAGGATCAATTCAAAGGTACTCCTGGGACTGAGGGCATTTTGTAAAAATGTTTCATAAACAGCAGTGAGTTAAACATTGGTGACTTGGTGATATATCTGTGGAGGAGATGGACAATCTGAGTTATGACTGGATTGGCCTGCCTGGAAAAGTCTCCTTAATGAATGTATTTGTGACCCTAAGAGATCAAAGATGAGTTTAAGGACAGCTCTCAGCTCTTGACCTTGTGTGTAATCCTCGCACATTCTGCTTCTGGACACGTGGACATGTGGGCCCTGACCCATGAAGTAATTTATGACAATACAGTGGGAAAGTTGCATCATTTTGGGAGAGCTCCAAGTGTGCTACAGTTCAGCACTTACTGTTCAGGGCTTCACCAGATTGGAGACACAGTGATTGCACCACTGTAGGGTGTATTTGATAAGGTCCTGGAGATTTTAAATGCCTGTGTTGAAATCATGCTATAAAATAATTGGAAGTTGAGTCATTTACTTTTTTCCCAGTGAATATTTAAAGAAAGTCAAAAGCGACGTTACAAAGTTTTAATGAGTGCGTGTGGTGAGAATTTTATTATCATAAAAGCTGTAGGGTTTATCAGCTGATACTGGGCTGCAGTTTTTCATTAGCCAAGGGCCTTTCAGGGTTTCATGGGATATAACTGGAAAACATTCCAAACAAATGAATATTGTATTTTAAAAGAATAATGAGACATTGAGGGTTTTATAGACTCCAAAGTTTGCTAAACCAATATCTCTAATTAGATGGAGAAACTCTCTGTAGAGGCTTTGCATCAACGGCAGCACACACAGCAAATGTTTTAAGCATTTACATATCAAACACTGCTGGCAGCATTTTGGCAGCAGTCCAAAGCTGTAGATAGTTTTAATCACATTTGTTCATTAATCCTTGGTGGAATTCTCTTATATGGTCTCTTTAGGATTTTCATTTAAGCATGTGCTGCTGCTTCTCAGCAGTGGGCTTATTTATTTATTTTATAAATACCATCTGAAGCCTTGAATTTATAGAAAATAGGTTGTGGAGTGGCTCAGCAAGCAGACGATGCAGTATATTCTATTTTCTCTCAGCAGATCTCCTTTGTACCCAGGCATTTATGTACTCTCACTAGAAGAGGTTTATTCAGCAGTGTGCCATCCAAAAAAGACTTCCACTCTTTTTTGACTATGTGAGTTCTTTTCTTTTCCATAGGAAACAGAGAGTGGTTGAATGGGAAGCAGTAATTGAAAGCACAGCCAAGATGAGTGTATTGCTAATAGAATGTCTTGAGCATCACACAGCACTGGCAGGGCTGCAGGAGAGGAGCTCATCCCTTGTGATGAGTGATCAGTGCCTGCAGCACCCAAATGCAGGAGGCTGACACTTTGAAATACTCAGGTGTGAATTCCCAGCCCAGCTCTGATGTCCAAGTACTCCAGCTGCTGAGCTGCTGAGACAATAGTTTTCTTCCATTATCTTGTTCCTCTGTTAAACCTGACTTGAAAGACGAAACAAACCATTTGAGACAACACTGTTGTAAAAGCAGAGATATTAACTGTCACCCAGAGCCTTCCTCGTGCAGTTGGCCTCTGAAATCATATCTACTGTTCTCATTTTTATGGTTTGTTTTACGAATGGCTGTTGTTCCAGGAATCAGCTTTGCTGAGAAAAGCCTGCCATGCTAATATTTGTTCTGTGATGGATAGCAAAGGCTAAGTATAGCCTTCCCCTTTCCTTGCATTTTTAGATGCCAGACTTTGTTGGGGTTTTTTTTTCTGACTTCAGCCTGGGTCAGGCTCTGCTGAGCCTCCCCTTGTGCTAAATTGGCTTTGGAGAGGCAGGAGGACTTGGGAGCACCAGTTAGAGGGGCAGGCTGTCTATCCAGGCTCTGAAAGCTGAACCCTGCAAACCTTTTCCCACATTCTTCTCATGCTGCATTTGCGGGGTTGATCATCCTGCTGTAAGTGTTCCAGGAGGAGGGTTTTAGGTATTTGCTTTTTTCTGTTAAATCATTTGTCTGCTGCATCCTTTTGTAGGGGGACATGCCCTGCCCACATGTGTGCAAACTGGCCTGGTGGAGGGACCAGAGCAGGTCAGGATCCCTTTCTGGAGTGGGAGATGCCCTGGGTGCTGCTGTGCCCCAGCAGAAGCTTTCAGAGTGCACTGGGTGCTGTGCAGGTGTGTGCAGCAATTGGCAAAAGCCCTTCCCTGTCTCCTGGGCTGCTCTCCTTCCTCCCCAGCTCCTCTGTGCCCTGCAGTGCTGCAGGACCTGGGCAGCCAGGCTGAGCACAGGCACTCCCTGGGTGAGAGGGAGAGGGATAGCCCAGGCCAGGAGCAGCCAGGTGAGGAGCTCTGCTGAAGGAGCTCTCCTGCCACAGGGCTTGGTGGTGATGGCACGCCCTAACACTCTACAATACTGGCTTAATGAATATGAAATTAATAACTTCCTGGAATCAGGGAGCTTAAGTATCATTGTAAGAACTTATTGAAAAGAAGGTAGCAGAATTTAAGGTGTTCAGTTCTTCCACTTTCAGGCTCTTGTGTGCACATCTGCATTTTTTAATGTGTTTAGCCATACTAACCATTAATATCATGCTTAACTCTGAATAGGTGAGTTTGCACCACAATTACAGGTTTTTTTCCTTCTGTAGAAGCAGTTTCTTGGCAAAGAGCTGCTGGGGTTGCTGTAGGTCTGGGCTCTGTAGGGCTGTGCTTTCACACAGTCACAGAGTCCTGGGAAAGGAAACTGTGGGCATGAGTCAGGCAGGAACGAGTGGAAACACCAAAGCTTTGGGCACTGGGAGAACTTGTAACAGTTTTGATTTATCTCTTCTGAGTGTATGTTTGCCTTCATCATCCCTGCATCAGAGGCCCTTCATTGCTGCTTCAAACCACATTAGCCTCCTTGCCTTATTCTCCCAAACACTTTTGCCTTTGTGTTTCTTTTTTTGAGTGTTCAGCTGCTTTTGTAATCCTTACCTGCTTCTCCAGCACCCCTCACCAGGCAGAGCTACTGCTGTGTTTGCTGCCACCACTGCTCACCATGGCCAGGGCTAATCCCCTTCCTGCGCTAACTCCTCCTGTGAAGCAGCCAGCAGACTTGCCATTAGATAGCCCTAAGTTAATCTAGATGAATAATTAATAAACTGAGAGCAGTTCTCTTTCCTTCGTCTGATTCCTACACAGAATCAAACCATCTTGTTTCCATACCTATGTGCTGCCAAAAGATTCTGAACTTTTGATCTGACTTAGCCAAATTGTAATTAACTTGCATAGGTTTTGACATATTAATAATCCCATTGAGGTGCCTGCTATTCCCTACATCCTTCAAGTTGCCCATGTGTTAAAGTACCTTGCTGAATCAGAACATTTCTATTAGCCATCACTATCCTCCAAAAGTAATAATATCTTGATTTCCTTTTCTCAAATTCTCCAAAGGCTTTCCTAATCTGTTTTCACAGCTGCAGACTGAGGGCATCTCTGCTCTTTGCTTGGATTAGTCACTAGGGTTGGAGGGTTTGCTTAAAACCAGCAAGACCAGCACTGCCTCTTGCCCACAGGGTCTGGCCGTGGTTGTGTGCAGGGACTGCTCTGCACAGATCTCCAGTGTGCTCAGACAATGCAAACACAAAGTCACTGCTTCTCTTCCAGTTGTTCATTTCAGTCCCCAGTGTATAGGCCATATTCTGAAATTATTGCCATGCTCAGCATGTGCTTACTGAGTGCCTGGTTTGCCTGCTCACCCCCTGGGACACCTCAGTCCCAGGCCAGGGGCTGCTCATGAAGAAACCCTGGTAGCAGACTTTGCTTTGCTTTGGCAATATCTTCTGGATTTCCTTCTGGATATAAGATTCACCTTTTTCTCTCCCTTAGACCTGTAACTCTAATCTTGACCTAGCCCCAAGCAGGGTCCCAGCCCAGGGGCTCAGCCACATCCCCAGCTGAGCAGTGCCAGGGGCTGAGTCCCTTTCGCAGCCTCACTGCCTGCCCATGTGAGTGCTGCCCTCCCTGAGCCCAGCCCTGCAGGCTTGGCTGAGCTTGGCTGAGTGGCTCCCAGCAGCTGGGCACAGTGCCCCTGCCAGCCCTGCTGCAGGAGGGGAGCTGTAGCACCTCACCAAGGTGACCCCAGCAGGGCTCTGGGGAAGATGTGCCATCCCAGCTGGCACACCTACCCTTGCTGGGCACCAAATCTGCACCAGTGAACTCAAACATGCTTTGTTTCACATCACCCTTCTTCACTTGTCATCTTCTCATGGCAGCCCTCACACACACACACAGGCTTTCTCCACTCTTGGAGTTCACTGGAGGATTCATTTTGCATTTCTCCCTGTGTGCTGCACACCTGACATGCCCATTTTCTCTCAGCCTCTCTACACTCACACCATCCTCCTCCCTGCCAGTGATACAGGTAACCAGCTGACTAATCCTTCTCCCTGGTGCCTTGCCCTCCAAGTGAGTTTAATAGCAAAAGGAAATAGAAGTGAGAGCTGTGTGGATGCATCCATCAGGTCCAGCCTCAGGCACCACCTGCAGAAGGGCTTTTTTCTCACTCTGTGTGCTGTGTTACATTGGGGAAGCTGATAGGAATGTGATATGTAATATCAGTGTATTTTTAATCAGTAGCATGAACTACCCGCCCTCTCCACATGACTTTATTTCCTTCTTAGGAAGGCTCTGTTGCACTTGTTACTTTCTATTTTACCGTGATAGTTAGTAAAAGATTTGGTGCCAAATTTACGCTCAGTGAATTATCCCTGAAATTTGTGGAGCTCCGGCAGAATTTAATTTGGCAGTGTGGAGTTGCTGTTGCTCCCAGTGATGTCTTCAACTGAAAATCTCAGCTTTTGATTGCCTTACTTAGAGAAAAAGCAGGCCCACGTGTCCAGTCCTTGTCCAAAGGAGTGCCAGAGGCACTGGAAAGAGCTGGTGCCAGAGGCACTGGAAATGTTGGTGCCAGAGGCACTGGAAATGTTGGTGCCAGAGGTACTGGAAATGTTGGTGCCAGAGGTACTGGAAAGAGCCGGTGCCAGAGGTACTGGAAATGTTGGTGCCAGAGGTACTGGAAAGAGCCGGTGCCAGAGGCACTGGAAATGTTGTTGCCAGATACTGGAAAGAGCCGGTCCAGAGCACGAAATTTGGTGCCAGAGGCACTGGAAATGTTGGTGCCAGAGGCACTGGAAATGTTGGTGCCAGAGGTACTGGAAATGTTGGTGCCAGAGGTACTGGAAAGAGCCGGTGCCAGAGGAACTGCCGTGGTATGGACTCTGCTGCTGCTGAATGTGAAGAGGTGTGGCAGCAATCTGTGCCAGAGGCATTTAGGAAATCTGCCCCTCAAGGCAAAGGTTTCTGAAAGGTGAGGAGGATTTCAACAAATGCACAAACATCGATGGTGTGTTCAATACCTTTGATTTTCTCTTTAATGTCTTCTGATGGAATAAGTCAGAGGGGATGTGCAGCATCCTCATCATGTTGGGCCAGAAGGAGCACTTTGAATGAAAGCTTAATAGAAATTCAGTGTGGTGCCATGCTGAGCATAGAATTGGTTGACTGCATAAATCTAAATGTCAATTAACTAGAAAGTGTTACCAAATGGAACTATGATGTTTTAGTTCCATGTTGTCAACACATGAAATGAAGCACATTAATTGATAAGGAGTAAAACTCTGTATAAGTTCTTTAAAACAAAAAATTAAAAATATTCAAAGTAGGACCAAGATACCTCCAGTGTTCTCAAGAAGAGAGAAAAGGTCAATTATTGATTCCTTTGAGAGCTAAGCATCATTTGGACATTTATAAGAATTACTTAAAAGCTGAGAGAGAAGCAATGAGAAGTTTGTGTGGCAGCCCCAAGTCCTGATACACTTGGTAGAGTACTGCTGAATAGCAAAATACAGGTTGGTGAGCAATCTAGAAAGGATGATGTTTTATTGAGTGGTGTGGATTGTTACTTTGGTTGATTTGATTTTTATCCTGTAAGGAAATTAAAGCTCAAGCACTTCCAAACTTGATTATATTTCTAAAGATCATCTTTGCATGCCAGCTTTTGCCTAGAAAGTCACCCGAAGATGTCAGCCATTGAAACCATTTCATGTGGAAGCATTGCTAAGTAAATTCACTAAATGCCTATTCATCCCAGTAAGATGGAGAGTCACTGGAGCAGCAAATGTGAAAATCTGCACAGCTTACTATACAGAAAGCAGTTTCTGAGTTTGCCAAATTGAGATGCAGAGTCTGACCCCGGGAAGTGTTGCAGCTCACATAGGGAGTAAAGGAGGAGGATCTCAGGGCCCTGTCTGTCAGGATGCTTGCTTGACAGATAATTCATTTGGTCTAGATAATATCAATGAGATTATGAAAATAGTTTACTTGGCTGATAACATTTCCAGGTTGTTGCAGCCTGACCCCAGAAGTTAAACACATTTTGTACAGTTAAACACATTCAGGTTTAACTTGGTTTTCTATGGTTTATAATAATGAAATGTTTTCAAGATACCATAGTATTGACATCTCTTTTATCTTGAGTCTTCCTGCTACCAACTTCATTACAGACTATTGCTTAAATGGTGTTGTATCCATAAGGTTGTGGATTCAAATGCAATTCAGGAGATTAAGATCTTTTTAATGTGATTTATTCAGTTTTCCTAAATATGCTGACCTAGATAAATAGAGAACATTTTTGCTCTATTGTTAAAGAAAGAACAGACCACAAAAGCTGTCAAGTGTAAATACATTCTTGGACATGTCAGCTGAAATTTTGAAAATGCTGGTGTCAGATTGCCTGTCATTCTAATTGGAATTAACCTTCTAAATTCCTTTGTTCCTGTTGATTATACTGCCTTTTTGACATCAAAATTCTCTGTGTCATGCATTCTAACCTTGGCCTCTTCTCTGTTACACAATGAAAGCAAGTAAATGCCAATAGATACTGAACCAAACTCCCTAGGAAATATCTAGCAAAGCATGTAAAATGGAACTATCAGTGCAGTCATCTTGCAGCTGGATTTTCATACTTAAGAAGTGTTGAGCAGTGTTACTTCATGCACACTCTGTTATAGTGCTTAAAATACCTGCCAAGGGTTGATAAGAAGTTTGTAAAGGTGTAATAAATCTGTGCTTCCTTCCAAGTATGCTTTCCTGAGCAGAGGGGGTCGCTGAAGTTTAGCAGCAGGATGGAAGTTTTTTTTGGAACCACCTCCTTCAGAATCTGAGAATGGTCCCCAAATGAGAAGAATCAATCCATAAATGGCTCTGGATGCCGTGATTTTCACAGTGTAATTTGTGCACCTTTTGTTCTTTCTCTCACAGGACAAATGATCAGCTCGTGGCATTCCTGTCCAGATACCGAGACATGAACTTCTTGAAATCCCATGGCAGGGACAATGCAAGGTGAGCTGGCCCTCTCTTCACCTTAATTTAACCAGAGCACTGACAATTATTGTATGGGGACAGTTTCCAGTGTCACCTGATTGAAGAAATCCCTAGTCCAGGGAAGAGACGTGAATGAGGAGGAAACCCTTTTCTGATGGCTGTTTCTTGGCCAGAGTGACTCCTTGCCAGAGTCAGAGGTGCTTTTGTGGGGAGAAAGGCTCTAAGCAGTCTGATGTTGCATCCTCCAGTGGACTCAGCACAGACTGATGTTTTGTGAGCAAGTGGCAATTGCCCACACCCCAGCAATGACCTGGTGGCCCCAGATGAGCAAAGCTGGGTTGGCTGAGCTCTGCAGCACAGCCTGGCAGGGGCAGAGCCCCAGCTGTGGGAGCCTGTAGCAGCCTGCAATGCCACTAAGAGTGAGGATGGTGGCTGGAGCTTGTCACAGTCTACCAAAGTTTGGATCAAAATCCTTCTTCATCCACCCTGCACAAGGCTTGGAGAAGGAATGTTCTGTGTTTCCCACCACTCACCAGTAGTACTTGAACTTTCCATTGTGGTTTGGGGGAGCAACAGTGACCAAACAGCATCTTCCAAAGGCTTTAACAACCTCTGCAGATGAAAGATTCCCATCTGACTGCAGTGGTCCTGTTTTCCTCTTTATTCATAGTTTTGCTGTTCCTCCTTTTTGCTGGTTTTGTACCATAACAGCAGTCCTGCTGCACTTCCAGCAACTCCATATGCTGAGCCCCAGTGGCTTTGCATCTAAAAATATTATTTTATTCTGCTTGGGTCACCAGGTCTTCCCTTTATTCTGTAAAATGTCAAGTGTACCCAGAGAATGTGACACACTGAGTCATGTGTTCAGCACAGCAGGCAGGCAGAGTAACTCACAAGTCTCTCTCTCTTCTTGGCCATTCTTACCCTTGTCACCAGATTTATCAATTCTGTCATGTTCCTGTTTAAATTGAGTCCTCACGAGCATTCATCTTGTGCATGCACAAATTCTATAGCAGGTAGTAAAAAATAATCCTGTGAGGAGTCATATTTAAAGCCAAGTCAACAGGTTTCACAGGAGAGTCCCTGGTTGGGGAAATGCAGAGTGTCAGAGTGATTGGCAGACTCAGCTCTAGCTGGCAATAGTGATGGACAGCAGAGTTAGTGTAGAAAAGAGGAGAGGAAGAGCCAGGGAAAAGCAGTTGGTCTCTTGCCTTCTTGCTCCTCTGGTGCTCCTGAGTCTTCTCGAATTCCCTGAGCTGGCAAAGGAAAATAACTAATGGATTATGACACACCAACATCAGGGTGGTTCAAACATGCCAACTTTAACTGGATCAGGACAATTTAAATCAATTAAACACACAAAGCTGGTATTAATTTAATAATGAAATGAGCAAATGTGCCACTTGTCCTTCCATCACAGGAATAGCAAACTCATTTAGTAGTTCAATGGTTCTCTTTGTATAAACAGCTAAATACCTTTTAGCTTATTACAACTTGTCACTGTGTTTTGTTTTTTTTTCCCCTGGATTTCTACCATAAATTTCCCTTTGCATCAGGGAACATGATCTGGGACATGAGTGCGGATTTGCCATCCCTGTCTGCCATGGTTCCCTAATCCCTGAGTCCCATAAGTGCTCCCACTGCTGACCACTGGATGAATGGATCCTTTCACATTACCCCTTGGCATGTCCCCAGATTTTCTATCAGGGAGGTAGAGTGGCTTCCCTCCTCCTGCACAGCCCAGGCAGCTGCAGACACACTCAAGCCAGCAGCTGCAAACACCTCTGAGTAATGCTGGTGTTGGGTAAAAATTCATTCCTTTGTTTCCAAAAGCTGATCAAAAAGTAATTATCCCATGTTTGTATTGTGGGTGAACTTCCAGCTCTACATCCACCTGTTGAGAGAGAAATATCTAAAGTGAAGATTTCTAGCCTGATATTTCCTGTTTAGTGTTTGAGTGACTCAGTCTTGACCGAACAGGTCGGTGTACCCTCTGCTGTCCCCATCTGACACAGTTCCTGACTTTGACTGAGTGCCCAGGTGTGTAAGCTGTGCTCACACCAGCCAGGTTTATCCCTGCAGTCAGAGTGGGGAAATCCTCTGGGCTGAAAAACCTCCTCCAGCTCAGGCAGGTGAGCCCCACCCAGGCTGTCACCATGTCCTACAGCCAGTGTCCCCAGGGAGCACAAGGTGTGCAGGGCTGCTGCTTTACAACATTCTCCCAACCTCTTGTGCCCTTTGCCTGGGGAATTTCCACAGCTAAACTCACTGACTTGCTCATTCTAAGAGTAAGGGATGGGGTTTTTTCCCCTACTAATTTTTCCAGTTTTTAAATTTTGCTCTTTGCTTTGTCCTGTCACAGCCCAGGGGGAAAGAAATACCCCATGAAGAGAATGGCATGGCCAAGAGCTTAGTGAGGTCTGGAAGAGAAGCAAATAGCTTCAAGGGTTGGCAGCAAAAAGTTTAGAAAAGAAAAAAAAAAGACAGCTTTTAGAACACAGGCCAGTGTCCATGTCATTGAGCAATAAATGAAAACTCCCTTTGGATATCCTATCTCAAAACACACTGGCGCAGAACTTTTTGTTTAAAACAACAAAGTGAAGCCATAATAAGGGAGAGGACACTGGCCTATACTGGCTGTGCCCTGTGTACAATAATGATTTAGCTGGTCCAAGGTGTTTTTCTGAAAACATGGGAACTACTAATACAGGAGCACAGCATCTAAACATAATTGAAAGCAATGTATAATCCTTGCTGATACTTTTAATTTTAATTTGTGGATGAATAATGGCACCTAATCAATAAGCTTTTCAAGTCTGCCTTGTAAACAACTGAAAACTCTTAATTTTAAGTCATCATAGTCTTTGGATCATACAACAGAGAAAGATTAGAAGTGCCATCTCAAACCTGAAATGCTTGTACAGCTCAATTACAGTGTACTTTGTATTCAAGCCATGTTCACAATCAGTGCTTGTTCTACTGCCAAATAAGGAGAGAAATCAGGCTTCCTTTTAGAGAGTTAAGTTTTCTTTTAGTTACGCCAAAGTCATGAAAAAGTGCATCACTCTGATTTTCCTTTAGTGGCTTCAGCAAAGGGAATGGACATGAAAATGGCTCCTTCACTCAGCTGGAAGCATTATTTCCTGACAGAGATGGATGTATGAAATGAAATTGCACACAGTGGCTGGAGTTGTTACGTAGTGCTTAGTGGGCAACGCATTTCCTCCTATTTTCAGTGTCTTAGACTATTAAAAGCAAGTGAATAACCTGGTAGTTGTATAAGCTATTGCAATTTGGAATATGCAGAGGATTGTTTCTTTTTTGGCAGGAGCAGCACCTGGATGATTATAAAACATAAAGACAGTCAAATGTGACATCTTCAGTGGCAGGCAGGAAGAGGGGGGGTTTGTAGAGAAACCTTTCCTCAGCAATCATTTGGGAAACAGTGTAAACAAGCTGAGAAGGCTGGATGCTGTTAGATCTTAGAGGAATCTTGAGCTGATAGGCAAAATACAAACAGCTAAAGAAAAGACCCTTAAATTTTTGGTATGTGTCCACCTTCTTCTGCTGATTTTTTTCTCCTCATTGCTGCTGTTTTTGCAGTTGTGTTGTCCTGTTTCTGGGTTCCAGATAATTTTAGAGATGTTGGTGACCTGTATCAAAGGGCATGACCATCCCATCCCAGCTCTCAGAGGCTGGAGAAACCTCAGCTACCAAAGGACTGGGGCACATTCCCAAACTCTGCACTGCTGGCACACATCTGTTTCACCCCATTTCAGACATGCCTTTTTGCCTCTGTGGCACAGGCTGTTTGTTGGTGTGCTGTGCATGGGATTGATGGGGGTTTGGTGGTCTGGTAGAAAATGGATCTCACAGTAAACACTGTTGTGTATTGCACTGGTGAATTACCCAAGCACTAGGGGAAAGAATGGATTAATTGTCACTGCTGTTGGAATGGCCTAACCTAGTCCTAGCAGCATTCACACTGCTGCTCATGTCACATATTTGGTGGTTCCTTTGGCACAAATCACCCTCAGCCTCATACTTCTTTTGCTAAATTTTTTAGAACACTTGAGTATTCCGGAGCACGTGGACTAAGATCTATTTTTTGCTTGGAAGTAGTTCAGCACAACAGTTGCATGAGAAGTGTAGTGACTGAAATAGCAACATGCATCTTCTCTGCAAAGAGACTGCACTTTAAAAATTTAGACATTACAGCTCACTTTCAAATGTTCTTAGTGCTTTATGCTAAGCATTTGGGGAGCCATAAAGCCTTTACAGCTTCAGCTTGACAATTCACCTCCTTGTAGGGCTTTTATTTCTGCTCAGTTTTGGAAAGCAGAGCTCTAAGCTGTCAGTGCAAAGAGAAACAAAAGCAGCCATATGTCTTGACGTGGGACTAAGCAGGATGTTCTTTGTTCTTAGAGTATACAAGCAAGATCATCTGCTGGTTCAGGAAGGTGCTTCAAGTGAGGAGGTTTGAAGTAGTAGCCATCCTTTATGGGGCAAGGACAGAATTAGGAAGGAGGTGAAAATTGAGATACTGGTAAAATAATCAGGAGTCTTATTGCTATCTAAGAACATTGAGCAGCACACTTCATGTGCAGCCCTGTCATCTGAGGCATTTTATAAAATGGTTATGACAGGAAACATCATTTGAAGCTGCACAGATGTTGTTGGCCCTGGTGTACCCAAGGGTCAGTGGCCTGATTTGGTAGCTTGAAAACCTTCATAGAAGGAACTCACACTTGCCCTCAGTCACTGGAAAAGAGGTGAGGAGACATGAAACCTTCCAAAGACATTTATTGGAGACAAACAGATGGTAAAATGTCAGGTTTAATATCATTGAGTCTGTCTGTGGTGAGTTCATGCTACATTCTGCATACTATAATTTGCAGTTATGCTTATTTAATATAAAAAGAAACCGAATCATTTGAGTTGTGGCCTCCCTTATGGTGAGAGGAAGCCGTTTCATTTTTGACCTTCTAAAAGCTGTTTCAGTATTGCTTAAAAGATACTGTGTAAGTGAAGAGTGAGGTAAAGAAACCCACAGGAAAGTCTTTTAAAGTCTCTCTCGAGCTTTATGCTCCCAAGGAAGTGCATGGGATTGTTGACAAAACAAGGCAATTCCTAGTAGAGTCATTACTGCAAAAAATAGACTTTGCAAGTTTCCTACAACTAAAGAATTTCACAGGGTTTTTCATTTTGCTCCCTGGCCTGCAACTTTAAAATACTGAGGAACATTGAGGCTTTTTAAGACTTTCTCTGAGAAAGAGACTTCCCCTTTGAAAGATAGAAAGTGGAAAGAAAAGCTTTTCAAAACCAGTAGAGGTTAATGTGTAGGAAAAGACGGAGAAGAAGAAAGAATCATGAGAAATTTCTTCTAAAGAGAATGCAAAGATGTGCTAGGACTAAAGCATTAAATGGGTATTCTGGAAGATTGCATATGAAAGAAGGAGAAACAAATTATATAGCATATGAGGTGCCTATTGTACGCTTGAAAAGTCTAATCATGTCCATATAGAGATGGAATAACGACCAGATAAAATGTGTGTATTCATCAGCTTTCAACAGCATCTCATGTGGAATACTCAAAGTGCCATGGCTGCTTGGCTTCCATACAGATGCCACTGATTGAGAAGGGACACATTGAACATAATATTTCAGGCTGAACTTGTGTCTTGAAAGAGATACTCAAATTGCTGTACCATTTTTGCTGCACTGTAAATGATCTAAACTTTCTATTGCCCAGCATGTGTGGCAGCAGTAGTCTGCCCCAGGTTTAACTGCACTCTGAACATAAAAGTGTTTAACATACATTGAAAACATGGACTGCCAAAAAATCCTTCCAGTGGAGCTCCGTGTTCCCATCACTTGCACTTCAGCTTCTGCCACAGAAACTCCAGGAGCAAACATCACAAACTGCATCTCTGAGCTCTGCCTCGCCTTTGGTGCCCGTGTCACCTGGGATTCCTGCTCTGAAGCCCATCCCTGTGCTCCCTGTGCTCCAGGGCAGCTGTGCCCTGCCAGTGCAGCTGTGCCCTGCCCTGCCCTGCACACCCACCGTGCTCAGCTGCCCCTGGCTCTGCCGTGGGCCATGCAGAGATACAGGGGACAAACACTGATCACATCTGAGAGGGACATTTCCTTGTGTTCCTTGGTAACTCCTGAGCGTTTAGCTCAGTGGGCAAAACTGCTAAAAGCATTTCAATTTGTGTGCTTATTTATGGCTTTGGCTTTTGCTCCTGAAATAAGCCCAATCAATAAATAAGCCCAATCTTACTATAGCAAATTCAGTCAAGAGAGAAATTCTTTCTGATGTTGTTGATGGTTTTTTCTGCATTGTCATTAAAGCTTTGGGGGATTGTTGAGATAGTAATGTGTTTACTTTATGTGTTTCCCTTACCCTGAGTAAGGGAATTAACAAAAGATAAGAATTCTCCTCTCATAACATTTTTGACCTCATAGCAATTACATTTAGGATGTCACAGTTAAAGCACATTGAAAAGCAAGTTACAATTACTCTTTCTCTTCTATCATTTTTGTCTGTACTGAGAGTTATTTTCAAGGCTTTTGAAACAGCAGGAATTGTTTGTTCTGTGCTTTCCACACGATGCCTGTCATACTGGGTAGAAATCTTCCTCATCTTGACAGACTAAGTAGGTGCTATTTCTGTTTGACACTGTTCCCCTTTTCAAGCTTCACCTCCAGTTTGGGAGTGGGGCATCAGCCCTGGAGGCTTTCAGCATGACAGCAAGGTCTCAGGAAACACACTGCAACATCCTAGCCTTAGAAAAACAGATGAATAGCTGGTAGCTTATAGACATTGTGTTTAAATAGCCAATTGTTAATTATTTCAGATGTAAATATTGTTTAACCCTTGGTAGAATAGAGTTACTCATGGAAATGGAGTGAAATCAGGGTCAGCTGGACTCAGCATACTCAGTGAGGCCAGGATTTCCACCTTGAGCAGGCAGGGAATGATTCTGCCCTGCACAGGTTTGGGATTCATCAATCTGCTTATTATAAAGAATTTTTCAGTGCCTGGTTTATGGAGATGTGTGGTAGCCTAGAGATTGCTCACAAATTACTTCTTGCAATTGCTACACTCAAGATTGTCAAATTATTGTTCAGTGCTTTCTAGTTGGTCACCTAAACTGCAAATTACTGTTTTGTGCTTCCCAACTGATTGACTCTGGTGTTTCCAGTGCAAACACTGCCAGCAAGTGACTCTCACATTTCTCATCTGTAAAAACATTTACTTGACTTTTTGCACTGAAATGGACTTTCTTCCTCAAATTTTCATCTAAAGACAATGAAAAGAGGAGCAGATAAAGTCAAAGCATGCAGAGCTTGTCCACATACACTCAGGGAAACATGGACATGATGCTATGGAGCTCCTAGCTCTACAGATTCTTGCTTTGACATTGACATTGGCTTTTGGCTTGTGAGGAATTGTTTTGCTGGAGTTTTGTAACTTTTATTCATAGTTCTTATTCTTAAATCCTGAGTAATGATGCTGAGGTCCTGGGTAGGTGCACCTGGTTAACAGTGAAATGTCAATGGGAGGTTTTCTAGGCAAGAGGCCAGAAACAGGAAACATTTAGGAAGAAACCTTTTCACCTTAAAAAATATATTCTTTCCAGAAAAAACCTTTTAGTGATAAAATTACTGGTAAATGGCATTTAGCAATCTGATAGCCTCTGATACTTTAGGAAGTTTTACTCATTCATAAGCTTCAGGAAAAAGAAAACAGCAAGCTCTCTGACTTACTGTGTAAGTAGAGCATTCAGGAGCAGGGGTCTCTACAAGTTGCTGTGGTTTGCACTGTCCTTTGGAGAAAACTGTGAAAAAGGAGGATATTTGGTTGTGATATTTTTGCTGATAAAGTAACTATGTGGCAGTATTTATTAGCAGTTACAACATATAAGAGCTGAGCCGTGTTTATACTCATGTTGTAGGAGTATGTGCTACACAAGTTACAAGTGCTATACAGTCCCAGAATCTTGTCTGAAATGCATTTATAAATATTTAAATAAAGTACGAAGTAGGAGAAGTTCCCTGAGCAGGATTGCAATCATGAGCTGCCTGGACTGACATCTGCACTCAGTGGCAGACCATGTGCTGCAGGCAGTGGGGTTTTCTTAGTAAAGTGTGAAAATAACCCTCTGGAGCCTGTGAGGCTGCATCCACACACAGGGCACAGGGGCACCTTTCATGTGTGGCAGTGTCTGATTGCTGAGCTCAGGTGCTGACACACCTTCTTAATACCCTGTGTTTCCTCCTTACTTTTGAATCCCAGGCCCTCAAAACTGGAGGCTCTTTTGGAAGAATTAAATTGATAAGGGGGAGCATAAAATGTCTTAGATTGAGTGATCTATGAAATAAGGCAAAATGGTGTGCTTTTCTTAATCCTAGTCTTTTTTAAATTCTATTTTCTCCTGGTTGACTCTTTTCCTATCATTTTTATTTTCCTCCTGTTGTTTTCTTTTGGATTAGGAGAAAGGCCAGCTGTCTTCAGCTGATGATAATCTCTGTTGAATCTGGCCAACCATACCTTGGTTCAGTAGGATGTCATTGTTCTGGCCCCTGCATTTGCAGCTGGCAGAAGTATGCCAGTCTTGCCTGATGTTCAGGGTGGCAGGAAGCACCTGAATTTTTCCACATTGACTAAGATTAAGGAAATGCTATCATTAAGCCTTTTTTTCCCCCCTACTTTTAATTTGGGAGTTATCTGCAAGCAGTTTTGTCAGACCCAAGAGAGAAAGACAAGGGGAAAAACCATCTTTTTTTTGCATTTCATTGCTCTTTATGAAGCTTGGCCTGGCTTCATAAAATTTACTGATTTGGTATTCCCTTGAGCATAACCAGAAACTAATGAAATACAGTGTGAGACTAGAAACAAATCAGTAGGGTCATGCTTTTGCCCTCCATTGTCCTATCTTTCTTTTCAGAGGTGGCTGCAATCATTCTTGGATGGCTAGTCAAGAATCTTTATGAACTCTTTGTAGTGTCCAAGAGGTTTTCATTTCTTGGAAAGGCCTGTGTGGCATACAAATACCCCTTTCCCTTTCCCTCAGGCAGTATTCAATATGCTTAGAGTAAGTTCTTGCCTGCCTGAGTCCCAAAATTGCTATTGCTGGGAGTATCAGTCATCCTAGAAGAGAGCCTGGAGGGACAGAAGGGAGCCTCACCCACCTTTTCCACTTTGGTTGCTATTCAGCTCTCTGTGCCAGCAGCCTCTCCTATTTAGCTTCCAGCAGATCTAAAATACACTTGGTCCCCTTGGCTGCCAAGGAACATAAATGAGCAGCAAGCCATCATCCAGTGGAGAGCTGTGTCTTCACAGCCCCTTGGACACATCATTGCTTTCTAGGCCACAGAAATGATTTGCTTTGCTAATAATTGCAAATTTGCCTTATTCCCTTGAGGTGTTGTGACTGTGTGTGAAGAGGCTCAGTAAGGGTGATCCTTCTGAAAAACACCTCTTCAGCTGTTATGTATCTGAAACGTGGTGTGATGTTTCTAGGAGGGCTTCAAGAAGCACAAGCAAAAGGGTCATTTCTTGGGAGATCTCTAAAGGCATTGCAGCTCTTTAGCTGGGCTGTGCTGCCTTGCTGCAGGGTAAGTGATTGGAGAGTACATTTACTCTCTTCTAGTAACCCAGTTGTATAAGATTTGGGGGCTGTTTGTTATGAAAACAGCTGTACTTCCAGGAATTGGCTTATTTCACTCCATATCCTGAGATGTGCTTTTCCAAGCCATTAGCTAAAAAAAAACCCCATAGAACTGTGCACATATAGAAAAAAAGAGCCTGTCAACTACTTTGAAAACATGAAGCTGTGAGTCAGGATTTGCTGGGACCTTCTCGTCTGGAGCGTGGTCATGCTCCTCTGCTGCCAAGTTCACACAAAAAGGCTGAAGCTGTTACAGTACCAGGGAGCTGGAGCTGGATCATGTCACACAGGCTGAGGCAGTTTCTATCTAGAGCAGTTTTTGAAATATCCAGGTGGCTTTTTTTGTTTGAGGGTTTCTATTGCAGTCAAAGAACCTTCCATTTGAAAAGGAGAGTAAAGGGTGATAAATTGGTAGAGATAGCAGTTGAAAGAAATTACTTCATGGAAAAGAACTTTATGTTCCTATTTAAATATAGTCGATAAAGTTCTGTTATTTTCTTAAAATAATTAACTCTAATGAGTATTTAGTTTTGAAGAGAAATAAATAAATGACCAAACTTTCAGGCACATTAATATTTGATTTGGAGATAACTGCATAAATATTGAATTTGAAGATTACATTCCAGAGCACTGCATTAAAATTGCAAGACTCTTTTCTATTATCCTTCATAATGGAATGTGAAATTAGAAACTTGTTCATGGAAAGAAAAATTTCTCAACTCTCATTTACGCGTTTTCAGCGCTGTTGTGTTAACAGAGGAGCTCTTCTCATACTGTGAAGAGAGACACAGCTATCAGTAGGACATAGACCCTGAAGTCATTTACGGTCCTTTTGAAAATTAATATGCACCATTTCATAATTGCATCTCAGTTCTTTGATTGGTATAGAACAGAACTTGAACCAGGGAGTTGGCCTACGGGGTTAATGCTCATGTTTCCAGATGCAGGACTCCAGAAAGCTCTGGTGTTTGTTGTTCCTTAACTTTTATTCTTTTCCCTTACCTTCAGTAGCATGTGTTTGAGGACTACTAAAATGTCATCTTGGCTTGCTAATCCTGAAACGCCCAGGCACAGCAGTGTGTGGTTCAGGAAGGGAAGGCTGTGCCCCTCTTGCCACAGCTGTTGTTATCCTGCAGGTCCTGCACCCAGAGGGGTCTGGGGGCTGTGGGTTGCTCTAGTGTGTGGTCAGTGAGCATTTGTTACTGCTCAGGACATGTGGGATGTGCCCAGTGCTCACATCCAACCAGGGTGGACGGTGCTTACCCCCCTTCAGTGCTAATTCACAGCTGCCCTGCTTCTCCTTCAGGGAAACCATTCCCACATGGAATAACAAACAGAAACCTGGATCAGACAGCCTCAAAAGATGAGTGGGCATTCAGTCCAAAGCGTTTTCAAATACAGTTTGATTTCCCAGCTTTCTTCTTTTATATTGGTTTCAAATAATTCATTTCCATAACTTTGCAGTTCTGCAGTTGCTCCTCTTATTCATGGTTCAGCAATAACAAAACATTGCTCCCCAGAGACTTGAAAATGGAGCAAACTTGCTCATTCTACAGCAAAGACCAATACAATGGTATTTTTTCCTTATTGACTATATCCCTATAGAAAAATTAATGACATAATAACATAGGAGAAAATTGGTCATTTTACCTTTATGTACATTTTTCTGTTTTTTAAAAACTGAATTTATTTAGAGAGAGAAGAATGTATTTAGTTCCTGTTCATGTTGCAGTTCTTCTGTAGTGGTTTGTTCAGAGTTAATGAACATTATGGACTTTCCTGCCCTAGAGGTCTGTCACCTGCACAGCCTTAGGACAGCAGAAGGTGTAAATGGTGTTTAAAAGCAATCTGTTGATCTTTGCCTCTGAAACAGAACATAGAACTGATTAATCATTTATTAAACCTCTCTACACTACTTATGAATAGAACAGAAATATAAACAAGTGACCTTTTGATCCTTTTTTGTTTGCTAAAGTAGCTTTTTATTTATAAATCTCCAGATGATAGCAAACTACAAATTAACATTTAATGGCTGCTCTTGCATTCCCCCAGATTTATCAGAAAGCAGGGGCTGGACCGGCTGTTCCTGGAGTGCGACACGCACATGTGGCGCCTGGGGGACCGCAAGATCCCAGAAGGAATCACCGTGGATGGGGGCTCAGACTGGTTCCTCCTGAACAGGAAATTTGTGGAATATGTCACTTTTTCCAGTGATGACCTGGTGACAAAGATGAAGAGGTTTTACTCTTACACGCTGCTTCCTGCCGAGGTATGTGCATGCAGAGAATCCTCTCTGTGCTCAAACCTGCAATGTTTGTGCTTGTCCCAAAGATCTGACTGAAACCAGAGGGGCTTTCACCTGGTGTCACTGGGCTTTGGAGCATCCCACAGTGGGTAATGAAAAATTTTACTTCTATAATGAGTAAGCCCTTTAGGGATAGAACATCTTTTGCAGTTGTTTATTGCCTTGTTTGTTTGTGGGACTTTTTTGCAAAGAGTGGCTTTGTTTTGTACTTCTAAGCCTATTAATCTGTTACTGAACAACTAAAAATCCAGCTGCCCTTTGCTTGCAAATTGTTCGTGCACAAAGCTTTTGAAGGATATTAGAGATGGCGAATTGTCCTCATAAGTAGCTTTCCTTGCTATTATCCAGCACTTTTCTTTAAAAATATAAACCCTGCAAACAAAGGTTTATTGTTCTGTTCAAAACTCAGCCAGAAGGCACAGTCACAAATCATTTAGATCACTCAGGAGTCGCTCTGGCTGCAAGTGATGCAGAAGGGGAGTGCACAGCAGTGTGGGGTTTTGCCTGGCGTGAAGCAATGTGCCAGCAATGTGTGCTATCTGCAGGGAGGGCACACTGGCAGCCTGTGCTACACCTGCCCAGCAGGTGCACTGCTCCCCAGGCTTGCCAGCCTCTGCTCCACATCCTGCAGCCCAAGGAAGAGCTGATGACTGCCTCTAAACCCATAACTGCCTGGGTTCCTGAACATTGTGAGGGATGGACGACGCCGATCTTGCAAATCTTGCTCGTTAGCTTCTGGTGGAGCACAGCAATTGTTATCTTTTGGTAGAGGTTTATTATTCCCCACACATGTTGCATAATCATCTTTTAATCCCGTTTCTGTTAAAAATCACCTTTTCTCTCTACTCTGATAACCTTTTCATCCATTATCTAGAGAAATTCCTGTATTGCTATAAAAGGACACAGGGCAATGGGTAATTGGGTAGGGTTTTTTTTCCCCTCTCACTTGAATGAGAATGGATGCCTTTATGGGTTTAACCAAACAGTTCAAGCATAAAATCCATATTCACTGGGCTGTCATTTAACATTAAAAAGGGTAGGGGGATTATTTGGGGGCCAGCCATGCTAATCTTATGCTGGTTATTTATAGATCTTACTATTGCTGATTTTAAAGAGAAGTCACTGCTCCAAAAATGGTCTCTTGCAGGGCTAAAATTGATGGTATTCCATAGCTTTTTTCTACAAGGTTTTCTTTGCAAGATATATAGCTGGTTTTGTTAAATGGCCCTGCCTTCACTGACCTGTTAACCTGCTATATCAGTCCCCATTACACATGGTTTATGTAATAGCTGTTATTATGATGATATAATTAGGATTGCCCAATAGGAATTCCATGCTGCCATGAGTCAGCAAATAAAGACTTACGATTTCAGGCGTAAATGCAGGAGGCAGAATGTCCTTTTGGTGCCTAGAGTGAACTGCGTGTTTCAGAACAAAGCCACTCAACAAGCAGTGCATTTCGGAGTGCTGGAGATAGACACCCACATAAGAGCTGTCTGAGACTGTATTTTTATCAGAGTAACCAGGGTGATAGTGCAGTTTTGACAATTGTTTTGGGAAACAACTTGAAATATGCCATTAGTACATTGTTCAGAAAAATAGTCCTAAATCTGTTAGACCAGGGAGCAACTTACAGAAGGGAAATAATGGGCATTTCTTTAAATTGCTCACACAGCTGAAATAAAAATAAAATGATTGCTGGTACTGGTGCCTTTCCTGGAGTCCTTTGGGCTGCCAGTGCCCAAAGCTGGTCATTGTAGAAGTGCAATTATTCTGTGCCAGGTTATTGGAGCAAGACTTCAGCTGTGTGTTCTTACAGTTTGGTTGGGTCTGTAGAGTGCTGTGATTTTTCCATGCTCTGTGGAATACAGGCACATAGAGTGTGTTTCATATGTGGCAGAACAACAGAGCTTGTTAATCCTGTCATTTCAAACTAAAATAGGTCACATGCAGTAGGTTTGGGCCCATGAGCTGAAGCAAAGGAGAAAATGGAAATTTGAGGAGCTAAATATGGTGATGTGCTCTGTGTTTGCTGCAGTCCTTCTTTCACACCGTGCTGGAGAACAGCCCTTTCTGTGACTCCATGGTGGACAACAACCTGCGCATCACCAACTGGAACAGGAAGCTGGGCTGCAAGTGCCAGTACAAGCACATTGTTGACTGGTGTGGCTGCTCACCCAATGACTTCAAACCAGCAGACTTCCACCGCTTCCAGGTAACTGAACACACCTGCAGAGAGGCTCTTCCCCCTGTACTGGGTGTGGAGAGCTGGCTGAATGCATGGCTACAGCAGGGAGAGGGAAGGGAAGCTTTCACTCCCTCAGGCAGGTGGAGAAAGAGATGTGAGGAAGCTCTGATCTTAATTTCAGGAGAATGAAAGATAAGTTCTCCTGTGTTTTGGCCCTGGAGACATACCCACTGCATGGTAAGGTCACAAAGCAACTCTTTGGACTCCTTGGCATTGGTAATTGGCTGTGCTAGAAAGGAGAGAAGCTTGACACATCTCTGACTGTGCCACTATTACTTGGTAACTTCTTGTGCAAAAGGTTTTTTCCAATGTTCCAGCTCAGGTGCTTTCATCATTTCACAACACTCCTGACTTTCAGTTTCAAGCAATGTTCATCATCTTTAAAAAAAGCTTAGAAGTTGATCAGTGTGCATGCTAGAGACTTACACAGCACAAGGCAAATCCATTCTCGTTATTATATTCATCAGCACGATCATATTAAAGTTTATCTCGTGATTTTGGGAGCCTTAGTCATGAGGTTTTGATCACCCAGGTTTGGCAGGACTGTCTTGAAAGGTTTACTCAGTTCCTTTGTGATAGTTTCCTCAAGGCAGGCATGAGAGCGAGTCCTGTGCTCTGGGTGCACTCAGTCCCAAGGCTGTATCCGGCCTGTGCATCTTCTATTGACAATGAACAGCCACTTGTTTCAAGGTCACCAGATTTGCAATTCCATCCCTCCAGCTCCTCGGGGTTCCCTGCATAAGGCATGTTTGTTCAGGCTCTGTGTGGGATGGGGAGTGTGTTACCCTACAGCACAGAAATGATGACTGCTCTGAAACAGAGATCTTTTCTTTGCTGTAATGTGCTGTCTGCCAGGCATGCTTGAAGTCAGTGACACAGGCACTCACAAAAAGAGCAAATGAGATGTTATCTAAAGGAGGCTGTCCTAAACACCAATCACAGGGAACTCTCCAGCACAGAATAAATGGCAAATTTAAAAACTCCTGCCAGACTGCAGAGCCTAACCTGCTCCAGGCTGTGAACCCACATTTCCGAAAACAATCAGGTAAACTGAGCTGGAAAGGAAAGTTCAAAATTACAATAGATGAAAAGGCAGCTTCTGACACATTCTGGTGAGAGAGCCCCTCACATGAGCACACAGCACCAGAAGGCTGGGGCTTGCTGTTCCCGCAGAGGCACAAAGTGAGCCAAGATCACAAAGCCCACAGCATGTGCCATCTCAGAGCAAAACTGAGCATCCTCAAAAGAATTTTCCAACCATCTGGGACACTCTTGAACTCCTTGGCACCTCAGGACCCATGTTCAAATATGAAGAAGACAAAACAGAGACTTTTTGAAGGCTAATGGTAGTTGAGTAGCATATAAAGCAGTTGTATGCCCAAGATTGTGTCAAACACTGAGAGAAAATCTGGGCAGGACCACTCAGAAGTAAAGAAACCACAGCCACAAATGCACCTCTCCCAGAGACCTCTTATCACCTCCTGGCAGCAAATCCATAGACAGAAAATGCTGCTCTGCCTCATCTGAGCCTCAGTGCCACAGTCCACTTTGCTCCCTGCATAACACATTCCAGTGCTGCACTCTCCAGGCTAACACGGGGGCTTGGAGAGCATTCCCCAGCCCTCCTGCACCTGGAGAGCCTTCCTGAGCCAGGCAGCGCAGGGCAGCTGTTGGTCTGAAGGGGTTTTTGTTGAGTAATTATGTAGTTTTTAGCTGAATTTAACATCACCCCTAACAACAAATGGTCCCAAAGGTGACATTTTAAGTCATCTTTGCCCATGGAGAGAAACAGTTCATGTCCTCAACTCCAATCCATTGCTTAAGACAAAGCTTCATGTCTGAAAATGGGAACTCAGTGTCTATTGTTGCAACAGGCCCCTGGCTGGGCAATAATTAGCATAGACTCCATGATTCACAGAAGGTTGATTAATAATCTCTTTATTAAGAAACCCATTGTTCTTACAGACAGTTACAATACAGCTGGACCTAATTGGTCCTCCAGTCCAAACACCATCTCCATTGGCTGATTAAGAAACCACCCTTTGGTAAACAAATCTCCATAGCACATTCCACAAGTTCACTGTGGTGGTGTTCACAAGGGTCCCAGGACGGGGCAAGAGATGAGGATCTGACTCCATGTTTCAGAAGGCTTAAGTTATTATTTTATGATATATAGTATATTAAAACTATACAAAAAGAATAGAAGAAAGGATTTCATCAGAAGGCTAGCAAAGAAAGGAAAGGAATGAAATGATAACAAAATCCTGTGACTGACCAGCAAGTCTGAAACAGCCAGACTGTGATTAGCCATTAATTAGAAACAAACAAACACATGACACCAATCACAGATCCACCTGTTGCATTCCACAGCAGCAGACAATCATTGTTTACATTTTGTTTCTGAGGCGCCTCAGCTTCTCAGGAGAAAAAATCCCAAGGAAAGGATTTTTCAGAAAATATCATGGCTACATTCACAATACCAGGTGCAGCGAGTTAAGATGAGAATTGTTTCTCATTCTTTTCTCTGATCTTCTCACTGCCTTTGTGAAAGTTGTGTTTCTCTCTCACAGCCTTTGTGAAAGTTGTGTTTCTCTCTATGGCCAGAGAGCTGCTGCCACAAGTGACTTTTCCCGTCCTGTCCCAACAGCAGACCGCCAGGCCAACTTTCTTTGCCCGCAAGTTTGAGGCGGTGGTGAACCAGGAGGTCATTGGCCAGCTGGACTATTTCCTGTACGGGAATTACCCCCCGGGCACGCCGGGGCTGCGCTCCTACTGGGAGAACGTGTACGAGGAGCCCGACGGGCCGGGCGCCCTCAGCGACGTGGCCCTCACCATGTTCCACTCCTTCTCCCGCCTGGGCCTGCGCAGGGCCGAGAGCTCCTTCCACGCTGCTGGGGACAACAGCTGCAGGTCAGTGCTGCTCTGCTGCTCCAGGGGACACGGGGAGGCTCTGGGGAGGCTCTTTCTGGGCTGTGCTGGCTGGAGCCTACGGCCACCAGCACAGCCAGGCAGCTGCAAGTGCGCAGCACTGATTTCCAGGAGTATTTATGGCCGTAATAAAGCGTTGGTTATTCCAGGTTGACATTATGTGACCTGTTTGCTGCACTTTTAAGGAGCTCCTCTCCAGCCTGATGAAGACTGACAGGATCCAGTTGGGCAGTGCTACCCCCACTGCTGCGTTTCCCTTGATTAATTTCAGCAAGTGTATTATAGCCTCAGCTCCTAAACCCTCCGTGTGATTGCAGCAGAGGTCATGTTCACCTCTATTATGCTTACCAAAAGCAGAGGACAGGATTTCAGAACAAATCTGAACACAGGCAGGTTAATGGTCCTTGCTTGTTTGTTCCCCTGGGAGCACACATGGAGTGCAGAGAGCTTGCTTGGCTCAGTTCGCCTGCTTGGTGCAGCTCTCTGTGCCAAAAGTGCTGCAACTGGTAAGATCTATTAGCATCAAATACATAAAATATATGTAGGTGTTTAGATATCTATATATAGGTAGATATATTTATCTCAAATGAAATTACGTGTTCTTTAAAAGGAAATTATCCCTATATTCTAGATTCCTTTTTCACCTCTAAGCCTGGCAAAGAAGAATTCAGTCTAAAAGGGATTTGAAGGAAGAACTCCTGAAGTTAGACTTGCATAGAAAAGGTCTCTTCATGGTAGATGTTTGCTGCCTGCAAGCACATCTGGAGCTGTTTAGATTCAAAGCAGAGATGGTTCCTCTTTTTAAGTCTTACTTTACCATCTCTTAATTCCATCTTCAGAATGTATTTCTGGAGCCTGCCCTTTTTTATCCTAATAGAAAACACATAGAGCCTAAGTCAGCAAGCACTCCATGGGCTCTGATGGATGGACATTGCCCCTGTTGTGTTCTCGAGGGGGAACCAAATGTGCCTTGACCTTCCTAAATTAGCCATGGAAGTGCTGAGCAATGCCCCATTTAGAAAGATGTGGCAATAAGTGCTCCAGATTCCTATTAGACTTTTGTCAGTGAAGGTTACCGGTGCAAAGCAATAAAAGATCAATAACAATTAGATAGAAACAATCACTAGTAGCATGCCTTCCTTCTATGAAATAAAGGCAGACCTAAGGAAGTCCTGGGTCATTTGTCCTGCAGAGTGAAGCCAGCAAAGAAGATGGGGACTATGTATAACCAGTACTGAAATAATTTGACAATTACTTTTGTTCTCAGTCGTTTTGCCAGTATTCTGATGCTGATTTATATCAATTATCACTTTTGTTTCTGAGGAACTTTCCATTGTACAGGAACTCAAGGTGCTTTTCAAGCTTGCTCAGGTTATAGATAGGAACACCATGACTGCAGCTGTCTCCAGGATAAAGCACAGCTCCTTCAGCAGGCTGAAGCCTCATGAAACAGTGCAGAGAGGAATTGCAAACAGTGATACAGAGTGGAGGCTTAGTTTTCATACCAACCTGAGCCCCCTCAAGACACTGAGTCAGCATCCAGTTCAGATCAGAGAAAGATGGCTGATCTTCAGGTTTATGATTCACATCTCTCTTCTGATCCTGGGCTGTCCTTCTGGGTGTTTGCACCTATACCTTTCCTCTTTCCCTCTCGTGGTTTTGCATGTCTCTCATGCAGTAATGGCAGGATGGGTTTTGGCTGAGCACCTCAACAATGCTCCCTTTGCTGTGGGGCTGAGCACAGCCCCAGGCTGGCTGATCCTGTGTGTGTAGCGCCCCAGCTCCGCCTCGGATCCCCCTTGGAGTCAGGCCCATGCTGCCACCCACAGCAGCCCAGGAGATGTTTGTAAGAGCAGCTGCCTTGCACACTTCCCTGACCAGGGCCAGCCCACAGCCTCAGAAGGCCGTGCCCCCCTCAGACTGCTCAGGTACCAAAGGAGATGGAGTGTCAGCATCTTCCGTGGGAGCAACATTAATGTGTGATTGAGATTTAATTCATTTTTTCCATCCCTAGGCATTTTTACTCTCTGCTGCCAAGAGGCAATTTACTCAGTCTATTTCAAGGATATTGTAAATATTTGCTGCTGCACACATATAAAACAGGAGGTCTTAGTACTGGGAACAGAAGTCACATTGTTGCTGGTGTTGGCTGTGTAGCTTTGCAGTGGTTTTGCTGAGTCCATCAGTGCTGGCCCTGTTGGTACCATGTCTTATGTTGATTTCTCCAGCTCACAGAGTTCCTTCTGGGTGTTGCAGACCTCATGCAATGGAAAGTCCTCCCTGGTGCTCATCCTTAGTGCTCATCCTTTAATTGTGGTAACAAGCCTGACTCAGGCTTAGCTGACTTACTGGGAAGGTGTGATGCTGGTTGGTTTAACTTGTTTTGCAGTTAATGTCAGTGCTGTAAAGTAGCAAAATATTGAATTTCTGAGCTATGAAAAACACATTTTTAATTATTTATGCATCCATATGTACCCAAACATTGTTACAGATGTTTCTGAGGCCATAGCAGACAATCAACTGTACATTTTAATTATTTGAAGATGTGACTACAATGTCTTTAAATCTCAGCTGCAACTGAAGGCTTCCAGATCTCTCAGTGATTGGTTTTGCCCAGTTATTTGACCTTTTTCAAGGCTTTTTTTTTCTTTTTTTTATTTATGAGTATTAAAATCACAGCAAAAGCAATCTCAAGTCTTTAAAGAATGTGAAGTTTTTTCCCTGAAACACAGAGACCTAAAATGGGGACAGGATCCCGGTGTCCTTTGCTGCAGTGCCAGCCTGCAGAGCCCTGCCCTTGGGGAAGGGGTTTGGAATGGAGGGGGCAGTGCCTGGTCACACAGCTCTCCCTGCTGTCCTGTGCAGACAGGCACTGACCCTGCTGGGGCAGGAAAGGCAGCTCTGGAGCACAGGCACAATCCTAGGGCATCCTTTATCCTGCAGTTTATCTGAGCAAACAGTGCTGCCCCCTAACAATTTCTGGGTGTCTCTGGGTGCCACTTTCTACCAGGAGAGGTGGTGAGGGAGAGGAGCTCTCTGGCACACAGAAGGACTCCTAAAGAGCTCTGAGCTGAGGATATGGAATTAATGAGCCTGTATTCTTAGTAACATATTTTTACGTTACGGGGTAATCGGAACAGCCTAAAAATATTTGATAATGAGTCATGAACACTTTTGAAATCCCTTAATGTACAGTGGTGGATTTTCTAGTTGAAATGAATGCTTCTTAAGCCACTAGCTCCAAGTAAATGGAGATTTCATTCTCTTACCTAACTGCTGAGCATGTGCTGTTTTACAGATACTACCCCATGGGCCATCCAGTTTCCATCCACCTTTACTTCCTTGCTGACCGTTTCCAAGGCTTCCTGATCAGGCACCATGCAACCAATCTGGCTGTCAGTAAACTGGAAACTTTGGAAACCTGGGTGATGCCCAAAAAAGTCTTCAAGATTGCAAGTCCACCGAGTGATTTTGGGAGGTTGCAGTTCACAGAGGTGAGTGTTCATAGCCACCCATGCACAGCTGTGTATCACGAGAGTGAACACTAAATCAGCAGCCTTTGGAAACTGTATTTCCATGGAAATTTGAGGTGACAGTGGCTTTCTAGCATAGTGTACATCCCCATCATAGAAGGGATTGGCAGTTCAGGTCTGTGGTCAACACTCATTTCTTACATTGAGTGAGTGTCCTCACTCCCTTCTGTTTTAAAAACAAATGGAAAGCTTTTGTTGTTGTCAAAGGGGCTCAGTAATTTAAAAGTGAATTAAGAGTTTTGCCACCATGTTTGTTGTGAGTGCTGTGTAAGGCTGCTGGGGAAAATTCCATTTTTCTGCAATTCCAGATGTAAATGGTGACATGTATAACTGTGTCTCTCAAGAGTACACTGGAAAAACCTCTCAAAAATAGTGGTAGTCAGGTACTGATACCACATGTGAGGAGAATATTGATGTTGTAACACAAAAGAGAAAATTATCACAGCAGTGGCTGAGATTTCCCACAAATCCTGTTATTTTTCTAGAAATTTGTCCCAGTGTCTGTAATAGAGTATAAAAAAATCTACCTAAAATATATCAGGAAAGTTGACCACTAATAGGACCTGACATCTGTGTTCTGTTTTAAAGATACAATTGTCTGAGCAGTTAATTTCATGATTTTTCTTGTTAAGCCGCAAATTTCAATTAAGGCATAAAATTGATTGAAGAAATGTGTTCCAGTCATTATGGCTAAGTCCATAAATTGTCGTCTTCTTGGGCAATTAAGAAATGCCTAGGTGGGATTCAGTGTTTTGGTGTGCATGGCAAATCCATGACACTAATGTGCCATTAAAGAGATGGATGGAAAGTGTGTTTCATTTATCAATGTGTCGGATGGTAGCCTGCCATTTCATGCAGTGATAAATGTTCATACAAGCTCCAATTCTTGTGATTTGTAGGAGTATTTCTTCTGCTTATTTAGTACTTTTAAGGATTTAATCACTACTGAGCTTTTTTGAGCATGAGGAAACATTTTCTTCTGTTTGAAACTCAACAAAAAGTGTTTTGGTGGCTGCTTACTTGTTTTCATTTTATTTTCCTCGCCTAACCTCTTTAATTGTCCTCTCATTTCATAGATTCATATTTTAAAAGACCAGGACATACAAAGTAAATAATTTAATTTTTTAATTTTTTTTTTACTTTCTGCCCTCCCTTGGCCTGCAGGGATCTCTGCCTCTGAGCCAAATAATTGTCTCAGTTACCCTGCTATAAATCCAGCATTAACTTCTTCAGCCTCAGTGTGACTGGAAAGCTCTGATCTGCTACTGCTTATTAAAATGCCACTGCTTTGTCAAGGTCCAGCATGTGGAAAACAAACTTAGCAGTTTAGCTAAGATGGAAGCATCAGTGTTCACAGGAAATAAAATTAAGATTTATGCTTCTTGGGACATAGAACTGCTTGTTCTTCAACAACATTCACCCCATGATCTGGCAGGAATTTTAAACTGAATGGGGCTATTTTAGCTGGGAACTTTCTCCTCTGTCCCAGCTCGCAGCACTGAGGCCAGCAGGAAGAGCACACAAATATTCTGCACTGAATGTGCTCCCAAGTGTATTTGTGACCCTGGTGCAGAAGTGAGATTGCAGCAGAGCTGATGGGATCTCTCCAGGGCCTCAGCTTCCCTTTGCTGCTCTCAGACTTCACTTCCCAATGAGCAGATTTCACCCCACGCTCTGGAAAGACAAGTGGGAAGGCATCAGCCAGCTGGGCTGCCCCACACCTGGGGGCAGTTCATGGCAGCATGTCCATGGCACATGGCTCCTGCAGGCTGAGTCAAAGAAAATAAACTCACAGGAAATCCAAAAGATGATTTCCAAGCATGGAACTCCCACACCTCCTGAAACTGGCTCGTGCACAATGCACACACTATGTGTCCTGCCAGCCTGGGTTCAGGCAGCTTCTCTGTGCAGGGCAGGGATGGATTTGCTGCACAGAACTAAAAGTCTCAGCTCACCCTCTATCAGTTAAATGCTGTTTCTGGTCTTGTTAAGAGTTGTGATTCATCACAGAGAATAAAATAAACTAGGTGGCAGGCAATTAGTGTGCATTGTGTGAACCTAATGGTCCTGTTTGTGGTGAGCAATGAGACACAAACCCATAATCAGGGTATAATTTATCTTGAGAAAATTTTATCTGGGTTCGAACAGAGATAGAAATAGCAATTTTGAGCCAATGAGAGATTCCAGCTTTCCAAGCATACCCTGTGCACAGTGCTTGCTCTTGAGGCCCAAAATAAAGGTGATTAAAATAATGATGTGGAAAATGTCAGTTTCTGTGCTACATCCCTTCATAATTTATCAGATATTCATTACTGCTTGATTCCATCCGTACTTGGTGTATTCTATTTGAAAGTGAAAGCCTACTCACAATGTTTTAAAGAGCTGTGAAACTTATTCTAGGGCTGTAGTATCTCTTGCCCTCTAAAACTGGACATCTCAGTGCTGGGAACTCAGCTGTGTAAAGTTCAAGGCGTTATAAACCTCTAACCAGTGCTTTAAGTAAAATTCCCTATAAAATATTGTGCTTCTAAAAGCAGCTGGTACTGCAAGCTGTGCAGCATGGGAAGGCATGTCCCCAGCTGGAAATGGGCCATAAAGGGCAGATGCCATGAGCAGAGTGTAGAGCTCCCTGCTTTCCCTCCTGAGGTGCCTGTGGAGCCTGGCTGTGAGCCCTGGGGCACACAGGGCTCTGGGGCACCTGTCCTTCCCTCCCCTCTTGCCCTGCCCTTTGGCTGGGACGTCTGGGTTGCTTTAGGGAGCCCAGTGCCATGCCTGCATGAAACTCAACAACCAGACAACAATTGTGTTACAATTTTCCCCCAAAAGCAGCCTTAGCTCTTCAACAGAGCATTCTGATAAACCTTTGTGCGTGTGAGCACATCTCATCTTTTGTGCAGCCTGGCATGGAGCAGTGTCACCTGGAGGTTGGAGCAAGGGGACTGTAACTTTCTGATTTATTTTCTCAGGGATGAGAAACTAGAGGGGAAATAGTTGGATGTCAGGAGTGAATGTTTAATTTTTGAGGATGAAGTAATCTTTCTGCAATGACTTCTTCAGTAAGAAATATTGAATGTGGTGGAAAGAGCTTCCTTACAGATTTTCTTTGCCCAGGAGGGTGTAGGCTTGTTTCACATGTTGTGACTTTATTTTTTCTAGGTCCCTTGAGCACTGGTAGGTGTGATATGGCTGCAGCTCAGTGAAGGTTGGTAGAGTAGATAATAAGGCCTGGTCAGGAAATTTTCTTTCTCAGCTTATTTCCATACATATTCAGTCAGTCTTGTCAGGAGAGCACACACTGACAGCTCCTCGAGGCATTCAGTGCTTGGGTCTGATATCTGGGCTATGCTGTCTGGTTTGATTAGCTGGTGTGCTGGGTGAAATACCTCTGAAATACCTCTGAAATACCACAAATGCTGTGTTGATTGCAGAGGAGTGGAAGACTCATTTTGTCTCATACTCTGCAGTGTCATAGCCCAGTAGGAGGAATTTGTGTGATGACAGATGGAGTTAGGATGGTAGGGTTTTATTTTACTGACCTTGTAGCATTTTGCTTGCAGTCCTCCTGTAATTTGTCTACCAACCACAGGGATTTATTTAGAAGAGACTGGAGACTGGACAGTTTCCAGTACAGGTAATAGGCATCAGGGAATCATTATATTTTGGGGATCTGGGGGGATTTAGGCATTATATTGGAATCACTTATATTGGAATCACTTTCACTTCTCATGAAGTGAAATGAAATCTAGAAGAAAAATCTCTGAAACAAATGAGCTACAATTATCTCTTATGCTTTCAGGAAAACAGGTTCTGACCATGCCCTTGTAAGGTGAAGCTCAGGGACAAGGACAGCTCTGTGTGGGAAAAATCTGCAATATCCACATATATTTTGAGAGTGGGTCTCCAGAGGTCACCCACAGAGACTTTCCATACAGGGAAGAAATCAACTCTTTGGTCATCTGCACTGGTTGGAGAGTAGAGCAAAAGAAAACCAGAAGGACTTTGAGGGGTTTCATACCAGAACTGCCTCCAAAAGCAGAAGTGCAGCCCTCAGTCCTGTGGTCACAGGAGAATGGATGGAAATGTTCCATAGTGCTCAGCCTCATAAACACCTGCTGCCTTTAGTGCTGGGATACTGAAGTCTTCCCAGTGGCCTAAGACAGGCAGTGGCTCCATTTCCATGCTGGCTGGGCAGAGGTGCTGGTGTCAGTAGTGCACAAGTGTTAGTGGCAACAGCTTGGAAGTTTGTGTCATCCCCCAGGTTATGGGTGACCCATTGAAATTCATATAAAGAGCACTGGAACATGAATTAAGTATTTACACTAGATTGTGAATCAGCTGGTTTGCTGTTAGTGAATAAATGAAAAACAATATCACTATTATGACAATAAGAGTTTCCAAGAAATAAATTCCCACATGGGGCAGGAAGGGAGTACAAGGAGACAGCATCTCATGGGTGGATTGTAGTAAAGGACCCGATGTGACTTGTCCTGAAGTCAGCAGCTGAAGTGTCTTCCCTGGTCTTAGCAGCAGCTGGGCAGGTCTCTGCTGCAGGGTTCATGTCTCCATCTCTCAAGTGTGTAATACATTTTCATGACCCAGGAGATGTTGGTTCCCTTTTTTTTTTCTGTGCATAGGCTGTGTCCAGCCACTGGCTTGGCCCCTTGTTGGCTGCTTCTGTGGTGGGAAGAGAGAGCTGCTATCACCTTGTGTGTCACTCTAAGATAAAGAAAACCTTTTTATCAATCAGAAAGGGAGCAAGAAAGCAAGCCTTCTTTCTTGCCTCATAATTTGTGTATGCATTAGGATCTTAGGTCATGTTGCTGTTATATGTATGTATAATTCATGTGATTAGAGAAATATGATTTGTGTCTCTTGAGAGCCCTTATTTGCCATAAAGGTCTCAGGTGCTTACAGAGATGATGCTACCAGCCCTGTGTTCTTTCATTTCAGATTGGCACTGAGTGGGATGCCAAGGAAAGGCTTTTCAGGAATTTTGGAGGACTCCTTGGGCCAACAGATGAGCCAGTGGGGATGCAGAAGTGGGGGAAAGGCCCCAATGTCACCGTGACTGTCATTTGGGTGGATCCCATTAATGTAATTGCAGCAACATATGATATTCTCATTGAATCCAGTGCTGAGTTTACTCACTACAAACCACCTCTGAATTTGCCCCTGCGACCTGGTGTCTGGACAATAAAAATTCTGCACCACTGGGTACAGGTAGCTGAAACCAAATTCCTCATTACTCCTCTCACCTTCTCAAATCAGCAGCCTATCAAACAAGGTAAGTTTTATTATTTGCTACAGGAATAATATAGATATTTTGTCTGTATTCACTGTAAATTCTGCTGTTAAAAATGAAGTTGCAGTGTATTGAAAAAGGATTAAAGAAAGGGATTTTATAGATACTAAGTCAGAAAAAAATTTTGCACTAAGAGAAGTGGAAGTGTCTGTATCCAGCCAGTAAAACACAGCCACTTTGAACAAAAGACTATTTGTATCTTTAAATTATGCACAGTTCAGAATCCAGAGAACTTCAGACTCTCAATAATCTAACAGCTATCATAAAAGCCATCATTTAGAAAAGGAAAGAAAATTTGACCTTTCTGTGCTGCTTTTCATTCATGTTTCCTCTTACAGACTTACATGTGTTTAAACTTTCTTGACAAAGCCTGTGTGTTTAACAATAAAAGCACTAATTTACAAAATGCTGGATTAGACAAAATTACCTTAGGCCAGAGCTCACCTGACATATTGTCAGGTCCAGGCATTCACTTCTGCCTGATACCTGCCAAAACCTGCTCAGCACTTGCCAAGCAGCTGTGCTGCAGAAATATCTACAAATACAGTCCTGGGACCAGACCCACACTGACAGTTTTTAGAAAGAAACTCTTTTCTTCCCTGCCACAGCAACCCTGAGCCATCCAAATCCAGAGGCCATGCTGGGGCTGCCAGGCTCTGCAGGCTCCCATGTTTGCATGGCACAGGCACCATCCAAATGCTTGGGTCTGCAGCCAGTGCCCAGGACACTGTGCTGGGAGAAGTGGGAACATTTTACAGCCACACCTGGTTTTTTATTCAGTAAGATCAAAACAAGCTTGTTGCTCTGAATATCTTTACCATTCTTCTTAAAGTGCTCAAGTGCTTCCATCTGCCCCATTGTAATATTCATAACTTTAGACATCTTAAATTTCCTAGATACATGAATGATCCTATTAAGTTTTCAGAAGTTCTTCTTCCTGACAAGGCAGCAAATAAACTGAGTCAGGCATTTCCCTCCCAGCATAACGTGCTGCTTCTGTAATGCAAACACCAGCAGACAACTGCTGAGAGCTAATGCAGCCCTTATCTCACTCAACAGGAGTTTGATTCCACACATTTCCAGCACAAGAGTGAACTTACTGATTTCTGCTGCTAACATTTGGTGGCATCGTTTCTTAAGCAGAAACGAAACCACCTCCAACCCACTGCTGTTAATAGCTAATAGGCAATGATAAATTGTGAACAGACACCATGTGAAGAAGGGATACATTTTCAAAGTTTGAGGCAGCCTGCTTCTGAATGCAGCTGCTACCAACTTGTCTGCTGGAGATTAATGAATTACATGTTCTTTGGTAATTCAACATTTAAGGCATAAATTGGATGGAAAAGGTGGCATGTAGCCAGCAACCTTGCTGCTTTTCCCTACTATGTGAGAGCCCCATGGACAGGTAAACCTGTGTCAGACTTCAAAAATAAACCCACACTTTATGGTGTAAAGGCAAAACTCCCTTTGGTTCAAACTCTGAATCAGGAATAATTCCACTGAAATTGTGTAGCTACCCTGTATTGCCCATTGATACACTGGGCTCACATTTTTTGTTTAGAAGCATTTTTATTCTTGTGGTAACTAGAATCTACTACAGGAATGAAATATAAAGCTTGGGAACAATATTGTCTAGGAAGAAAATCTCAGGAGTGATTTGCTACTGATGATGTGATGTGTAATCTGTAGATGACTGAGGCATGGAGGTAGAGAAGAAAGTTAATTACAGGGGCAGGCAGTGACACTGCACTGTTGTTAGAATTGCATTTACAATGCAAATTCCTGTTGTTTTTTTTTTTTTAAGGCTTTCTGTCTGTGACACTATTGTGCTCTGTGCAGGCAATCATGATTTACCTTTGATTTGCAGATTTTTGTCAGTTTGTCATCACTTTATTCTTTAAAAACATTTTTCTCTGCCAAATAAAGGCATAATGAGAGTTTGACAGAAGAATTAGAACTTCTAAAAGAACAATTTCTCTTACCGTAAACAATTCAAAAACTGCCAAAAATCTTCTAAAATGAAGGAATAGTATTATTTTCCTGTCTTAACATTGAAAATAAAACTAAAATACATCTGACTTAGCCCAGAGTTGTCAGTAGAAGATGGGAATATGTTTTATTAGGGATTTCTTTAAAATTTTCCTTTTTTCAACCATCCTCCCTCACAACCACTACCAACCACCACCCTGCCCTCCCCTGGCCTGATTAAAAAAACAACTCTTGTCAGAAAGATTGCCCTGGACTGACACATTTTGTAGCACTTTGCATGTCATTTCCTCCATACTGGTTCTGCCTCCTCTGTCTTATCCACTCCAGATGTAGAAAGTGGAGCCCACAAAGTTACAGACAAAAATCTCTCCATGATCTTGTATGCAATTTGCTTTTGCCATTCTAAAAAGCATTTGCACAAAAACATCTTGTATCCTGAGAACATGGGCATGACAACAATGCCTGTATTTCCTAAATCGTTGCTTATCTACACATCACTTCAGCCCAGAGCACAACAAGGAAAAGTTGTTTTGGTTTCCCAGCATCATGAAGGGAGCCACTGGCTCTTCTTTTGAATTATCAAAGTAAAACACGTTCATTCCTGTATCATGACTCTCAGAATTCATAATTGCATTCAAAACAAAAAAATAATCATGGGACAGCTGCCAGCAAAGATGTTCTGTTTAGCAGTTTATGAAAACAGCATATGCCACTTGTTTATTCGGGTTTTTTATTTCCAGTTATTTATTAATTTTGGCCTAAATTATTTGCATGCAAGTAAAGCCATAAAGGGGAATCAAGAGTGAGTGTTTTCTCTGATTCTGTGTCCAGATGTAAGTAGCTGGTAGAATGTAAATGGTTTTAACAACACAGATTCATTGACCTCTTAAAAACCAGATTCTGTGAGAGATCAGATGTTACATGGAATTACTGAGGATACTGTTTGGGCTATTTCCACTGTAAATATGGCTCCCTAAGGTATTTCAGTGGAGAGTCTATAATCTAATGTTACTTATTCCTTCCTGGTCCTTCTTCCCCTCCAGTCATCCAAATCTGTGTCTGTTCTCTGCTTTGAGTTGTGTCACTGATCAGCTCTGCCTTCAGCAGATACTCTGGCTCAGGAGGGCCTGCAAGTATTTGCCTGGTTGGAGAAAGTAAAAAAGAAAAGAAAAGGAAATTAGGTGCATTTGTGATAAATCATTTGGAGAAATCAGGTTCACCTTCTCCACCAGAGTCTCCTTCCCTCTACCTCCTGCACAGACAGATTCCAGTTTATTCTTCTAAACAACAATTTTGAGGTTCTCACCATATGGTTGAGTGTGTCAAAGCCAAGAACTCCATGCTTGTTGTAAAGACACAGGAGGGCTGCCAAGGACCAGCAGGATGCTCTAGGAATAATTGAGCCAAGAAAGAGGGAATGGGATGTGGAGAAGACAAAACAGGGAGCAGCACCATGTAAGATCACTGGCAGATCACACAGGAACGGGGGACTTCTGCTGGCAGCTTTAGGAATTTGAGTACTTGGAGACTCAAGGCCAAAAGTCCAGCTCTCCTGTGAAGGGACTGCAGAGGCAGAAGCAAACAACAGGTGTCATTGAAAGCACTTAGCCAGCAGCTCACTGACTGTAATCCAAGCTACCCAGCGGACTTCAAATCCCAAGGAGACAGCAAATTCAGTAGAGGCTGTCTTTGCATCCCCATCATGCCACTTTCCCCCCTTCCCTGCTCTTTAAAGGCCAAGTGTGATCGACTCCCAGGGTCACAGTGAGGGGAAGAGAAAAAGCCAAAGCAATTTCATTTTTAAATTTGAGTTTATACTCACAACAAAGTTTCCCCAGCGCTCTCCCAGCTGGAGTGCCGATAATGAGTTGTCATCCATTTAATGGATGGTACCTGTTCCATTAAAGCCAAAGAGGTTATTATGAGCCAGTAGCAGGTTCACTTCTGGGGCAGAAAAAGCCCCAAAACCTCAAGATGATAGTAAACCTTGGATTGCAAATAAATGAATACATTAAAAGCCTTTCCTCCTTCAAGCAAGGAGAGAAGTGAGAAAGAGAAACTTCCGTTTTTGCTTTGCTTTCCCACTCTGTTCCCAGCTTGATGGCATGTCCTGGACATGGGGCTGCTGATCTTTGCTGCTCCCATGGAGCCTGAAATACCAGTGCCTGGTCCCTATGCCCCCTTTCAAGGGCTGACAGCATTAGCAGACATGGGCAATGCACTCAGGCACCTCAGCAGCCTTTTGACCTAATCCATATTTATAGATCATCTCAATTAGCAGATACTGGGAAACCTTTGTTTTGCCCTTGGTTGTTTGCAGTGGCTCAATCAATTCTAATTGCATCTATACAGATTATAAAGTGGGTGGCAACTTGTGTCAGAACTGCTGTGATTTCTTTAAATTAACCAGAGGTAACATGACATGTTCTTGATAAACGCAGTAATAGCAGCAGGCAGGCGCACGACTGCAGAAGAGCAGACATGCCCTGGAATCATCATTCTGAGAAAAACCCTCAAGACAGGGATTTGCTTTGAAATTTAGTTCAGATCCAGCTGACAAGGAGTCGATTAGCTCCACAATGAGCAAATGCAGAACTGTCTTGTTTGCTGCAAGTGAAAACAAACAAAATGTCAATAAAAAATTACCTCTTTGCCAGAGGGTTTTAGCACAATTCAAGTAAAGAAATAAAGCTGTATGTTCATGTTGCTTTAAAAAACCTACAGGTCTAGTGCCTTAATGTGCACCAAGATAACCACATTTTTCATTCCTTAGCCCGCTGTCTGTCTAAACTAATTTGCTTTTTCTGCAAAATGATGAACAAACCCACACAAAAATGCTGAAATCCCAGCCTGTATGGCTGGCTATAGGCTGTGTGTTTAATCCAAAGCAGTTAGACCAAGAAGAGTCAATTGAGAAATGTGTCCTCACATATGGGTGAAGAGCAAATAAAAATAGGGGTCAAAAATAACCAAGTTTTTCAAATTTATATTTTCAAGTCAGAGGAATATATTTTGCATTGATACACATCCTCCTGAAGTCAAAGGGCAGGCACAAAAAGTCTGGCTTAGTGTCTGCTATTCAGCTAATTTTGTGTTGTTTGTGCTAGCCATACAGATTTAAATGTCTAAATATTTAGAGGCAAGCTTTACATTCTTCATTATTCTTTTTTCATCAGCTCTTCCTCATGACACTTGACTGAAGTGTCAGTGCTTCAAGAGCGCACCCAGTAGCTCCAGCCTCCTTTTTTACAGCATATCAGGGCTTGGGAGCCTCACTGTCTCTCTTCTGTGCCAGCTCAGTAAATCATGGAATCATGATTCTCTGTCATTTTTCCTTTAATGCACAGAGGAACAGCCCGTGTGCCATTGCTCAGATGAGCAGCACCCTCCCTGCTCTCTGCTCTGAACTGTTTGACAAAGCCTTGGAGGCTGCAGGAGGGCTCTGGGTCTGGTTCCCAGCATTTCCTGCTGATGAGTACATGTGACTCTGCACTCAGGCTGCTGTTGTCCAGCTTTTCTGACACCTAGCTTGGGGTGCTGCTCTGCTGTGGGGCAGGCAGAACTCTGTACCAGGTCAGGATTCTCTGTGTGTCCTCACTGGAGCAGCACCTTTCACTGTGGGCAATGGTAGCCTTCACACAACCTCTGCTGCTTTGCCCAGCACTGGGTCCTGCAGTTCCTGCAGGTTCCATCCTTTCCAATCCTGATAATCCACCAAGTCCTGAGGCCTGGGACATGTACAGGGCTGAGCCAGAGAAAACAGCAAGTTCCATTTCATCCTGTTTCTTGTCTGAATAAAGACCTCTCTTGTTCCATGCATCAAACACATGTGCAACAGGCATTGATTCAACAAGCTCGCTGAATTGCCTGTTTCAATCAGATGATCCTGCTAGTAATGCCAACTCTTATTTATTTGGGAATTTTTACTCAGACTGTTCCTATTTAAATAAAATGTTGACAAACAGTCTTCCATATTTAATTGCTTCCAAAGGAGGAAATTTAATCATGTGTACTTGTTCTATTTCTTTAACTGCAGTGCTCTGGCAGAGCACATTTCTGACACATGTGCACAGATTGAACTCATTTTGACTACAGGTTATGTGTGTATCTACCATTTAAAATACAAAGAGGGGCTTAGATAAATGCAGGAACAGTTAAATGAGGTATAATGGTGATGGGCATGGGCTGAACCACTTTAATTGGGGATTTGAAGCAAGGGACTTGCACAGTATTTGACATTAAAGACTTTGCAAATGTAACAGCAAAGCTCCAATTATCCCCTTTCCCCCTCTAAATAAATACAAGGATTTATTTCCAGCACCTGAGATGCTGTCCTCTGCATGGAAGAAAGGACTCAGTGTCAGGCTGCAGTGCAAGCAGCAAGGACATGTGGAAGGGATTGTAGCTGTGAATGTGTAATTCCTGGCCTCTGACGCTCGCCGAGCGCGGTGGCTTTCCTCGCCTGGAGCAGCCTGAATGGGTCCATTTTCTGTTCTAGACAGTGTGTCTGTTGGCAGAGCTAAACATATCCTCTGTGCTGACAGAGTGAGGATGCTGGGGAAGGCAGCTGAGAGCGGAAAGAAATGGTTGGAAATTTGCTCCCAACAGGCACTCGGTGAACATTTTTCAAGGGTCTCATCCTGATTTTATAAGCAGCAGCTTGGTGCACTCAGACTCTCAGAAGTCAGCCAACCTTTGACAGGGGCAGCCTGACCCACAGCGTCCAGTTTAGGTCTCTGAAAGGATTCTCACAGCCTGACACTGATTTTTACTGCAATATTGCAAATTTGGGGTATTTTACTGTATTTTGCTGAGATAGGTAAGGAAAGCAACCACAATGCAAAGTGTCATTAGGGAATGGTTGTGATCTACTGTTCAGCACAGGAGACTACCAGTGAGACTGGAGCACTTCCAGGAATCATGCTGGGGCTGCGTGTGTTTCATTATGGTCTGGTCTGTCCAAGACCATGGTGGTGTCCTTTTAATGCCACAAATGGCACCACCTGGGTTTGTAGGCAGATAGAGAACAAATATTGTGGCTTTTTCACAGCAGGGCAAGGTTCATCTGTTTAGGGAGAAAATACCCACAACAAAACAGGCTGAGATCTTGGCTCTTTCTTCTAGACAAATCAATAATAGCGCTTGGATGTCTGACAAGGGTTGGCAGACTTCTTGCACCAGGTGTCCTTGAACTGTTTCCTCATTTTGAGGTGCAGCTAGTCCTGGATGTCCTGCAGCTCTGGGGTTGGTTGTACGTGTTGATAATAAGGGTGGCTCTATTTTCAGGGTCAGAGCTTTGCCTGCTAAGGCAGCACTTGCAGGATGAGAATCGCAGTGAGCAGAATCTGTAGTACTGAGCACGAGGAGTGCCAAAGCTGAGCACAACCCCTGGGGTGCAATGTGTGGGAAATGGCCTACAGCTCACCCCTAAACCTTGCTCTTTTTGTTTAATGTACCTTTAGATCCTCAGCAGTGGCTTTTTCAATGCACTAACTGTGGGCTTTGCTCCTTTTCAGAGGAAGCCATCAAGCTGCACAGCGGGCCTCCAAAGAACGCGTACATGGAGCAGAGCTTCCAGGGCCTGAACCCGGTGCTGAACATCCCGGTGAGCGCCGCCCGCGCCGACCAGGCCCAGCGCAACGCGGGGCTCGTGGGCGCCCGCCTGGACGCCTGGGTGGACTCGCTGGTCAGCGGCGTCTGGTCGGCCGTGGACGTGTGCAGCGTGGGGCCCTCGGCCTGCCCCGTGCTGCAGGGCTGTGCCCAGACCGCCTGGAGCTCCCTCAGCCCCGACCCCAAGTCCGAGCTGGGCCCCGTCAAACCCGACGGCCGCCTGAGGTAGCGTCCGGCGCGCTCCGCCCCGGCGTAGGTTTTTAAAAGGGAATTGAACCTTGCTTCTCTGTGAATCTCACACCAGGTTTCAGAAACCTAAGGGGAAGTTACATTTTTTTGTTACTTATTGTAATAGAATTCATTTTAAAAAAACAAAACCAAAACAAACAAAAAAAAAAGTTCTGAAGTTCTGACAAGGCCTTTGGCACTGCCCTCTCCATCAGCTCTGTTGGGAGCGTGGCCTCATCCCACAGCCTGTGCTGTCCCATTCCAGGTGCCACTGCACCCACCAGCCTGTGGGCTTGGAAACAGCACCAAGCCATGGGGAGGGCAGTGAAGGAGCAGCTGCTAAAGGGGTTTTTTTAAAAATAAATTTGTTTGTGCCTCTGCTGTTTCATAGGCTTTCATTATTTTGCTATAATGAATAAATCACATCAAAATTCCCTTCTACTTACACTTTCTGGGGAGGTTGGTTCCTGCAGGCTAAAGCCGGTATGGCCACATGACCTCAGAGAATGTGAAGTAATTATGGTACAGCCTCACTTGGGTTTTTAATAACACAAAGTAATTCTGGACACAGCTGATGTCTGTTATCCTAGTTAGAGAGAACGAGCAAAAGCAGAAACTTTCAGATTCCTTTCAGAGATTTTTTTCAGACAAATTTAATGATAAACTCTAAATGAAACCAGTGTTTTGCTATAGTAGTCTTTTATGTCTCATGCAGTCGGGTTCAGGGTCAGTGTACTAAGAGTATTTATTAAAGAGCAAAGAAGTTTTTTGAATTTCAGCCCTTTCAAATCTGCAGGCATTTTTGGAAGCAACCATTACCTGAGTATTTTCACAAGCTGCCAGTAGAGCAGGTGTGTATGTGTAGGCTGGGGTGGATTGTGATGTGTCTGCTCACACCCTTTGCTCATGAGCTGAGCTGAGTTTTTTCTCAGGCAGTGGAGTTGTAAACCAGTAAAATAGTAAAACTGGGACCTAAATCAGCAACAACAGGTTTCTTCCCTAATTTGAGTAGTGGCTAGTAAGTCTTAACACTAATTCCCTTCCTTGGTCTCAAATCTCCATCAGTTCCTAAAGAAGGATCCTTCCAGGCTTTGCCAGGGCACCTGGAAGGCTGTGCAGGATGTGGATCACTGCCCAAAGCCAGGGGAAGGAGAACAATGCCATGTTTCTCCAAGCTTTTACTTTATTCAGTCAACAATCTACCCTTGCCTGTCTTCAGAATTCCTAGCAGGCTGCATCCTGTTTTAAATAGTCATGTTTTTGCATCATTTCAACCTGCATTTTCTACAGGAAGGAAAAAATTAATTTACATTCCAAGAACTTTTTAAAATACAAATTCATCTTCAACTAATGTATTTTACATTAGCAAAAACATGCACTTTGTTGCTGTTGCTGTGTTAATCTCTAGTTAGCAACAGAACCAAAAAAGACCATCAAAAGCCATTGGGTTAATTAGGAAAGAAGCCCTGTTGCTGTAATAAAGGAAGGTATCTGTTCACCCTTCTGTGTGCATGGATAACTTTCTGCTGAGAGTGAAGTGTCCACATCAGGAGGGAAACAGAGCCTTAAATCATTCCATAATCATGTCTCACAGGAAGGTTGAATTCCCTTTTAAACAACACTTGCAGTAGGACTGTAACACTCAGATCCCCTTGGCTTGGAGTATCTCTGTCATATTGGTTTAAAGCTACTTCAGTTTGCTTTGGACTTGAAATTGTGGTGTCAGCTGTGCTGGCATTAAGGCAGAGCATTGAAATGTTTATCTGGCACAAAAATGGATGCATAGAAGGAACAATTTAGGTATTTATTATTTATGTTTTAGTCAATGACTAATTAGTAGGTGCTGCTTTTGCAGCTTGAAGATTATGTTATTTTACTAACTGAAGCTGCCTTTATTAAGAAAAGGCCTTCCTCCCCTCACACCTCCCTTTCTTTTTTTGTCTTGATTTTGTCAGTCACGAGCAGTAGCTTTAGGAAAGTTTGTAGCAACGAGAGCTGATTGGAATATTCCAGTCAAGATAATGTTCCAGCTTTTCAACCAGCTCTAGAGGCAAGCGTGTGTGAAACCAGGGTTGCCAACAGGTTTATGTAATAGAATCACAGTGTTATTACTTATTCAGTAGGGGTTTTTAACAGTGCTTGTTTTTAATGTAACATTCCTGTGTGAAGTTCATATTTTCTGGGGACCTCCAATCCTCACTGTGAAATCCAGGGCTTTATTCACACTGATGCAATGGTGACTGCACGGTCCAAGCCCTGCAGATTAAATGAAGAAGGTCACATTTAAGGCACACAATAAAATCCATTAACAAGCCCAGGCAGTGCTTGTTCTCAGTAAGACTCCTGAGGTAGCCACAAAATCTTCAGTCTGTCTTGCACATAAGCACATGTGTAGGGGTGCACCCACGCACACGCATGCAGATAACTTCGTTTTTAAATCTGATGTTTTTATTCTTAAGCAGGAATGTTTTTAAGTGCTTTTTTTGTAAGTTTTCATTAACTAGACCAAGAAGAAGGTGACAACAATCACATCTTCTGCTGTTAGGAAAAAGCTGCCACTTTCATCATTTGAAAAATAAGGTGCAAATTATTTTGTTTTAGTACAAAAAAAGGGAAAGAAAACAGATGGTTGCTGATATATCCATTTGCATTATATGCTAGGTTTAAAATATCTCAAAGGAAATTTATATGAGATTATTTTCTGAAAGGCAAGAAGCATTTAAACAGTGAAGTTTTGTAGCAAGCTGGCAATTTCAGTGCTGCTGTTAAAATATAGGATGTGGAGCTGAAGGGGTTGATCCTGCAGTCCTTTCTCAGGCATAACTTCCAGAGTGCTAGTGCTGAAAGAGGATTTCAGAGTCAAGTCCAGCATAAATAAAGGGTATGACAGTATTCTAGGGGTAAATGCTGTCTGTTTGAGGTCATCAAAAGATAAGCTGCCATGTTTGGAACATCTTCTAGGGGCAGTGGCAAGTTTTGGACCTAAACAGCCACCTCTACTATAGCTGTTCTCATGCAGCCATGGATCCAAAAGATATATATGAAACTAAATGTCTGAGTTCCAAAGTCCAGTAGCTGTGAATAAAAAACACATAAAGCCAGACTCTGCATCAGGGATCAGAGCTGGCTCCAAGGTGATGCTGTTAAGCCAAACTTAGTCCTGCTTAGTGGCTTCTCTGGTTTGAAATGGCAGCACTGGGAGCCTGGAAAGAATATTGTCAGTGGTCAGAAGAGAACAACTTCACAGATGTTACATTTGGTGGAAAGGAGAATTCAGAGCAGGGACCCACAGCTGGTACAAAACACAAGAGTTATGCATCTTCACCTGAATGTGCAGGTGTTCTTTTCCAGTCACTGGCCAGTCCTTGCTGAACAGGATCCCAGCTGGAAGCCTGCTTTGATCAAAATTCCTTTCAATGGGAGGGGTTTCTATTTCCATATGCATATTTATCCTCTGTGTGTAATGCTTTGCTTGTTTAAATTCCCTGCCCATTCTGCATGACAGCCATGTAACACTCCTGTGATCAATCTGTATTACACAGAAAGGGAATGTGGCAAAATGCAGAACATCTACATATGTGATTTAATGAGTTATGTCCAAAGTCAGGCTCAGCATTATGCAAACCTGTTTATATGGTAATGTTAAACCCCAAGGCTAAACGAAATAGCTCAAATGACAGTTTATTTTCACATTTGTCCAATTCCTTCTTTGATGACATTTGGACATTGAGTAGTAATATTTGCATTTTCATTTTCTGATATTCAAGTGGGTTTTTTTTAGAATTAAAATTATGTCTTCATTTTTTTTGTGCTCTCAGCAAGCATTTTGACAATTCCTTCATGATAGCAAGTGTTATACAAGAAAGTCCCTCTGTATCTCTGTTGTTACACCTTCATTATTGCTAAGCCTAGAGATACAGGAATGTGCATTCGTGTGTTACAAATTGACTTTCCTGGGTACTGGCTTCAGTGCACAATGCCTGTACAGTTGTTTAATGGTGTATTGACAGTGATCCTGCAGCACCTTCAAAAGTACCACCTGATGTGCATTCACCTTCCCTCCATCTCCTGCAGCACTAATTGCCTTCCTAATGAGGCCTCCATCACTCTTAGCCACGATTGTAGTGAGCACAGTAGTGAAGTCAGTGAATCGGAACAGGGATAGTGTAAACCTGACCTAGGGGAGAGAGAGAGGGTAGAGAAGATGCTGAAACTTTGCAAAAGCTTGACACAATTGCTTTGCAACAAACCTTTGAACAAACTGGGCTCCTTCTGCACAGCAAGGCTAAAAACCATTGATGTCCTGAGATCTCAGCTTTGATAAAAAAGATAGACAAGATCCAGATAGACAAGATCCAGATGTTTCTTGTGGCCTAGCAATGAGGACCAGTTTTCTGTTGATTTCTCTAGTTCTCTTTCATCAGAGCACTAGAGAATTGCCATCTTGCCACTGGCTAACATGGCCTCTTTGTCGTCTTCCCAGCTCCCAAAGCTTCAGGAGCTGGCCACATGAAACCTTGGCCAACTCCAGCACTTTCCATAGAGCAGGAAGTTTTATACTTGACTGAGCTAAATCCCTTAGGCTCTTCAGAAACCTGCAGATGAGGAAAGTTGCAGAAAGTTGGCTTTTCAGAGCAGTCTTCAGTCAGTTCAGTACTTGCACAGGAAGGAGTTGGTGGAAGCCAGCAGTTACCTTGTCCTGATTTTCAGGCCTGGAAATCTGATATATAAGAGGAGACTTGGTTATTTGATAATTCAGTAGCAGAATAAGACAGACCTGGTGGGACATGGTTGGCAGCCTTTCTCACTGGCCTTTGTTTCAGTCCAGCTGTGAAAAGATAATGATCCATGTCTTTATTTCTACCATTCAAGACCTCCAGTGTAGTCTTAAGGATTAGTAGGACTTAAGCCCATATTAAATGACAATTGAAAACATAATGTAAAAAAGCCTTTCCAAACCAAACCCTCAGGCTTCTGCCAAGGCAGCTCCAGGGATGATGCTGACAGAGGGTAGGGAGTGGTTTCCTCTCAGTAGGGAGGAGTGTCCTCTCAGTGTTAGAGAGGACAGAGCACTGCCCTTCCAGAGGCCCAGGAGGAGTTCCTGAGAGCAGGAATACCTGCTGCTGAGCCCTGAGGACAGCTGCCGCTGCAGCCAGGCACAGAGGAGCCAAAGAAATGTGAATTAGGATTGAGGACAGCAAGGAAAAATTTGTAGGACAGCACATTTTCCTGCAGAATCTTCAAAGGCAAGCAAACACTCTGATTTGTAATTCCCTACAAAGGCATATTGTAGAAGAGATTGACCTTCAAAACCTTCACCACCATCATCAGAGTAAGGGAAAGAATAACCAGGCTGAGAGCATTTAAAATTGAGCTACAAGGCCTTACAGCCTGTGCTGCCCAGGACCAGGGCAGCATTAGGATGTCTCAGTTATGTGTGGTGTTGGGAGCAGTTACCCTCATGGTGTGACACTGCAGGTACCACGTTGATTCCGTTCCTTCTTACTAACAGTAGTGTGTTGATAACTCTGCTCTTTGCTTCTGCCTTGGTTACCTTCTTTTGCTCATGGGTGCTACCACAGCTGCTACCTCACTGTGTCTGCAAACACGTTTACCTGAGAACAACAAAAAAGGTACCAGAAATCACCTTGAACTGAATGTACAATCTATGCAAATTCTCTTTCTACTTTGTTACAACCTAGAAGTATTACTTGTAACCTTGCCAAATAAACAGCAAGATACTGTACAGGTGCCTCTGATACCAGAGTGACGATTCTAGGCGCGGTTCATGGCGCTGCATTTGTATATTGTAATGACTCGGCTTGTCTTTGGTTCTGTTGTAATTAACACCCTAGACTGAGACAATAGCACTCCTGCTAAGGGAGCACCTTCAGTTTGCTGGGAATATTCCAGAGGAGGATGTTTATGGCATTTCATTTTATTTTCCTGCTTGGATCCAAAAAAAGGCACAGACCTGCTGGCCAAAACTAGGGTGTTGTTTCAGCTTTTCTGTGGATGAATCCTATCAGCTTTGGATCGCTCGGTGTCTGTTCCCATTGTGGCATCCAGTGTGTTGCCCCTTAAAGAAAGCCTTACTTCCATCCTTTCTAAATGTGGCCTTAAACTGTGTTAGGAACTTTGGTGTTGTCTGTGTCTTGCTCACTTTCTCTGTTTGTTGCAGAATGAATAAAAGGCACCTTGAGATTTCTATTACAGCTCGGTGGTGTTGCTGTCAGCTTATACTTCACAAATACAATGGAAATTGCTTACAAATGCAGTCTTTAAGGAAAGAAAATGACCTTCCCTTCGGGCAAAAGGAAGTCTCAGACATTCATATAAAACCTTAGGAAATTATGAGCTCTGTTTCTCGCAAGTCACTGTAGATAAGGAACTTGGTTTAATTACATACAAAGTACAAACTTAGTAACTTCTAATTTATCTTCAGACTACAACAGGACAGACTGCTCTCAGTTGCACAAGACAAATTGTAGAGTAATTTCACTCATTTTAACATGCTGTAGTAGCTTTCCTCTCAGATTTGTACTGGTAGCTGGGAGAAAAAATATCCTCTTAATGGTATGGTCTTAAAATCTGAAGAACGTCACCACATAGGGCCAGATTTAGGTGTTGGTTGGGAATCTAAGAGTACATTTAGAACATGGTTGTTTTGTCATAAATGCATTTCCAAAAATCTGGCATTTGGAGCTTCTTTCAAAGGTTGTCAAAGTCAGCAGAAAGCAATGACTTCTGCTAAGGCTTGTATGTGTTGGGTTTCTTTAATACTTTCCTCCATGAGAACTGTCATGTTTCAGTGAGTAGCACCAATATTCCCGGCAGGCTGCAGTGCTTTTAGCAATCCCACATCCTGTCCTGTGTTGGTATTCATATGTGGATACAACCCAAAGGCAACTGAAAAGGGTTTACATTTAAAACAAGATTTGTGAAACTAAAATAATTAATTCAATGTAATGAAATTATTTTTCTGACTTTGTCCTTATGGTTCTGTTTTGGTTTGATTGGATTTTTCTATTGCCTAACATAGTCCATAATAAGTTATTCCTATTCTGTCATTTTCAAAGACTGGTGGTAATATAGTTTTAAGAAATAACTATTTTGTTATAGATCATAATATGCATAAAATTGTACAGAAATATTTTGTAATCTATTGAATAAGAAAAAAGAAAACCATGTATATACAGGGAAAAAAAAAAGTTTAAAAAAATTGGAAATTCAAATGGAACACACTGAAAGATGTAGATATTTTGCTATTTATTTAAAGGAGTATTTTATGAGATATTGAAATGTCTTAAATTGACCAGTAATCAAAGTTCAAAGTCAGAATGCTTTTCTTGTAGTAGAATGTGATTTTCAGCAATTATTGCACTACCCTTTTTTGCACCCTTTTGTCTTTCATTTAGCAGAAACAATGTGCCTTAGCTGTATTCTTTGTCAATGGGAGTTTGGTTGTTTGTCCGACAAAGCAAATTTTTTTGCAGAAAAAGAAATGGATGTATGAAATACTGTATTATACCAAAAACACTGCAGTGTATATAATGCTTTCTGTCATACGGTGTTTTCAGATGCAGAGTTTTAAAATAAAAAAAAAGGCTGTCTTTAGGAGCATGTGCACTTTGTATTATTTTCAACCCCACCAATGTGTGTCTTATTTGAAAGAATTTTGCTGCTTGGTGATTTTTAGGAGGGAAAATGGGCCTGAGCACTTCCAGCCTGTGATCCCAGTGCTGCTGCCTGGTCAGGCATTTCTCAGCCATAGCCTTTATGGGGGAAGCATTGATGAAACCTTCTGGGAATCTGTCATTGCTCACAGGCAGTGCTGCAGCCTCACCTGCGTGCTGCCCCCAGTGCAGGGGTGGAAGGTGGATGAACTTTGCCGGGCTCCCAGCACTGCCAGCACAGTGGGACCCAGAGAAATGTCCAAATCCTTGTTTTCAAACCCAGATGTCTGCTTTTGGGCCAGAGCTTCTCTGCTTTTTCCAGCGATGACAAGGAATGGTAGGCAAAGGATCAATGAGGAGCTCAACTGAAGTGTTTCCTGAAGGCCATTAACCATGAGCAGTGCTGAAGCAGTTTCTTCCCTGCGTCCCCAAAGGGTGCATCAGCCAAAGAGAAAGATTCTTGGGCTTACAGATGTCCAGCTGGGTGCAGAAATATGAATTAATGCAAGGGCTGGCTGTTCCAAGAGCAGCAAAATATGTGTCCTTTGCCTTTAGTGCAAGGATGAGCTCAGAAAGACACATTTCTTCCATAGCTCCCTGCTGGGTTATGGACCCAAACCAGCCATTGCCTAATGCTCACCCAGTGTGAGCACTTACATTTATTTCCATACCCTGGTCTCCACACAGAGCTGCTTCCATAGATATGATGGGGAAAAGTTAAATTCTCCTAAAAGTGGATGATTGGTATCTTTAGCACCATCCCCATGATGTATTGCAGGTTTGTCTCCCTGTGCAGCTTTTTGATGTGGGATGCTTGAAAAAAACTCCTTGATGACCTTCCAGAAGTCTTTGACAGCACCAGGAGCTGCATGACTTTTCATGCACCCCCAAGCCGTGCTGCAGGTTCTCTTGGCAGCCAGAACTGCATTTGATCTTGTGTTTTCTTTTCACCTGCTGTTCAGGAATTCCATTTTTTTGGCACTTAGATGCAATGAGGTCTGTTTAAACAGAGGAGGGAATGCAGTGCTAATATTTTAGTCTTGGCACAAAGAAAAGATCTTCTGTGGAGGAGAAAAAGAAAAAAAAATCCTGCTTTCAAATTTGAAGCCTGGTTTTATTTATAGCTGGTATAAGAAGTATGCTGCTTTTGTGCTGGCTGATTCCTAATCCAGCTGCTAATAGTCATGGCATATTAAAACAAAAACCCCTCAACCTTTGTTTTAATTATCTCCAAATGCGTCATTGGCCACTACTTTAAAGGAAAGGTTGAGGGGGGAGTTGGAAATCAGGCTACCAGGTGCTCAAGTGTTTTGTTTGCCTTGTAGACTTCAGTGAGAGTCTGCTCTGTAAGGCACAGGAATCCCAGCTCACCATGGAGAGGCTGGTCTGAGAGAGTGTCACACTGGCAGGAAAGGCTGTGCTCTCTGTCTGCTGGAAACACCATCACCACATCCCTGCATCTGCCATGCCTCAGGTCTCTTATTGGAATTATTATTTATAGTCTAGAACATGGTTATTCACACAATGACACAAAACCCAGAGCAGAGCAGTTTGCCAACAGCTGCCCAGTAAACCAAGTGCAACAGGAACAAGGTATTTAATTGCCTTGACAATGGGGATTTTGAAATTTGGCATTTCCTCATCTGTTGCTAAAGAATCTGTAACCTATTTTCCAAAAATCAGAGGCTCTTAGTAATCTGAGGCTTCACAAATGCAAACAGCTGTAAATCTTTACTGTCTATGAATGATTAAAAAAGAGGAGATACTGAGGTTATACTGAAGTTAAAACCGGACACGGATGGCAATTTTTCATTCTTCCAGGAAAGATGATCGTGGCTATTCTGGTGCCAAATCAGCATTCTGGCTGCTCCCTGCCCTGACTGCAGGGTTCTGAGCTGGGGCACAGCTGAGGCATCAACTGTGAATCCCACCTGGATGGGGAAGGGCTGAGCCTGGAGCTGGGGGACTCTGGGGGAACAAGGCTCAGACACTTCATGTCCTGGAGTAAATTGCCAAGCACCAGTTTGTTCTGGCCAGCTCTCAAGCAAAGCAGAATCATGCCAGGATCCTAAATTCACAGGCAAGGAGTTTCAAGTTAATTTATTAATAGCATTAACATGATCCACCAAGTATCCTGCATTTTGCAGATTCAAGCCTCGAGCTGCACCCTCTTCTGGAAGACACCAGACTGGACTTTTCAGCTAAAGCATGATGTACAATGTACACCTTCACTGCACACCATGGCTGCCCCATCCTGGAGAAGCATTTGGATCCAGGGCATTGGTGAATCTGGAAGTAAAGCTTTCTGCTCCAGCAGCATGACAGCAGATGCTGTGGCCCCTGCTGGGTCTGCCAGGCTGCTTGAATGGAGTGAAAAGACATTCAGAAAGTGGCAGGATTATGACATGGTTTGGGTGCCCAGATTTGAAGGTTTAAAACAGACATTTGTGCCTAATCAGCCAAAGTGATTTATAAGATGTAAAGCCCTTTTTTCTTCTCACTCTGAAACATCCATCATGATGCTCTGTGCTGGTTCCAGGCTGCCAGTGGTCTCTTCTCTGAATTAATACCTCCACCAGAGCAGGCAGTGCAGCTCTGCAGAGCCCTCACCCCTGGCCCAGCTGGGCTGACACAATCCCTGCACATGTCCACAGGTAGCACCAGGGCAGCAGAGGCTCCCAGCCTCCCTGGGCACATGGAAACTTCCTAAAACACTTGTCTGCCCTTGGTGCAGCATGTCAGGAATGATAGCTCTCATTAATTATGGACAATCCTTAACATAGATTTGATTTCAGTAAGACAGAGGCCAAATGTAATACTTCAATAGGAATATAATACTTCGATATGAATATACTCCATATAAAAATACATATGTATATCTGTGTGTATATACACAGAGCAGTACCCCACACCACATGGGCTGGTTTAAACTCTATTTGTATTTCCACTGCCCATAAATTGTCCCAAATCTGGTAGCAAGGCTGCAATGGAGCAACCTCTTCCCAGGGTGTTAGTAGTGCACAATGTACAGCCTTCAAGTAGGAGCAGTATTTCACTTGTATAAATGAGTTAAAATAATATGCTCTTCTTAGTCTGCTTCTGTAATTGTTTTTTTTTCCTAACTAGGACTTGCATAATAATAAGAGAGATTTGACTAGAAACAGAAAGTACATTTTAATGTGATCTCATTTATGAAAGTCTATCACTGGATACACATGGCAAGGAAATGAAAGTATTCTTATAACAGATTAATAACTGAGATCAAATATTTCACTTTCTAATAGAGTCTGCCTATATGTGCTTTAAATTCTTTGCTAAATTTAAATTTAAAAGGGCTTTTCTGGTGCCATGAAAGCAAGCCACTGCCTGCCACATCATCCCCGGTTTTCCATTACTGCTCACTGATGGTTTGCATTCATTAGCAGAGGACGGCTCCAGCCCTGGCCTTCAGAGGAAGAAATTACTTTTTGCCTCCAGTAAAAAAGAAAAAGTGCTGTGAGCTACTTCCCAGCAGCCTGGCCACAGCAGGACCAGCCAAGCTGCGGGGGAGGCTGTCCCCTGGGGAGGGACAGCCCAGGGACCACTGCAGCCCATCACAGAGTGGGGATGTACTGGGACCTGCTCACTGCAGAGACCTTGCAGCCCCAGGCAATTGATGCAATGTCCAAATGCATTTAAAAGCATGCATTTCTTTCCAGAATTCCCTGTTTAGGAGCATTTTTTGTCAGATTTAGTCCTTCTCTCCATAGATCCAGTAAGTCCCTAACCTGAGGTTCACTGGATCAGCACCTCACATTCCCCTGGTCTCTCTTTGGGGAGCCAGCACTCTGCTACTTGCTGACTCTAAGCCCCTTTCTTTCACATGGATAGGTAAGTGCTGATTTAATTTGTCCATTCCTTTAATTAATTAACATCAATTAAATTGGTATCAATACGATAATGCATTATAAATTAGCACAAGCTAATTATTATTAAATAAGAACAAGATAGTTCTCATTTAGAGTGCATGAGCATGAGTGTGAACCAGCATCACAGACACTGGATCCACTCAGTGAAATGACATGATTTGTACCAGCTCACCCTTAATCCAGGCTCAAAAAGCAAACATTCTCTCTCTTTTGTTTTTCCCCCCACACTTGACTGGCCTCAAAGATGTCATAAAACAAACCAAGAAATATCAACAGGAGACTGACACAGCAGTGACATTCTGGGTTTATTTTTAGCCCAGCTCTCTGCCTGGTGCATCTCAGCTCATGCCCAATGTACGTCACACAGAACTAAAGGAATTTGAAAGTGCCAGAAATCAACCCAGAATCCCCCCCAAGCCCCCCTTTTTCATCTTAATTAAAGGCAGATCTAGAGACTGTCTGTGCTGGGAAAGGGGCATCAGGACATGCTCTCTTCACCCCACAGAGGAGATTTAGGGTGAGGAGAACCCTTAAACCACCTGTGTTTGCAGTGCTGCCTGCCTCATCCTGCTCTCTGGGCACGGAAAATGGGAAGTGATGGTTGGCTGAACAAACTTAACAACGTGTTTACCCTAAAACCAGGGGCAACAGCCGAGCTGAGCCAAATGCTGGTCCCACTGCTGGGAGATTTGCAGCCTGCCTGCCCTTCCCAAATTACCTCTGTGGTGTCAAGACACTTGGCTTCTCTGCATCCCTGAGCTGATTAATCGAAAAAAGAAAAAAAAAACAGACAGGGCAAGAAGAGAAATAGTGAGGCAGTGATCTGAGTCTGCACCCGCCCTTCAGTGTTGGTGTGTGAGCATCCTGCATGCCTGGGAAATGCATTTCAGGAACTCATTGTGAATGGGGTTTGGGTTTGGGCTGCAGAGCAGGGCTGGCACTGCCCATGGGAACTGGCAGAGCTCCTTTGCTGGGCTCCAAGTGAGCCCCGGCAATGCCACGTGTGAGGCGGTGACCGCATCTGAAACTGCAAATTAGTCATGGCAAATAAATAACTTCAGAACAAGAGCTGGCTGAGAACTGTGGTTCACATTACAGCAATATTTTTAAGTCTTGAGAATTTCCTTTTCTCTGCTCCAGTCTGGACAAAAAGTGTCATTAACCCCAAATACCGCTGCTCACACACAGGCAGGCTGGGTTTCTTTATTTGCCAAATGTTTTGGCTGGATTTCTGACCACCTTTAACTTCCTTTTCTCCCTCTAATTCTTTTATTATTTTAGATGGTTTGAGCTGAATGAACAACAAAGTCATTAACTATTTAAAATACATTGAAATAACTCAAATTGTTGTGAAAAGAAGAGCTGAGTCTGGCCCCTTTTCATGACCATATTTCATTACCGTATAGTTTGTGTCTTTTGTCAAGTTCATTCCTGTTTTGTAGTGTGGCTCTGAAGAACCCCAAGCATTACCTAGTAGCTCCCATGGAAAACCACCAATTACTGCCAAAAGCCCCCTGGGTAGCCCAGAAAGCCTGGCAGGGTGACAGCAGCACAGCCATCCCACACACCCTGGAGCAGGCAGGATCCTGCTTTGCCCCACTGTGTCTGCATGGGGATGAACGAGAGCTCTGGAACACCTGATGCTGCCACAGCCAAGGGAAAGATGAGCAAGATCCACTCCCCCTGTCAGGGAGGTGGGGGCACAGCCCCTGGGGAGTGGAGGGGAAGATTTGGAGCACTGTGTTTCAGTCACCCCTGCAATCTGGAGAGCCCAGCAAGGGATGGGCGCTGCAGCCCTTGAGGCACGGTGGTTACCCTGCAGCCAGGCTGTGTGAGGATGCTGCACACACCCAACGTGCACTGCTGGGATATGGGGATTGCTGAGCAGCCTGTCTCCCACGGGGAGGAGAGTCTGTGTTGACTCAGTTCTTTTGGTTTCATTTCCAAACAAGCTTAATATTCATTTTCAAGTGATTCATTCCCTGCTTTGCAAGTGGTTCTCCTCCCACAATCAGCAGCAGGACTAATTCAGATGAGTTACACTGGGGGACGTTTAAAGGAATTTTTTCTGACATGCTGGAAGAATTGCAGTGCTGTGAAAGTTGCTGTCCATGCACAGGGCTGATGAAGGGCTCTGCACCAACCCTTGAAGGTCTTCAAGTGTATTTATAAAGTAAGGAGGAAATATGAGACACAGTTCCTTAAAGGTTAATAAAATCACCTCAGCATGCTAGAGGGAGACCATCATCTGTAAGTCTGGGGTATTTTTGGTTTAGTTTGGTTTTCTCTAGTTCTTAATATTTTTTCTCTGGAAGCTCAGTGGGAAAAGGTGATACAGGGTGTATGAGCTCAACATATGGGTGGGTGGGGATTCAGACCCCCTCTCATGCAGGTGCTGTTAAGCTGAAAGACTTTGAATGGCATAAAATTCTCTTTGTGACATTTCTGATCATGTTAGGACAAAGCTTTTCACTCCAGAGAATATTTCAGCAACACATAATTCCAAGGAATCCCTTTTCTTCTGGATTTCAGCAAAGCTGGGGCTAGAGTTACCTGGAGACCTGGGGTTTAATATATTCCTTTTAGCAGAGCACCAGTCAATACTCTGGTGAGAAACTCCCTCCTGAGACAGGTATCATCAGGAGCTTGGGAGTTTTGCTTACTATCTGACTTTTAAACTACTGTGAAAAAGCACAGCTGAGTGACAGCCCTGTCATCCCCAAACCTAACTGGGAAATCAGCTGCAGCATCAGAATGTGTCAGAAGAGAAAGAAGCCTTTGCTGGCTGGGGATCCAAAACTGCTCCTAAAACCAGATCCCAGCGTGGTGACCCTGTCCTTCGCTGGGTTTTGCTTCATAGTTAGGTAAATCTCATGAAAGCTCTTTTGTGCTGTAACTTTCCTATTCTGTCTTTTTGGAGGTGTTTTGTCTCCCATCCATCACTGCATGGCAAAGGGTGGTGAAATATGTCCACCCACACAGCAGAGCACCTGTCCATGCATGAAAATTTCCAGGGAAGGCTCTTTTCTTCTCCCTCAGGTCGGATGCATCACCAGTCACTGCAGCTGCACTCTCTGGATGCTGTTATTCAGTCTGAATTGTTTGTAAGTCCCTGAGGGAGTAATCAATACCAGCAAAGGGATAAATATTAGCACGTGCCCCATGTGCTGCCTCAGGGCTTTCCTGCCTGCTGTGGGGACAGAGCTGCAGCGTGCTGGGGACACACACACACACACACACACACACACACACGGAAAGGAAAAGGCACTGATGTCTCTGAAATGGTGACAGTCCTGTTTCACATGAGGAGAACCCTCAGGAGGTCTCTGTGACATGGACACAATCACAGATACAGCTCAGTGGATAAAGATGAAAGGTTCCAGGCCAATTGTTGGTCATGTCCACAGTTTCCTGCTGCTGTTTTATTCCTAATGATTTTGTGTTGCATTTATATGCTGACAAATACGCAGTTTAAAAACATTTTGCAAATGCCAGCCTGTGTAGCAGTTCCCTCATGTATTCCATGTGCTCCAGCACTGCCTCTTCCCATCTGTCCCTGCAGGGCCTCAGTTACTTCAGCTGGGCATAAATGAAACATTAGAAAGCCAACGTGACTGGGGAGGAGCTGAAGGATGATGTGTGGTTTCAGGCCATGCTGCTTCTGCAGGTTTGTCCCATCCTTTCTCCTGTTCTTGCACTTTGAGCCTCATTCCTCTTCTGACCCACCAGGAGCTTTACGAACACCTTTGATCCAGAGGAGTGAGGCAAAGCCCTGCTGCTTCTCCTGGATGCAGGTTGTCACACAAGTATTGAATAACCCATTGGGTAGCCCCAGCACATGCACTGATTTTGGTTTTTTCTCCCACTGGAGACACTGTGGCTGTTGTTTAGCAGAGTGCAGCTGCAAGGGAGGGAGCTCTGTGGCTCCTCTCTTCAGTTCTCTGCACCAGGAGTGGCCCCAGCACCCTCTGAGACAGGTACATTGTGCTGGCTCTGACAGGAGGGTCTGGCTAAAGAATCACACCTAACGAGAGATAAATGACTGGTTTTCACATGAATTGTTATATTCAACTGACCAGCTCCTGAGGAGATTGCCATCCTGGGAGCCCAAGTCCTGTTTGAGGTTTTGGCACTAACAATGTTTGCATAAAAGCACTGGCGGCTCCCAGCCTGGTTGTTTGGAGTGACCACAGGGCTGGTACATCCCAGGCAGCAGCAAACACCTCCTGGCAGAAGGAGGCTCTGTCTCCAAGGCTTCACAAGGCAAAGCAGAGACCTGAGACCTTTCCCAAACCTCGTGGCAGACAGAGAAGTAATTTTGGGATCACTCATTTTCCTGTCTCATTCCCTGCCTGCTGCATCATCCTCTGCCTGTTTGCATAAGGCACAAGGCCTATTTTTAACAGGCAATTTGGTTTTATTAGTGACAAGGAGATAAATAAACACCCTGAATTCTTGGTTCCTGTGGAAATAACTTTGATTCAAAATCTTTCCATTTAAGGGCACAGTCAAAATAAAGTTGCCCAAAGGAGAATGGCATTTTCTACATTTCTTTCCCCAGCAGCCTCAGGGTTGGGTGCCTGTAGGGGTGGGGGAACACAGGAGATGGAGAAGCAGTGCTCCTCTTGGAGCTCTGCAGTGTCCAAGAGCTCAACTCTGCTCTGTGAGCACCCCAGAGCTCTTTTAGATAGAATAAATCAGTCCAGGATTCCTTCAGATAGCCAAAACCTGTCATTCCCACTGCCTGACACCTGTACCATCTCAAGAGCTGAGAAATAGCCCCCAAGACCAGCAGTGCCCCTAATGCTCCCAGAAAAGCTCTGGGAGGCTGCACAGAGCAGAAAAATAGGATTTTTTTTTTCTTGAGCTGGTAACTGTGGATGTTTTAGTCCCCTAGATTAAATCTCACTACTCTGCTGGACTCTTTTATCCTCAGTACATTCTTTGTAGGCAGACAGGTTGGTAGCAAAACATCACTGAATTCATACACTTAACGTTTTTCTTATTACAAAAAATAAATTTTTGAGAGCAGAGCAAAAAATTAGTCCAATTTATATTAACTCTTTCAATCCTGAATAAAAGGGATGGAAGAAATGTATAAAGAAATACTGACAATTTACATTCCTCCACGAACCTCGTCGAGTCTTTCTCTTCCAGAAAAACAGGACTTGGCTCAGCACCATTTTACAAGGATTTCACCAACATTTAAAGGTTCATTGTTTGAAAACAGTCCAAAAACCCAACAAATGTTTTCTCCAGTCCTATTTACATGCACATCTGGCAGCACCCAGCCCTGTGACGTGCATAGAGCCACAAAGAGCTGGGGCTTTCCCTGATGTATTTTTTGGGGGAAATGAGGCTTTTCTCCTGTAAACTATAACCATGAACTGGCTTTCCCCATGGCAAGGACTGGCCTCTTGCTGGGACCAGTCCCAGTCACTCCCAGACCTGGAGCCAGGAGCACCTGAGGATGGGCAGAGGCCCCCAGAGCAGGAGCCTGGGCAGGGCTCAGGGCTTGTGATCACTGCACTCAGCTCCAGCACATCTCTGCTTCTCAGCCTCAACAACACTGCAGGAACGTTTCCTCTCCTCAGGTAAAACACACAATGTCTAGGCTTTCAACCTTGCTGCTGGGTTCTAAAGTAAATTCCTGTGGAATTGAGTTTAAGGTCTGCTTTAAAGAAGGATGAAAGACAGCAACAACAGAAAAAAACCCAAACAAACATCATTTTAATTTCAATCTGACAAAAAAATAATCCTGTTTGATCCCAAATGGGAGCTGTTGGCTGTTTATTTTCCTTTTTTTTTTTGTTTATCAGCCCCATGTTTACTCATAGAAATGTTTTATTATTCTCCATTTAACCATTAAACTGAAAGATTGGTCTGATTTAGATCCTAACATGATCTAGATGGAAATACAGATGGAAATTGTCCCTCAGTGCACAGAACATAACACTGGGTTTCTCACAGTGTGTCAGCTCACAGAAGGCAGATCCTGCCCCTGCTTTTTGACAAACCTACATGATTTTGAAGGGGGAAAAGCCCACAGGGGTGTGAGGTACTCACTGCTGTGTCTTCCTCTGCATTTCTGGAGCAGAAATAGCTGACTGTAAAATTTGTTGATTATTTTCCCCTTCAGATTGCTCACATCAGAGACAGCAAGAATGAATTTGGCCCTCATTTGTTTCCAAACACTGCAGCTGCAGCCACTTGCCTACTCAGTATCAGACTGCTTTGCTTGGGACATTCCCAAAGCTGAGACAGCCTCAACATTTGATCAGCACTGCACTGGCCATTGCTTTTCCCAAATAATCCCTATTTACAACCAAAAATCTGGCCCCTACTTCCTTAAACAACACCATCTGCAATGCTCTAAGTCTTTTATTTTCTTCTAGGTAATTGGAAATAAAGAGTGAAGGACAGAAGTGTAACCAAATGCAGACCTTCTCAGCATGAGAGCCTGGACCTCAACTCCAGTGGGCCAGAATCAAGCCTTATATACCTCAGTAATTTATAACCTGATTTACTGGTGCTGTACAGTTCTCTCCTCCTCATGAGGGGAAAAGTACATATCCTTTACAATGCAATAATGGTCCTGTCTGAGAAAGCAATAAAAAATGGGAGACTTAACAATATGTGCGCTTTCCATGTGCCCTGCAGGTTTAGACTTTGATGCAAATATTTATGCACTTAATTTATTGCCTTGATTTTCTGCCATTTTGGGGAACTCCCACCACAGGGGGATTAATTTTCTTTACACAGTGTTCTGTCCATCTGCTGTCCTTGTGGCAAGTGGCATCACTTCCAAGGATGCAGCAGAATGAAGTGATGCAATATGAACAAAACTGAATAATCATCAACCTATAGAAAGCCCAAAAATGGCTAAATGCCAAGGGAGGGACAGGGGAGTTGCTTTTAGCAGTGTGTATTGATTTCCAGGATGGGGAATAGCCCCAGGGGAGGAAGGGCAGCAGGGAGGAGCAGCACAGCCATTGCCTTTGCACAGGCAATGATGGATATGCCACGTGGGCAGTGGCCAGCCAGGCCAGTGCCAGTGAGGAGGCATCACCTAAATGCACCAAACACTCATTGCAGTGCACTTTACACCTGTTCAGAAGGAGATGGGCTTTGCTGTAAGGGCTTGGTAAGCCAAACACGAACAACAAACCTTAAAGGCTGGCAGGAAAGAAGAAAGAAGCAGAAGTCACAAGCTAAACATAAATTGATGCAAGGCAGCAATGGGAACAGGACATGGGATTTGAGTGGTATCCCCATGGCTCAGCTCCTGCAGCCCTGTGAGCTTCTCCCAGCAAAAGCAGCAAACCCTGGGGCTCCATCCCAGAGCTGTGTGCCCACAGGAGCTTCAGGCAAGGCCTGTGTGCTGCAGTGCTGCCTCCTCCACAGGACACACTGACACCAAGGGCAACAGCCTCTCAACAGCTGAATCCCCCCACCAAGAGATAAACTCTGTATATTTATATACAGAACTCCATGTATTTATATAGAGATGTATTTCTGTGTCTCCAGACTCCAGATACATACACATGCATGTATACACTCTATTCTACACTCTGTATTTAGTGCAGAATTTATATATATGGGTATATAGAGAGAGTGAAATGAAGCCCTAGGCAAAAACAGGGGGGAAAACAGCTTCTTATGTCTGCCTTGAAGGAATGGGACCCCAAAATGCATGAGTTATTTATTTCCCTATGCAAGAGCAAGTCTAATTGCTTGCAGGCCATTTTATTAAAAGCAGGCACTGGAGCTTCATGAAAAACCCAAATATTAAACTGTTCCATGTGGAGCACAAACACAAACAGGCTTGTTTCTAAAGCCACCCCAACCTCTGGGCATGTGATATCTTCCCAAGCTCAACACAGATAAAACCAAGTTTCCAGCAAAAGGACAAACTACAGCAGCTCTGTCTTCTGGAGAAATTGCTCTTCCCATTGGTCTTAGAGATGAAATATTCTTGCCCTTCTTCAGCACAGAGCTGCCCTGATAGCTCTGAGTGCTTTACCTATTCATCTCTCATAGGCTCTTTATCTCAGCCCACAAGTTTCTCACTTTTACCCTTTTGATTGCCCCTCAACCCACCGTGGGATAGTGAGTGGCTTTGTGGGGCTGGGTTGTCCCCTGGAGCTAACCCCTGGCACAGGCACAGATGTGTGACATCCAGGGGCACTGGTGGGTGCAAATGGCAGCTCTGCTGCTGAGCCATGTGTCCAGCTAGAACATGTAATTGCAAACAGGCATTACCCAGGTTTCTGTGCCTCTGAGCAGCTAAATGCCTCTGGACAAACCTGTGTGAGTAGCTCCACTGAGACCCAAGTCTGCCTGTGTTTAATGGCTTCAGGATTTGTGGAGCTTCATGCAAGAAACCCAGGGAAGATAAGGGTTTATCTTTAACTTCAGCATGAGCTACAGGGATATTATTGTACAGAACCACACAAGGCACCCATTTCCTTTATGATGCAGAGGACCTAAAAACAGGTGTAATGAAAAAAGAAAGCAGCACAGCACTTCTGTGGGAGGTTATGGCAAAGCTAAGCCAGTCCTTACAGCCCTGTGAAAACTCTGCCAGCCCCAGAATGTCATGCAGAGAGCACTGCCACTGTATTCTCCTCTATTTAGCTGCACATTTTTCACACAATTCTGATGCAGTCCTACAATATGAGCAGCTGGAGCCTGCTGTACTGACCTGTGCACTGAGATTTTGAGTGCTTGGAATAACTGGGTTGTGTTAATGTCAGCAAGGGATTTCAGAGAGGAAGTGTTTTTCTGGCATGATTCTGCCACAGTAAGACCTTGATAGCTGTGTGTGTCCCTCCCTGCAGAAGAAAGCCAACAATGGCAGTGGGATCCCTCTGTCACCACAGCCTGTCACCAATGGGGAGCACACTCGGAGCAAACACACAGCCCATGGTGGATGAACAACCCCTCAGACCATCTATCCCCAGCAAAGTGCTGCTGCTTTTGCTTTGTTCCTCCTGAATTTCCTGTCTGGAGGAGCCTGTGCCAATGATCTTTAATCTCTAATTATTATTGTGGCTTCAAAGCAAGCTGGGTATTCCCAATATTGTCCCAGCCCTCGAAAATAACACAAGGTTGTACTCACAGCATATCAGAAAAGGACCTTAGAGTGCTCACAGGTGTGCTCAGCGGGGAAGAACAGAGGAGGGACAGCATTCAGCCTTTCCTCTGCCTGCCTGCATCCTGGTGGGACACAGGTGGCTCTGAACTGATAATCTGACAACACCCACAAAGCATCCCAGCAGGTCAGGCCATGGCTTGGGACATGAAGATGAAAATGTGTTGTGAACCTTTTCCCTCCTAAAGGCCAGTGGGGCAATGGGCATTGTGGCTGGGTACAGGAACACCCCTTTGCCTCCCCTGCAAGCCCCTGCTTTGTGCTCTCCTACTCTGATGGGAGGTGCATGAATTTTACCCCCAACACATTTACAGAAACCACACACCTGCAGTTGCCAGGAAATTTCATGTGACTGCCACGGGTGACAACGTTCTAGGCAATATGATGCGGAAAATACACAGAGATGCTCTCAAAGCATATTTTTTCCTGCCCTGTGGATAGCTTCTTTTGTTAATAATTTTCTTGTGATAACTGGGACATCAAATTATTTTGGAGTTGTTCTCAAAGGTGCATAGATACTTCATTTTTGTGCTGACAGTTCTAATTATTCAGCACACCATAGCATCGGATGAAATAGAATCTCAACAAAGAGCTCCTAACACCACAAGTAATAGCCAATTGTGAGGATGGCATGTTAAAATCAGCAGTGAAAAACAGCTTATACTCCCTGACCTCTACCCAGTCAAATCCTCCTGTTGCTATAGTTGCTGCTGTAGAAAGAGTGTTATTTCTCTAAGCTGAGAGTCACTTGTGAGACAAAAGGAAAGCATTGCCTTTCCTTGAATCTTTTCTGTGGTCCCAAGTCATTATATTTTATCAGTGGACTGATTATTCATTTAAAATGCAAACCTATTAAATAATGTAATTTTCTCTCGTACCTCACTTGACACACATTTCCCATTTACTCCTGTGGAGATGCAGTGACTCTTTAACATCTTGAAAATTCACATGGAGTAGAAAGAAGCTCAGTCTCAAGTGTGATGTGTTCCTCAGAACTGAACTCTCCCAACCCTTGGTTGGCGGCTCCACAGCTGCAAATGCTGAGCTCACCATGCAGGAAAAGGAATGCCCCAGGGGATCCAAACCCCTCTGAAATGACCCCAGAGTTCACAAGTGGCCCACACTGAGGAAGTAACAAAAGCTCAAACATGAGTGGAAAAATGTTGTGAAGTGCTCCTACAAGCTTGCAGAAATTGGGTACAGCAGAACCAGTGGCAGGACCTTTGTCTGCAGCTACGGGGATGAGATAAGGTCAAGGAACAGCAAAGGACACCCCAACTGACAGAGGAGCAGGGCCTTACAGCATCTGAGCCACTCCCTGGGCTGCTCATAAATACCTTCTAAAGTGATTTTCAGCATGGGAGCAGGTAGAAGGCCAGGCTGGAAAATAATTAAATCTAAGGAAAAACGGAAAGAAGAACGTGCTGAGGAAGAGGACCTTGCCAAAGCCCTTGATTGAAATGTACAGTTGGGTTCCTGTCTGGCAAAACTCAAAAATACTGTCTGGGAAATTCACTTAGTTAAGGAAAGAAGGAAGAGTAAGAGTAAGTAATTAAGGTTCACATTATCCTCTGAGCTTGGTATCTGCTTAAATTAGCTCATTTGATCTCTACTTTCTCCTTTAATGTGAGTAGTTCTGAAAGAGTTATTACAGGACACGTGTCTCTGTTCTGGTCTGCCTGTTTTTGTCCTACTATTTATCCAATTAATTTATTTGTTCTGCATTTTAGATTCCTTTGTCTGCTTTTACCAATTTTCCCTCCATGCATTGTCTCATCTTTCTGCCTTTGCTCTCACTTCCTTCCCAAATGGGCTGGTTTGGAACCTATTTATTTTTTTTAGTAATGGAATTTCCAAAGTTCTTCTGAAGACTGAAATGGTTATATCATGGCCAGAGGACAAAGCCAGCCTAGATGCCCTGCAGAGCTAGAGCCCAGGGTGTTGCAGGGCAGGCATCAGCTATTTGCTCTCCCCAGGTCCCACCCTGCTCTGACCCCAGTCTGCTCACTCCCAGCTCACCCTGATTTCTGAGTCCTCCTCCCAGATCTGCAGATTCACTGGGAGCCTGGATAATTTTAGATCTGTCCAGGGCAATACACAGAAGTAAAGAAAATGTGCCCCAAAATTAAGTTTTCCACCCATTCTTGTAGCCGCTGTATCACCAGCAAGCCCTGAGTCTCAGGGAGGCTTGGGTAGGTTCTTGCTCACCTTGGTTTCCACACAGGTAACACATTCAGTGTTCAACTCTCCTTGGATTATTTTAGAACCTGGAAATGTTCACTTCCCAGGTGCCAGGGGTCACTTTGCAGCAGGAAAAGCAGTGTAAGAATTCAGAAGCATGGCGGCCTTGTGCTCTGCACTGAAAATCCTTCTCCTTCACCATCCCACTGCTGGCTCTGTGGAAAAGGGCTCTCAAGGCTAGATACATTATCAAAGTTTAAATTAGGTCCATTGAATTTTATTAGCAAATTTCTACTTTGTTAGCAATTTCATGCTGCCTATTAACATTTGTTTTTAATATATTGTTATCACTCATCACAAAAGGCTAATCCTGTTAGCACTTTCCATATTGTATTACAGAAAACAAACCAGAAGGCTGTGGTTCCTCACCCTGCCATTTTCATATATTTATAGACACATATCTCTCCCTGTGCACTCCCAGCCAGCTCTGCCCAGGAGGCCAGGTCTAAGGCATGGCTGGTGGGAAGGAGCTGCACAAAACATGCTCAAGTGTGTGAAAATTAGAGATGAGCTCTTTCTAGGTGAAGTCGTAAGATGCTCTTTTATGGGCAGGAGCATCCTATCAAATCTGATCAAAAGTGATGTATTTCCTGCTAGGATTTAAAAGATAAAAAGGTAAATATTCCCAACAGCCAATACTATAATATGATTTAAATTTGATTCTTAAATTAAAATACAAATAGATTAATTTTAGTGAAATTATCAATGAAATATCCATGGATGTCTGAATGATTCATTCATTACTAAATACTACAAGACATTTGCTGTAAGAGACATTCATGGCCATGGATGCATTTACAAAATATATCAAATTCAGTATTCAAGATGGAAGCATAATACTCCTGCTCCTCATGAGCAGAGAATGTAGGTCAGACTTTATGATAGGTATCAATGATCTCTGAACTCATCTTCTCCTTTCTTTTGTCCTCTGCACCCTGGAATTCATTATGGGGTATAAAGCAGTAACATCAGAAGATGATCTCTGCAAGAAGTGGACTGTGCTTGGGATGGGAACTGGCACCTCTTTGTGCCACATGTACTGAGCTGAGCCCTGAGTAGGTAAACGGATACATAGCACTAAAACATGGGAAGAAATCACTATGATATACTGCAGTATCTTACCAAAAAAAGGACCAAAGGTTTGTCCTACACAGCAGTTTTCACCATGGTGGTGTATTTGCATTCAGAACTTTCAGGTTTCATAATGTTGTTTTCACTGTCACATCTGGGACCACACCAACATGGCTCCCATTTAATCCAGGGACTATCAAGAGAAGAAAGGGGTGTATCTTCTGCACAGTGCCTGTGAAACTCCCCTTATCCATTGATATATTAAAATTGAAGTGCTATAAATTTCTGTTGTCATGGAGATATTTTCCGTGCCACTTCATGATTGGCCATCAGAATTCACTTTCCTTTGGGTTTTCCAGCCTAATTAACTGCTATATTTTTGCTGGCAGAGAGGAAAAACCCACATGAACACTTTTGGATGATGACTTCCTCCCTTATGGAACAAATTTCATTTTTGTATACTATTAAGGTAAAATGCATAAGCGTGGCTTTCATTCCTGAAGCAGAAAAGGCAGAAAGGCAGCAGAGCTCTGGCAGGGGTGGGTTTGAGCATGCAGAGTTATTTGGATCTCCTGAGCAGGCAGCAGTGCAGCCTTGGTAGGGCTGCCCATTCCCAAGGCAGGCAGAGGGATGGAGCAGGGCACACAAACCTGGCCACAATCACTGCAGCCACTGCCACGGGGTGACCTCAAACCCCACCAGAACAACAGCACTCCTGACAGAGAGACAAACTCAGGATTCAGGGACCTCTGGGCAGGGTCCAAAGCAGACTTTTGCCAAATTTAACAATGTTGTGTTTACTCCTGTCCTTGTTTTCTTTGCCCTTGTGTTGCTGGCTTCTCCGAAATTTATTTTGGAGTTCAAGGATGATTGATCAAGTCTGTCAGATTTGGAGAGCAGGCAGGAAAAATCTCCCTCATTTAAATTGATATCTCTAGAAAAGTCCAGGTTACCTGTACCCTTCCAAAACCTGCATGGTCACGTGCTATTTCAAGAAAATGCCTGGTGGTAGAGGTTCATCCTACCCACTCCCTAGTGATGTGAGTGATTATAAATTCAAAGCTAATTTATGTGCTGCTGTACAGTCTGTAACATGGACAGGCCTGGAGATCAGCTTCCCCTATGCTTTTCAAATTAAAGTGTCTTTGATGTACTTCTCTTCCTGCCTTTGAACATTTAGAGTCCATTGGCAACGAACTGAATGATTTGGTACTAAATAGACACCCCTCTCTTTCCCCCCAAGAGAATTAGCATCAGGTCTTAATTTACTAATGGACTATAGACATCCATTAATGTAGTAATTAATTCAGTGCTAAAGTGCCTGTAAGACGGAACCATGCTGAGTGCACAGGGAAAAAAATTACAAGTGACATCTTCCCAGTGAGCATCACAGGGTTTTGGTGGAAAAGTTAATTTAACAAAGAAATAATGGTGCACTTTATTCCTTGTCTACAGCTCTGTGTCTAATTGCAGCATTTGACAACAATCCTATGCTCAATTCTCAGTTTTTGGACTGAGGTCTAGTTTTTTCCATCTTCCAGAAATCAAACATGGAGGTGGTTCAGGCCAGCCTAAACAGCTCCCTCAGAGTTTGGCAGCTCCTCCTTGGCAGTGTGGCAGGGTGCTGGCTCCTGGCCCAGGAAATGAACCAGAGACAGCACAGGCAGCCATTTCATCGCACCCATGGCAGTAACAGGGAGGGTACTGCGTGTACATCCCCCTGTCTGTGCCTTACATCTTCCAAAAGCAGCCCCTCCTGCAGCCTCTGGGCTGGCAGCACCTGCCATGGCTCCCTCTCCATCTGCCTGAGGGGCTGCTGCTGAAGGAGGGGGATTCCATGCCTGGGATGTGTCCTCAGCTTCTCCAAACCTCACCCTTGCTCCTACAAAGCATTGCCCAGTATTTGCCACTCTGCTGTGCAGCTGCTTTTATTGGTACTTCAAAAAGACAAGGATGCGTGCTCCTCACCTTTCAGATTCCCTCTGCTGATTGAAATGAGCTGCCTTCCTGAAAATAATTACTGCCAGTGGCAATTATTACAATTAAAGTGTTTACTAATGGTTTGCAATGCCCAGGCTAAGCTAGGTATCACATGCCAGGTCATGAATGAATTTAATTAGGCATTATTTAGAACTACATATTGGTTCATAAATTAAACACCTTTCCAGCCTGTTCATTTGTGAGCTATCCATTGCATTGCAATGAGAAAGACAAATGAGCAACAGAGCAGTTTTCACTTAGAGCCATTCAAAGCTCTGTGAAGCAATCAGATTTTTTTTAAATGCTAGATTACATATTTTAGGAACACACCAGCCGATTCAAATAAACACACCAAATTAATGAGGCATAACAATTATGTGCATTCAGAGTTGACATGAGCTTTCCAATGGATTTCATGCGGTAGAATTTCATTTGGATGAAGAAGCTGGGCTACAGAGGATACCACAATCTTGAAAAAACTGCACCAGGTTATTATTGCTGCCTTTATGGGTGCTGTTTATATGGCTTCTATCATCACTTGCTCTTCAGCTCAGAGCTCAAGCATGCTCTTGTGCTGCAGAAGATTAACACTTAACTGATTGCTCTTAACTGCTAAACCCCTGCGGGCAGTGACAATGTGCCATGGTCTGATTGCATCAATAGAACAATGATTTCATTAAAGTTCTTCATGCTGCACTGTCAATATGAAGGGATGATGTGGGTTCTTCAGCCTCTGTGTTACCTGTGGTGCTTATTAGAGACTGCTTGGGCAGGATGATGAAATTACACAGAGGAAAGGATACAAGCAATACACCATCAGTTGATGGTTTATTGTGTGCACAAAGCAAGCAGCATCAGTTGTGCTATGCCCTGTTCAGCCTCAGTACCGAGCACAAAACAGCCCTCTGGATGTGTAAATATGTGCAGCACAGGAAAGGCTCATGAAACTGAGTAGTTTCTGATCACCCAGCACCAGCTGAATGGTCTGGCTGCCTCTGAGCCACCCCCTGAGCATGTTCTGGTTTGTTCTTAGCACAAATCCTTTATGAACATCTTTGCCTTCAAGGTCATGTTTTCTTTTAAAACCAGGCAAAGGAGTCGCATGTGGTGTGGCTGCACAGAACAGGTGTGAAGGCACCATTCAGATGGGGCTGGAGAACCTTGGTTACTGTGTGCCTTGGCATGCTGAGCTCCACGTACTCAGGAAACTCCATTTGAGCCTTACTCAGTCTGTGGCCTCCCAGGCTTAAGCCAAAGTACTTCAGAGGAGGCCATGCTATTCTCTTCTCTGAACACCTCTCTTGCACCAGCCTCTCCTGCTCCTAGCACAGCTTCCTCTTCCAGACACCAGCAGCAATTCCAGTGCCCGGGAGGTGCCTGTGTCTCCAGTTTGTCAGCTGAGTGCCACCAGACCTCAGGAGACTTTGTACCACTCTGCTCTGTGCTGGGCTATAACAAAAGCAGCTCAGCTCCCAGGAACACATTTCCCTTCAAAGCTCCTGTGATCCACGTGTGACATCCATACATTAGATTAGAGATCCATTTGTCAGCCAGAGCTGATAATGTGCTCACTGCACAGAGCATTATGGCACAGCATGAATATGCATGAACAGGGGGAGCGTGCTTGGTACAAATGTGTTTACATCAGATGGGCTGCAGCAGGGACTTCATGTCCTAGGTGGGGGTATGTGTGATAACCTCCCAGCCTGGCACTACAGAGACATGTTAGCCGCAAACTCCTGTGCAATAAGATCTGCTGCTGCTTTCCTTACCCATGTCTGCTGCTGGATCAGGCCCTCCGATATTTTTTAGGCACTAAAATAAACATTAAAGGCATCAGAAGCATTTTGAAAGTTGGTGTCATGGCATTTTTCTCTAATTCCACCACTGAAGAGAGGAATACGGTGGTTTTTTTCAAAGCACAGCTTCTTCAAATGGATAGAATGGATCAAAAGAGATCAGAGATGCCTATAAATATCACACTTAAATTTGCTGCAAACAGAAAGCAACTGTGTGTCGATTGGAGCTGTGTTTACTCCTAATGCTACAAACAGCCACAGCTGGGCTGGCACAGAGTGGAGCAGGGAAATCTCCCCCGAGGCTCTTGCCTCTGCAATTTTAACAGGCTATTCTGGTAAACTTTATTGAGTATCTAGTAAATAATTTTTAAGAGGTTATATGCAGGCTTCAGCCAGCTACGCTCAGCACTTTGTTTTTTTCTCCCAATCAATTGTCCATAAAGTTGTAAGCTGATTTTTATCTCCCTAGCACACTTATCTAGTGTTAATGGGACAGGGGCAGAGGAAATTAAAAACCCAGAGAAGATGATGACAGTGTGATAGCAAAAAAGGAGCCTCTTCCTACTTGGTAAAGTTCATTCTGGGTTGAGAAAGGAGTAGCCTAGACAGAAGTGAGGCCCCTCCCTGCACACTTGGCTGGTGTAATATCCACACAGTTTATCAGTCATGGTGCACTTGTGACCCACGAGCTCTCCAGCCGAGCTGCAGCCAGCCCTGCTCCTGCCCTGCTTGTCTGAGGGACCCACCCCATATCAGCTCCAGTCCCCAAAGTGCCCATGAACACAGCACAGTGTCCCAGAAACATCCAGCTCACTCCAGCCTGAGCCCTGGGTGGTGAAAGCACAGCTCTTCATAACTGAGCTTCCACTCCACCAGTGAAACTCTGTTTTACACCCACCAGTGCCCCAGCCAGAGCAATGCCTCCCTTACCACAGCAGAAGGGGGCTTACCCTGTGGCAGCTGGTCACTCCACAACCTGCAGAACTGGTAGAATTGCTTTCCTTTGGCCTTTGATTCCTGTTTTTAACAGGGATCAAACATATTGCTTTTAAATCTCAAGCCTTGAAAGCCAAAATTCACCCAAAGAATGCCCTGAATCACAAAGCTTCAGTGACTGCCTCCAAACCATCAGTGTTCCCAGAAGGAGCCAGGGCCCCTCCTCAGCCCCCCTGCCCTGGTGTTTGGTGACACGGGCAGTGCAAGGTGCCGTGGTCCCAGTGCAGCACCAAGGGGAGCAGGACACATCTTCTCAGGGGCTCCTAAACCACCCAGACACCTCTCCTCACAGCCTGCTCCCTGTGACCTGTGCACAACCATCAAACACAAGCCAGAAGCAAAAGATCTGTGAAGTTTAAAAATCTCCAACAAAAGCTTTCCCCCCACTTCAAGGCCAAGGAAACGAGCCAGCCTTGCAGCACGACACAGAGAGGAGAACAGAGAGGAAGAAAAAGACCTCCTAATTACAGCAAGATTCAATAAGCCCTAGGCTTGTTTTAAAATGAAAATGCTACCACTTCTTCTGCAGCAGTGACCTTACTTTTGCCTTGAGGATTAATACAAAGCACAGAGGCATTTGCAATGTTTTCAGTGGAATTGCCCGAGAGCATGTGAAGTTTGGAGGATACTGACTTTCTGGGTCAGGGTGGAGTTGTCTCACAGAGATTTCAATTCATTTTCTTCTATTTTCTTTAACTGTCTATCAGCTTTGCATCACTCACAATGCTCATTTCAGTACCCAGCCTTTGTGGCTCCCAAATATCTTATTAACATCCATTAAATCCCACAGCTCCCTATGGGGACAGAGGAAACATCACTCCCTTCCAGGTGCAATGTGAAGCTGCAGGCTGCAGCTGTGCCAGATTTATCAGGTTTTAGTCAGATTTGAATCAGACATTTGTTTCTCTTCAGACCTGGTTGCTATGTGTGACAGCAGCTAATTTATACACACCTGACCCAGGTATAATTAGCTGAGAGTATGAGATATTATTCAATATATTATTAAGTGAATGAGATAATAATTTTCTTATGGGTTTGCATAACATAGCAGGATGAGGAGGAACTAATCTCTACATCCAGCTCTCACCTGCCAGCTCAATATTAATATAATTGCTTAATATATTTTATGTTATATCAATGATATATTAATTCATATATTAATGCAATAAAAATAGCCATAATATTTGCAATTACAAACCCTCAGGATTCACATAACTATACACCTATCTCCTTCCTGAAGACCAATTCATCCACTGTGGTGTGACCAAGGGCACAATCTGATACACCATAATTTCACCTTCTCCATAGCCCCATACTGCTCAAATTCCCAGAGTTTTCCAAAGACCCCATTTGGTCCCTTATGCCAGGTTGTGTTTTCATGATCACACACTGATGACAGAGGTGTTGCTGCCCACGGTTGCTCAGGATGCAGCATGTCCCTGGCAGTGCTGCCAGCCCTGTGTTTGCTGTGGGTGGTGGGTGAGCTGCACCACTGCTCACATTCTCTGGTTTCCTTGAGCTCAATACCGAGTGTATTCCAGCACTGGGCACGTGAGGCTGTGTCTGTGTCACAGCACCTTGAAGTAACAGTACCACCCTGGGCATCACCAGAAAGTCACTCAAGAACCTGCTTGTGGGTGACAGAAGTATAAAATACTGAAGCAAGGAAAAAAACAAGCTCCAAATCTATGTCAATGCTACAGATGCAGCTGAGCAGACTGGAAGCTTGTTACTGGGTATTGCCCTTTTTGCAGCTGTGAAACTCCATTTGAAGGGGCAGTCAAAGGCCCTTTTTTCCTCCTCACTTTTCTATTATGTGTTATTCACATTTTCATATGGTAGTTTCTATGAGAAATGCACACCTTCCAGCAGCTAATAGAAAATTCAGATAATGAAGACTGCAGCTCCTGATAAAAAATCTCCAGGAATGAATTAGCCCTAGATGGTTTTACTCTCTGCTTTTAAATCCATGTTTATAATGAATGAAGTACACTAGCTGATTTGAGAAATCAAAACCCCACTACAAATTACAAGCCAGGAAATACTTTACCTTGAAGGTGAAAGTTGGACTATTTAACACCAAAGATAAAGAAGCCACATGTCTTTGTTTTACCTGCCCAGGCATGTTTTTGTAACAGAGCAGCCTGGTGTAATGACATTTCTTATTTCAACTGTCCATTTGTCACAGTGGGTTTTCTTCCTGGTATAATAGCACAGAAAAAGACCAGAACTGGGAACTTAATGTCTTTGTTCTTTGTTCCTGTCTGTAATTCTCAGATTCTCGTGTTTCTTGCTACTACATGAATGCCAACAAACAGATTTTTGCCTTTCAGGCTGTGCAGTCCATTTCTCCAGACGAAGAGCAGAAGTCTCTGTGTCTGGCAGATGCCTGGAAGCAGTTCTGGCATCCTCAGGCCAGACACAAGAGACAGCCTGAAGGGCAGCTGCAGGATGGGCAGCTGGAAGGGACTGGCAGGGACTGGAAGGGACTGGAATGGGCAGCTGGAAGGGGCTGGCAGGGGCTGGAAGGGGCACTCCTCAGTTCCACTGCCAGTCTGTGGGCTCAGCCTGCACTGCAGCCATGGCATGAGAGAAGCAGGGAGGGAAAGCTTTTTGCTGTGAATTTTTGTAAGCACATCAGGGAATGGTGCAAGCATCTCATTTGTACTGTGTGGGATGTCATCTCTGCTGGCTCCCAAGGCAAAACCTTTCTGAGCTTCTGGCACACATGCACACATGTAGAGACAAGACACCCTCATCAATGAAAAACCTCTCTTAGATGCCTGAAACAAAAGCTCAGGTTCAGGCTGTTCAGACATTCTGATTTGCCTCTGTGACTTTGCAGAAAAAGGGTCTGGAAGGTCTGATTTTCTTTCTCCCATCTTATCATACTTCTTTGTAAAGAGTGTCTATATCTGTTCACCCAACCTGGCTGCTGCTGTCTTTTGGCAGCTTGGCTGAAGAACAGGGTGAGGGCTGCAGGTGGTGAGGCCACAGGGGCCCCTGCATCCATTGTAGTCCCCTAAAACTTGTCTTTCCACAGGGTTGTATGCCTCTCTTTCACCTACTGAAAAAGCTGTACCAGTAAAATGCCCTCCATTGAATTTTACAGAGGGACAAGGATGGTATAAACAGATGTCTCTGGAAATCCAACCTTAATACTCACCAGTTCATAGCCCCCAAGCCATTCCCACATTTCTGTGGTGCCATTTGTTGCAGGCTTTTTCCTGAATATAACACTTCAAAACTCTCCTGGGGACAAGCAAAAGCCCAACTTCTGTTTCAAGCCCTCTGCCAGAGTTCAATCTCTGGGCCACTGTCATTCCTCCTAACCTAATAAATTTTCCAAGCTGATTAATTCAGGCTTCTGGTAACAAGTGTTTGTGTGGGAGGCTGGGATGCAGCACTGGGCACTGGCTCCCCCTACATGGGAGCCCCAGCTGGCAGCAGCAACAGGGCTGCAGGCAGGGGAGGTGCTGCAAGCTCTGACAAAATGCTGCTGCTCCCCAGCACTACAAAGCAGCCTCTGAGAGTGTGCTGTCCCTCCGAGGTACAGAGATGAAACAACCAAGATGTGAAGAACTTAAATATTTCATCACAGACTTTTCTCCATTTTGTTCTTCATTTACACTGGTAAGTTACAGTTTTAAACTGAAAAAAAAAATTAAAATATTCTTTGTTGGGATGTCAGAGTGCACCTACTTCCACTCCCTACCTCCCAGGAGTGATGAATAAATATCACCCAAATGGGTCTCCACTGGGAGTGAATGTCTGTGTCCACAGAGCTCCTCCATGAGCCACAGGCCATTTGCAGGAATATTTCTCTGGGATTCAAAGCTAGGCTTTGAATGTAAACAAAAAGCACTGCACTCACCTCCTGAATGAGTAGCTGTGTGTGCTGAAGAAGCAGATGCTGTTTCAGAGCCATCTGAACCAGTGCAGGACAGGGACATCACAAGCACAGGTCTGAGCACTGCCATGCAGACCTTCAGCCCAGACATGCCAAGCCATGGCAGGGCTCTTGGCATGGCATCCTCAGGGAAGGAGAGGGGCTGTGGGCAGAGAAACCAGAGTTAACCATGGTAACTGTTTTATAGAGGAGATTTTTCTTTTACAGGGGAAGGTTGGGAACAAATTAGAGATAGGGAAGAAAGGTCAAGCTAATGATGGAGCAGGGGAATAACAGTGGAATATAAAAAAATAGCTTATGTCATAAAAAAACTCAATCTTTCCTTTGGAATCAGTGCTTGAAGTAGGAATTGTCCAGTGTGTTTACACCACCTTTCTAAACAATCCTGGGATTCAAGGAGAGGATATTGTCCCCAAACAGCTTTCCAAAGGGCTGTGGCACAATTGCAGCTTCAAAGGATAACCAGCAGCAGTCAGCTGAACGTTTCATCTGTGCTAACTCCAACACCATTCTGGTGAGCCCAGAAAACATCAAAACCCCCTTTATACAATAGAAGAGCCTGGAGAAGGGCTCAGTAACTTGGACCAGGGAGGACCATTGAAAAGTTAGTATCAGTTAGTTATTTATGACCCTTTTCAATGGTCACTGAAATCTTCGGTAGCGTTTTCAAGGCCTCTTGGCTCTCTCCCACTTCAGCTCTGTGTCAAGAGCAGAGTTTGACACTTAAAACTACCTGCCTTGATCAAGGGGCTGAAAACAGAGACCTCCAGAACTCCCTTTTAGCCTCAATTTTTTATGATTCTAGGAAAAATCCATTTGCTTTCAGTGAAATCTACCACTGAGATTTTTAAAGGGATGTCAGATTTAGGTTGCCATATCACAAAGACCTTAGAAGAACATTTGGTTCCTAAATCCCATGCACTCTAACAATTCCCTAGCCATTTCTTAAAGGTCAGTGTAATTTTTCTTTAGCCCTAATGATCACAAGTGAAAGCTAGAAACCCTGCTGCTCAGTGCCCAGGAACCAGCCCCAGTGCTCTTACTGGTCTCTTTTAGTGCTATAAACTCATTGCTAATTGCAGCAGTGACACAACTGGAAGTGCTAAGGGAGATTATTGTAGCTGCAAAATGCCACTGTGCTGGCTGAAGCGCTCTGCAGGAGCTAATACCTCGATTAAGCTTTCCAACATCTGCTCAGAGTGCAGCACAAGAGGCCTGGAGCATGGCACTGCTGCTGTGAAATTACAGCAGCACTGGGGAATTCCAGAGTCTGTAACCACTGCAGGGAAGGGCCCGTGGCTCCACAGCTGTGGGGGAACGTGGGCCACAGGCAGGAGTCACTGTCTCTGCTGAGAGATGTCCTGGGCTCTGTGTCTGAGGCTCTGCTGCCACTGCAGCGGGTCCTGCAGAGGGGAAGGCAAAGCTCGGGCTGTGCGAGCCAGGAGGGGACAGATGCAGCAGCTCCAGAGCTTCAGGGGGGATCTCCCCATGCTGGACACTGCACAGGCACTTGGCACCCCACAGGAGGGTGATGTGGCTCCTTGAGCCCGTCCATCTCACACCAGGGTCAGCCTGTGTGCTGCACACACCGAAATCAAAGCAGGCTGGGCTGCTCCAGCTGGGAATTTGCTCATCTGGAATGTCAAATACCACGGATGACAAAATGGTACAAACTCCTGCTTCCCCCTTCTTCTGACACCACCTTGTTTGGGGGAATGGTCTGCAGAAAGAGGCTTGTGGCTGGCAGATGACCTGAACAGCTGGCCAGAGATGTTCACGTACCAGGCAAGGCACATGTAGCTACTGGAACTGAATGCAGAGTCACTCGCTGCATTAGAGAGCAAAGATCTAAAGGCAAAACAAAATGCTTTTCCCAATACTGATTTTACCCTGAGAGGGTAAGGTACTCCAGCAGCTCATCTTGTGCATAGTGTTCTCAGGTGGTGCATGATCCAGACAACAAAGACAAATAATCCAGGATCCAGAAAAGGAAATTACCATTTTCTAAGTAATTTTTAATTATTTCATACATATGTTTGAACTTTCAGACCACCCTGGGAAGACAGGCTAAAACCCACAACTTCTTCCCATTGCCCCTTGCTGCATTTAACCTTCACTGAGGGAAAAAATACCTACAGTAATCCTATCAAGAAGCTGCTCTTACCCAGTGAAGGAAAACTGCATGTTTATAAAACTAGAAAAGGTAAAAAATTATACAGAATTACAAACACTTAAATGCCTGCAAGGAAGCAGCTGGTCTTAACGTTGAAAATTATCAACCAAGTGCATTTCCACTGAACAGCCTTCATATTCCGCAAGATGACAAGCCCAAAAGCTCAGTACTTAAGAGTTTGCCTGGATACTCTACAAACACATATGTAACAACACAATTAATTCCTTTTTTTAAGAGCACTGCACAAGAATTTCTAGGGTGAGCTACCAATCTCCATAATCTTAAATCACTTCTTCCAGTGGGATTTTCAGGATGGAAAGCTGCCCATCACCAGCAGTTAGGGGGTGCCTGACCCCTCACAAAGTGTCAGCAGAAAGACCACAAAGTGATAGATGAATCCATCTGAACATAATGAGGATTGGCAGGAACCTCTCTCCAGCCTGTTGCTGTGCAAGCAGAGCCCACCCTTCCCCCGTGCTCCAGGGCACTGGCTCTGGTTTCATGTTCTCATGCTGTCCCAGCAGCTGCCCGGAGCACAGCCAAGCCTCCCCCACGTTTGGAGCCAGAGGCAGATGTGCTGAATTACTGTGAGAGCCTGCTCTTGAGGGCTTTCCAGGGTGGTTGGAAGCTGAAAGCAATGAAAATTTAAAGAGTTTATGCCTGCTTGAGACTTTCACCCTCCTGTTTCAAAAGTGAATGAGGTAAAATCACGTGGAAAAAGAAATATATATACAGGACACTTTCTTCTCCTTTCTTCACATGACTCCTGTAGCTTTCCTCATTCCAAAACCACCTTTCTTTCCATTTTCTCACAGACACTCCTGGCTTCACTGTGCCCTTTCCATAGACTCTCTGAGCCCATCACTCACTCTTTTCTCCTTACCCTTTTCAATCTGGTTAAATATGCTTTTTCCTCACAGACCATTTCCAAGCAGTCCTTCCTCCCCTTTCCATATTCTCACTCTCCAGTTATTTTCAAAACTCATTCAAAACCCAAAGCTTTCTTTCTAGGACTTTAACTATTTTGTTTTCCCCATTCCCCTGTGGTTTTTTTTCTCCTCTTAAGTGCTTTTCAGTGCTATTTGCATGAGAAACACCAGACACAGAGCTGATCTCTGTTAAGCAATAGTGTCCAGCCTGAGAGTCACCCAGGTGTAAAGAATAATCCTCAACATACTGGTCTGGGCTCCAGCTCCCACTTGCATTCATGTACCCAGAAGGCAGCAGGACAGCAGCCTGCAGCCCATTTTGACTTTTCCTGACATTTTTCTCCCCATGAACTGATTTCAGTAATTTATCTAGGCACTGGCCCCACTTAATCCACAGTTCCTTCTGTCCATTGGACTGAACAAGAATTTATTTCCCATAAAAGTAATCTTAATTCTTTTGAAGGTTGCCACCTTTAAGAACAACTGGCATCCCTCACTGTGTATTACTGAGTTATTTCTTATCCTGACAATCATTTGCCCAAAAACTGAAACCAAGTTATACCCCAAAGGTATAACTAAAACGTGAAAGGAATGCACCCAGAAGGAGCACACCTCCCAAAAATGGAATTATGGCCAAACTAACAAATGCTGGAAAAATAAGAGAGACCATAGGACTACAGAGAAGAAAGGAAACCCTGGACTTCATTTTCTGATATTATAAGGTTATGAGGGAATGAGATTGGCCCAGCTTTCCAGAATGAGCAATGGGACAAGCTGAAAAAGACTTTGCTGTGGTCTCACTGGCACAAACACTAGAATTTCCACAGATGAATGAAGAAATATAAGGTGGGAGGTGGTGTGTCATAGATGAAGAAAAATATCTGACCACTTCTTAATCTTATCCAACACCATGTAGAGAAGACCTGCCCCACAGACTCCCGTGGGACACTGGTACACCCTCCTGACCTGAACCCACTGGAGGGACACCAGGAGCTGGCTCAGCCTTCTTTCCTCACTCTGGAAAGATGAGGCTGAGCAGAGCTCCTTGGCCCAGCTGTGTCCTCAGCACTGACAGAAAGTGCAGACACCCAGCCTGAGTCATCTGCCAGCTGATGTAAGAGCCTGGAGAGATTCCAGAGCTCCTGATGGAGGCCAGGAATACCCACAGCAGGGAGAACTGCCATGGAATCCTTTCTGAGTTGTTCTTGCAATGACAGAAGTTCAAACTGGACAGGAAAGGGTGCTAAAATTATTCATGTATGTGATGCATTCCGAGACATCTGGGGTTTGGATGGGCACATCATCATGGGTAGGTGACTGCTCACTTCTTAATGGGGTGAGGGGCATGAGGAGGAGGGAACAGGCAGCTGTGTGTGCTATTCCCTGCCCCAGCATCTCCTGAAAGTGAGCTGGTGGCCTCCCAGGCACACCTGGTGGGTCCTCTCCCATTTTCATAAGCTTTGTTTTTCAGGAGCAGTGTCATGACTGGTGCACACACAGATCCATGGAGGCAGGTCATCCAGAGGGGTCACCACCCAAAAAGAAGAGATGAAAGAAGACAAGGGTAGGGCCAGGTAGATGGAAGACTGCAAAGAAATTACAAGTGATGCATTAATTAACGTGCCATCAAGCATTTCCATCACAGGAGCAGCTGAAGCACTGTCAGGTTGGTGGGGGTGCTGTGGAGAACAAGCTGAGAGCTTGAACATACTTCAGAGAACAATTGCTTGCAACAGGCACATCAGTTTTGGAGAAACACATGCCAGCAGTCCCTGGAGGTCCAGGCAACACCCAGGCGTCACTGCTGGATTAAAAATTTCATGTTGAAACACAGGAGTTCAACCCCGGAAAAAAAAATTGCAAATGCCTGTCTTAGCTGTCATATTAAAAGCCCTTGATGAAGAGGGAGGAAAAAATATATTGTATTTGTGATTGAACCAAAATGGGACAAGTCCCACTCCTCCCCACAGGGCACACACACTGAGTGTCAGGCTGTCCTGCAGCAGCAGCCACAGTGAATATAAATGCCATGGGCTGAGGTGATTTACAGCAAGACTTTCAAAGCCCACCAACTACTGTAGTTAACATACAGACTGCTGTTAATGCAACTGTGTAATTTAAGCCTCAAACTTTTCCTTAGCCAGAGAATTCAAATAAATTTTTAAAAACCCCACACATAAACGCTGCCAAAATTAAGACTTACAAATAAAAGTTGTCAGATGTTCAAGCCAAATTCGCACATGCAGTGAGTAGATACCTTGAAGTCAAGGTGCTTTCTGAAGCCAGGAGAACATGAAGGAATGGTGGAGCTGTGGGAAGCTTTATCTAGGCCATTTTATCGGGGTGTGTTTGGTTTGGTCCCCTCTCAGTGCCTGCCCAAGCCGTGCCAGCTGGCACAGAACCACAGCAGCCCTGCAGCCTCCTCCCAGCGCCTGCAGCGCTGCCAGGCACACAGCCCAGCCCCATGGCCTGCCCAGAGCTCCAGGCAGGGCCCTCAGAGACACGGCCCAGCCCCATGGCCTGCCCAGAGCTCCAGGCAGGGCCCTCAGACACACAGCCCAGCCCCATGGCCCTGCCAGAGCTCCAGGCAGGGCCCTCAGTCACACAGCCCAGCCCCATGGCCCTGCCAGGAGCTCCAGGCAGGGCCCTCAGACACACAGCCCAGCCCCATGGCCCTGTCAGGAGCTCCAGGCAGGGCCCTCAGACACACGGCCCAGCCCCATGGCCTACCCAGAGCTCCAGGCAGAGCCCTCAGACACACAGCCCAGCCCCATGGCCTGCCCAGAGCTCCAGGCAGGGCCCTCAGACACACAGCCCAGCCCCATGGCCTGCCAAGAGCTCCAGGCAGGGCCCTCAGACACACAGCCCAGCCCCATGGCCCTGTCAGGAGCTCCAGGCAGGGCCCTCAGACACACAGCCCAGCCCCATGGCCTGCCAAGAGCTCCAGGCAGGGCCCTCAGACACACAGCCCAGCCCCATGGCCTACCCAGAGCTTCAGGCAGAGCCCTCAGACACACAGCCCAGTCCCATGGCTTGCCCAGAGCTCCAGGCAGGGCCCTCAGACACACAGCCCAGCCCCATGGCCTACCCAGAGCTTCAGGCAGAGCCCTCAGACACACAGCCCAGTCCCATGGCTTGCCAAGAGCTCCAGGCAGGGCCCTCAGACACACAGCCCAGCCCCATGGCCTACCCAGAGCTTCAGGCAGAGCCCTCAGACACACAGCCCAGCCCCATGGCTTGCCCAGAGCTCCAGGCAGAGCCCTCAGACACACGGCGCAGCCCCATGGCCTGCCCAGAGCTCCAGGCAGGGCCCTCAGACACACAGCCCAGCCCCATGGCCCTGCCCGAGCTCCAGCCAGGGCCTCTGAGGGTCTACAGAGCCTGGAACAGCAGGGAAGGGCCAGTGTGGCAGGGACACAGCCCCTGATCCGAGAGGGGACATGTTCTGAGGGGTGTCTAGCAGCACTTGCTGCTCCCTGCTCCCACAGAGCACACAGCAACAGCCAGGGATTCACATCACTGCCACTGCCACAGAGCACCCAGCTGCAGCCAGGGATTCACATCACTGACACACCCTGAGCGAGGCAGACCTGGGACAAACATGGGGAAAGCCACAGAGAGAGGCCAGGGAGCAGCACCCCTGCTCAGGAGGAACAAAGCTACCAGAGATTAGTATTTCATGGCACTTTGGGTAAACAGCGAGAAAATGAGAGCATCCTAGTGAACCCAGGCTGTGAGATTGCTCCACTTAAGAAGGTGGGGTGAGTTTTGCGGTGGGAAGTTTAAAATATTCTGAAAGGCAGCTGCCAGGGTTATATGGCTTGCTTAGGTTGCTGTAGATTTTTTCTTATCTGCCAATGAAATTTCCCCGTGCCTTTAGCTAAATTAAAAACAAGAAGCCAGAGAAACAAACACCCTGCCCATCTGTGCCTCTCATCACGCCCTTCACAGAAACACAGCAATTAGTATTTTCCTTTTCAAACATCCTCAAAGGTCAGGCCCCTTCTCCCTCAGTCACCACCAAGAAAGGCAGAGCCCTCTGTTCATTTCTCAATACTGAGACCAACATTTGGCATCTGAATTGATTTCAAGAGGGCATCAAGACTTTCAGAACCTGCCACTTCCCTTAAGGCTATTTCAAGGGGATCCCAGAATGTTTAGAAATTGAAACTATGCCATGAAGTGGCAATTCATGAAAGAATCACTGCAGGAAGCACCTTCAAAACTAGAGCAGTGAGCTCATCACTAGGCATAGATGAAGCTTCAAGTGCTATAAAATGCCCTTTGAGTAATTTCCCCACAGGTCAGTAGGCTTCAGCCTGCAGAATTGCTGTGAAATGATAAGTAGCTCCCACCTGGCAAATGTGAGCGAACAGACGGCACCTCGACAGGAGAGCAGCCAGGCTGGTTGAGGTTCCTTCTTGCTTGGCAGGTTTCCAGGTGTGAAATTCAAGAGTGCAGCTTTCCTCCCTGCCATGCTTTAGTCAGCGGTGCCATTCTGTGCCCTCTCAGCACCAGTGGCCCTTTCCATGAGTCTTTCCTGGGAGCCTAAGAAATGGTTAAATATCTGTGAGTGAGGGATGCTGTTGGCAAGGGGTGACACCTGCCCTTCAGTATGCACACCCTGCTCCCACTGTCAAGGTGGATCAATGTTTAATGCAGCAGCCTTGACAGAGTGCTGCTAATAAAGATGCAGAGAGCAAACAACGAAAACATCTGAAATAGCAAGGCCACGTCACAGCTTGCTCTTCAGAGATCTGAGCCACTCTGCAGTGAATTTATGGGAGGCATCTTGAAAATGTGAATAAAGGCTCCATCCTGGATCTATACCTCAGGTAATGTTCCCCACCTCCAACCACAGCTCAGGGCAGTGTAGAATGCAGGAGACACGTGGCCACCCACTTGTCCTGACCCCTGGTGCATGAGGAAAAGAAAAGGGGACAGTGGCACTGGTGTCCCTGCACTCTGTTCCTGACACTGACAGTGCTGGGCTGTAGGTAGAGCACATTCTCTGGCCAGTGTGGGAGAGGTGAGAAAAACCATACACACACTCCTCTCTCTTTTGCACAGGTTATCTTCTTGAATAAGTTGCCTTTCACAATTTGCTTTCCTATTAGAATATTTGTTTGTCCAGGCCAAACAAGCCCTCAGGCCCATAAGCTTATCAGCACAAACAACACAGCTAATTCTTTGCCTTTAAGGCACCATGCTCTTTGAGGAGTTTACTAATATTGATAAATAAGGTTTTATTCTCTGCATTAAGAACAAAAAATCTCCACATTTTTTTTTTTTGAGTCCAGGGATTTATCCAGACATCTGGATGCTTTTTTGCAATTTTTCCAGATTTTCTTGGCCAGTACATTTTGCTGGAAATCATTAGATTTCCAACGGATTTTTGGTTTTCATCCAATTGGAAATAGAGCAAGTGGAGTTTTTCCCTCCCAACCTTCCAGGACTTCTAGTTCATGTGCTGGCTGGAATCAGCATATATAGAGGGGCATAAAAAGAAAGCATTGATCAAGAAAAGCTGAGGAAATATTTGTACTTCAAAGGTATCTTTCCAGCTTGGGGTGATGGTTCTAATTAGTTTCTAATGAAGCAAAGCTGATGAAGCCTTGCTTTGTGGGACTGTTTAGATGGCCGTTCACTGCAGACTAGGACACTGAGGAGGGAAGATCTAGGCCTGTGCCAAGCTCATGCTTATGATCAGATAGTGTGTCTGATGGGTATCTGAATTACCCAGTTCTTAATTAGAGATGGTTATTAGCTCACTGTCTGAGCCTCTCCATCTCCAGCCTCCAGGTCTCTCTCATGGACACCTGCTGGGATTGCTTTTGCCACCTATTTTGCAGCATGGATGGAGGGCAAGGAGATGACTGCTCTGAGCTCAATGGTGTTTTCTGTCATGCCACCCTCCCACAAAAGGATGGAGGAAAATGGAGCAACAGAAAGGGAGTAAACTGTGGTGATGGGGGGGCAAGAGAGAGATCAGAAACACTCATGTGGCAAAAAAGGAGATAGCAAAAGGAGGAGGAGATATGGTCTGAGACAATGGAATAATCTCCAAACACTTGGCCTCCATCCACCTTTCTCCAAAATCAGCCTGAATCTGGAAAGATACAGTAAAAGATAAAGGACCAAATCCAAACAGGACAGAGTAGGGAAAAATAAATCAAGGTCAAACTGCAGGAGCAAGTGAAGCACCATGCCAAAGTGGGGAAAAGCATGGGCCATTTGGTGAGAAGTTGTCTCCTCCTAAGAGAGGCACCACTGTTGGCTTGGTAACACCCTAATGCCCCCTGTGCTCAGCAGCCATCAGCAGGTCAGCTTCAGCACAGCCACAGCCATCCCACAGCACAACCCTGCTGGAAACTCCTTCTCTGTGCACCAGTCCCACTTCCAGGAAATCTGCTTTTACTGCTCTTTGTAAAGACAGAATTCCAGGAAAACAGATGTCATGCACTTGGAAGAATTTTGCATTATATTTAATTTCACCGGTGTGTGGTGAGCCCACAGTGAGTTTCAACCAGAGCAAGTGATAGAGAGTTTGCAAAACCTACTTTCTATAGAACATAAAACCCCTCTGAAACTTTAACTGAGAATCACTCACAACATGTTTAAGGCTTCCAAAGCCATCAAAGCTAACCAGAATTCATTAAGAGAGAAAATAAGATTGTAATTAATTAACTTATTGAAATTATGAATCAAGGACTACACAGAAAAGGCTATGCATCACTTTGCAAGTTATTCATTTAATCAAATAACTGGGCTGAAATATTTGCATTACTAATTGCACCAGAAAGTGCTGATCACAATGTTTAATAAACCCAAAATGTTAATTCTACAAACTCTATTTCAAGTCTGAGACATTTATACACAAAGTTCCACTGGTATAAGGGAAGTTTTGGGGCTGTATCCTTACAAATTCAAACAAAAGATTCTTACAGAGCACTCTGACATGTGGTCAGAGGAACAGCTGGAACCTCACTCATATCATGCCACTCTTTTCTTCTGCAGAAGGTTCAGGACAAGGGGGCTGTTGTGAAAACTCCTAAGCACAGCCTACAACCCAGCGAGAGGACCCTGGCTCTGCAGTAACCAACAGCAATTAACCTTTACAATTCCTGGTCAAATTAATCCTGGTAGCACCTCCCCACGAAGAGCTGTTTCCGCAGGCAGCACCCAAACCCTCAGCTGTGCCCCAGCTCCTGCACTCAGCCTGGCCACACCCGAGCTGGGCTTTGGGGACATTGTCCTGGCAGCCCTGGGATGTCGTGGCTGCTCCAAGCTCTCTCCTGCCCCGTGCATCCTCTGCCATTCCCTCTCTGCCCTCCTCCCAGCCCCAACCAGCCCCTGGCACTGCTGGCAGGGGCAGGCAGGAGCCACCTGGCCCTGGAGCAGCCTTTGGTGGCCCCCTCCCAGCCCACTCTGCTGCAGGGACTGGTTTTGTTGCCTTGGATCCCAAACCCAGTGACAGCTCTCTTGATTTTTATGTGTTCAGGACCCGAATGTTTTATCAAGATGTTACACTTCTCACTCCAGGCACATGAAACACACCAGCCAAACTCATTTTCACTTTCTGGCAAACAAAGGTTCCTCTACTTTGCCTAAAACACCTTAATTTTATTTTGACTCTGCTATTTGCTACTTTTATATCTCTGTTATTTGTGCTTTTCACTGATTTGGGACTTTTTGGCTTTGTGGATAAAGCAGCAGAATGACAGTAACACTGAGGCATGAAGCCTCTCAAACTGCTTCAAATCAGAATAATTTAATTCAGCCATTTGATACGAATGCCAGGTTATTAATATGCCAAGTATAGAGCTTCATTGCTTCAACTTTTCCCCGAGTTGCAGACATACTTTACAAGCAATAGACCTGTAAGGTTTTGTTTGGAGACACTGAGATGTAGTTTTTGCCCTTTTGTCTTTCCTGCTCTTTTTTTCCCCCTAGATCTATTTGCTAAAATAAATTGAAATTGGGTAAAAGAATATAAGGCACAATTTATACTAGATATATCTGCAATTACTAACTCTGAATTAAACATATTCCTTCATGAATAATGAAGCAGAAATAGGCCAGAGGAAAAATGAGATAAGATCTTCAATCCATGTATTTTTAATTGCTTCATTATCTAAAATTTGGTATGAATAGCAGTGGATACAGTTTGCTGTTAATGCACAAAAAGAAATGAGAATTTTCAACCAAATCACAAAAAGCTATCAAAAATTAATTTTGTGTGCTGTGATCATTGAAAATGTAAGTGATTTTGTGGCAGAGTGACATAAAAAATACCATTTATATGCTAATAATGAACAAGTCATATTTTTTCATTTTGATGCAAAATAAATTTTATTTTCATTTTAATGAACTGTAATGAATTATAAGCTGTTTCTTTTTATCTTCAAGTAAAAGCTGGGGAAAAGATAATGGAAGGTTGACAAGAAGATTGCCCCTGAATGAAAATAGGATGGAGCAGAGCATGACCCTTGCTTTGACCTGTTAAACTCCTCTGCTGACTTGGCAAAGCTGCCATTTCAGCCCAAGGTGAGCATTGCCCATCATTGGGCAAAAGAGAAGAAATCCTCCACACTGGGTGGAACAACTCCACCTTTATTTCACACCAACACAAGCATCCTGAGAAGGGAATCTGCCATGCTCTCATCCATGGAGATGCAGCAGCTCCAAGCTCAGGGATAGCTTCTGTATCCACAGATAAAAGCACAACGTACACTCGTTATATTGGCAGTCCCTAACTCTGAATTAAACATGTTCCTTCATGAATAATGGAACCCAAAAAGGCCAGAGGTACTAAGGAATCTGATCCAAAGCCTATTAAAGCCAATGAAATGTCTTGCATTGATGCATACCATATTAATAAATAATTATGGGAATTTTTTTTCAGTAGTTCCTAGAAGCACCAGGCAGAGCCAGGATCTTTATCACTTCAATTGCTGCACACAACACAAGAGATGGTCCTGTCCTAAGGGCATTACAGTGCAAGGATAAGGCAAGAGCTAGTGAGCTGGGTAAGGGCAGGGAACCCAAACAAGCCCTGAGATTGTTGTGCTCAGCAATTATGTGCAGCAGGCTGGGCGCAGCAGCTGCTCCAACACTTCTGAAACAGTCAAGCATGTACCAACACCAGCTGAAATCAATAGATACTGCATACCTTAAACACCTAGGAAAAACCAGCTCAGCTTTTTAAAATGAGCCAACCATAATGGAAAGCTGGTTTGACACTGCCTGTCTTGTATTCAGTGCTCCTCATTCACACTGGGGACTTTCCTCAGGGTACCTTAGAACAGCCTGCTCCATTTGCAGCCAACTTCTTTGCACCTCTCTCTTGTGGAAATGCCCACACATAATCAAATTCCAGCTTTAGCTTCCTTCTTAGGGCCTTCTGCCTGTTATTTAAACAACCTGTTGTGCACAGCATTGCTGTGTTCAGCACTGCTTCACCTACAAATGCTCTGTGCTGCTGCACCAGCCTCACACACATCTGCAGAGGGTGCCATGTCTGGGGGGATTTCAGAACACCTACTCAAGAGGTTACAGTGCTTGTAGGCTCCAATTTGCGCTTTTATGCATGCTAATACCTTTAAGAAGCTAATTTTAAATAACTCCATCTCAAGAAGAGCCTTTCTGCTTATTATGTGGAATGGAGTAGTAGCAGTAACACATTGATGATTGTTTATTAAACTTTGCCTTGACAGAATTAAATCTTGGCAGAAGGACTCACAGCAATGGACATAAGTCACAGTACAGGAAATTCTGATATTGTATATGTATCTCATAGATTCCAGGAGTCTATATTAGGAAAGGTATTTCACCCTGAAGGTGCTCATGCACAGCTCCCTGCTGGGCCCATCCTCACCCCATCCTTGGGATCTGAGCTCTCATCAAAACATCACACACATCTGCTCTGTGCTCATTTGTGCAAATATTTACTCACAGGGCTTTGATTGTTGGGTCTTTGTTGTTGTTTTTTTTCCTACAAGGGTCTTTGTTGTTGTTTTTTTCCCTTTGTTACTCCTCTATGAATCAGGCACTTAACAGGGTAAAAAGCATAAGTAGCATTTTATCTTGGCCAGCTACTGGGTGAAGCAGGCAGTGATCAAAACCATTGCAACTCTACTCCTAGGTCTCACCAAAATAGTTTTAAATATAACCTGGGTAAAATTATGAAAGACATGAAGTGTTGTTTAAGAAACAAACTGCTGAACAAGTCTCCACACTAAAAACTAAAAAGAAGTCGATTATTTGACAGCCCAAGTCAAGATATTTCTGCAGGTGATTCTCCAGGTTGAGTTTGGCCTTAATTTTGCAAGGGATTTCACTTCAAGGGAGAATATTGGATTGGAGAAGGAGACAGCAATATATTTTTTTCAGCACTACCACTCATGCAGCTGCATCATATTTTTATCCCGACAAATTCATTGATTTCAAATTTTAAAAAAATGTAGTAAGTGTTTGCCAAATATTGAAGCTAAAAGCAAAAGAGAGAAGGCTGATGAAAAATGGAGTAAAACCATTTAATTTTGCTCTAAAATTAAAGTGACAAAATATTTCCGGACATCTTGGTCTAACTTAAATATTTAGCCTGTGACATTTTGGATCAAAGGGCATGTAAACTGCAGCTAACAATTTCTGGTATTAAAATTGGTTAAGAGAATTGTGGAGGGTAACATAGCACAGAAAAATATGAAAGATGACAAAACTAGACTTCTAAAAGAGACCAGATAATTGATAATTATTACTGGAAGAAAAGAAATAGCAGCTGTGATAACAAGGCACCAAGTCATTAGACAGACACTTAAAGCAGAAGATGATAAAATAAAGAGAGAGATATATACTGTTTACATGTAATAGCAATTTCATTCAGAAAGCATCCTGAGATTTGAGGGGAGTTTATTACTAGGTGCAATCATGAACCTGCCCATCAAGACTAGAGAAATAACACAGTCACAGTCATGTCCCAGAGAAAAACTCAGGAGCTGGACTGGCAGAAGCTCCCTCTGATATGACAAAAGAAATGTCTGTGAGAAGTTGATTTTATTAGCATATGGATAGCAAATCAAATTGACCAAAAAAGCCTTTTAGAGAGGCTGATATTGTCCAGTGCTAACAGCAAAAAAATGCAAGCAACAGCTCTCCCCTCTGTGACCTGTATGTGTCAGGGTCCTGTCCTTTCCTCGTGGCAGTTTCAGGCTGCTAAGTTGGGTGTCATAGAGAAGGATGAGCTACAAGGGGTTAAGGAATAAGAATAAACTCTTGGCCAACAGTATAAAGTCACCTGAAACAAAGGAACTCATGATCTTTGAACAGGCTGGCAGCAGAGCAGGGCAGATGAACCCCTGTGCTTGCAAACCCAGGATGGTTCCAAGACAAATACAGCAAAAATCAGGTGCAGACATCCATGAGGAAGTAAACAGGATTAAGACTTTTTACAGATGGAGACAACTCTACAGCCTGAGGCTGTGATAGCACACCCTTGTGAGCTCATCCCAAACCAGAAGAGACTGACAAGGACAGTGCCTGAGCCTGGCTTAACCAGCTCCAAAACCTCTTCGCATTTCCCCTGGCTGTCTATTGCCCAGCACTGTTTATGCCTTCAAAGGCTATTAGCAAACCTACCAAATATTTATGTTTTTCTTTCCTTTAGTGTCTGCTTTAATCTTTTTCCTTGAGCTAAATGTTTAAATTTCCAGTTGCTGAAGAAGGGAATAGCTTAAGATTCATTTTTAGACTTGGTTTTGTTTTTCTCCTTCTCATTTCCAGGATGTACAGAATACTCACACTGGCATGACAAGATCTCCAACACAAGGCTTTTTTGTAAATCTTATTGGCTTATCCTAATTATTTCCCAATTGTTATTGTGAATTTATTTGAAAAACAATAAAGAAAAGAAAATTACAAGAAAAAAATTAACTTTGCAGAAGACCCCCTAAATGAATCTGAAGGGGAATGAACCATGTTTTCACTCTTGGAAATGTGCACAAAAAGACTACGTAAGCAGTAACAGAAAAATAACAGATGTTTACAAGAAAAAACCAAAACTGAAGAAAACATAGAGATATGAATAAACACAGTTTGACTCCACCAATTAGAAACATTTGTTTGATCCAACAATGAAGCTTTGACAAGTGTCAAAGTTTCTGTTTTAGTTACTGTCTTGACATAGTTACTGAAAATTGCCCAGATTTTTAAGGATTTGTCCTAATCACATAAAATTGTACCATCATTTTCTTTGGCTGCTACTCTGCTCAATAGGAAATCTTGCCAACAAGAGACATGTAAGTCTTAATCATGCTTGAACAAGGAAGACTTACAATTCAGTTCTCAATAAGACATAATGAGTCAGATAGAAGGTGATTTGCTTGTTCACATTGTTCAGGCAAATTATAGATTTTCTACAAAATCTCCATAATTTTTTCCCAAATATAATTCTGTTATTGTATGCTGTGTCTGTAAATTTTCCCACTTTTTTGTCATTCTATTCAGGTTTGTATACATTGAGAAACAGAGCCTGGGAAGGAGGCAGATATCTGCCTGCTTGCCACACTTTTGTCTACTGGCATTTTCAAGAACTAGAAGTGGCCAGATCTGGGCTACACCAGGCTCTCTCCCTGACCCAACAGCACCCACAGAGGAGCTGAAGGAAATTTCCCTAAACACCCCCTGGTTTTAGACCTAGGAGAGGCTGCTTGCACCTCATCTCTCTGTAAAACAGGCAGAAGCCAACCTTTGGAGCTGCTCAGGAGCTCCAGGAGCAAGCAGGACTTGAGAATCAGAGGCCACAGCTGCTCTCATACTCCTGCTAACACTGTGCAGCTTGAGGAAAGATGGAAATGTTCCAGGTTGGACATATCTTGGCATCAGAGCCCCTTATGGAGGCTGAATTCAGCTGAGCCCATCCCAGGGGATATGAAAGTAAAAAACAGTTTGCATAAAGCCTTTCTTACTCAATTCAGTACATCCTCCTCCCTCAGAACCTCCTGCTTATCTATCAAAGGCTTGCAATGGCTGTTTATCACACCCTGGGCAGCCAAGGACCAAAGCCTAGGAACGAATCTGAAGGAAGAATGGCAGGGGGGAGAACACCCTTTCCACCCTGCTGCTCTGTCATGCACTGCATGCCAAAATTAAACAACAGCTCAAAAAATCCTCCATCTCAGGTGGTGTGGCACTGATTGTTGGTTCAATAACCACTCAGGTTCCACAAGCCCATGCATACAGAGAACCAAAGAGATCTATTACTGGACATAATTTTTTCCCCTTTGAGACATTTCTGACTGTGATTGTGTGCAGAAAAGTTGGGTGATAGATCTGAGAGGAACAACGACAAAATGACAGGATGGGCACCACTGTGCTGGCTCCAAATCAGGCTCTGCCAATGACCTCCACAATTAGGTGGCCCCAGGCACAGATGGGTTCTTACAGTCATTCAGTCAGCAGTGTTGGCTGGGATGATACAGGCATCCTAATTCATCAGTGACTTGGCTGAGATCTTGATTTGGTCTCTCTGTTTGCTCGGTATATGATAAATAATGTATGATGGATTTGGCTTTGTGCCCAGAAGGAAGGTCTAAAACTGTCCCACCTCCAGACATGCTTTGCATTTCCTGGGTATTAGCTCCTGGTTTTCCTCAAGTGCCAGCTGGCCTCTGGACCACCACAGAAGAGCGCTTTCTTCTTACATGAAAAGATGGGTGTGTAATGAGTGACTCAAAGCCTAACAACAAAAATCCCAAAATATACTACTCCTTCCTCGAGTCCATAAAGTCAGTTAAGGGAGAACATAAATGTTGAGAGGTGTTGGTGCAAAAGGCAGGAGTCCATTTTACATCTTTTGTGTCTGCTGGCTTTCAGAGAACATTCTCTGCAGATTTATGATTCACCAGGTAGCTCTAAGAATGTCTGGGCACTTTGGAAACAGCCCTCAGACTGCTGTAAAAGAGAATGGAAACAGAAGCTGAAGAGGATGCTGCGAAGTAATTGGGTTGTTAACTGCTTCCATGCTGAATGATATGCTGGTGTACCCAGAAAATGTTCTTTATTATTTTTTGAACACACTGCACCAGTGTGCAGAGCTTTTGCCTCCCTAAAACTCCTGTTTTCTTTCAGATTTTACAATACAGTTCAATTTGGCATGTGGTCACAATGAGGCCATCACTGGGTATGACGCTTAGGAACTGCTGCTTTTCAAGTGGCTGCAGTAGAAAAACCAAACTGCTTCATGCACCTGAGGGCTGCTGTGTCCATGGCACTTGCACAGTCAGCTTTCAGTGCTGTGTCTTTGAAACAAGCAGAATTTACAGGACTAAGGATTTTATAGCCAAAAATCACATCAAACCTGTGTCAAAGAACTTTGCTTCTTCACTTCCCACTTTTTCTCTCTGCTTTTAAGACTTAAGCACGTGTCTCAGAGAAGAATGCAGAGCAGCTCATGTAACCACACTAATCAAGGCTGAAGAAGGCTCATTACTGAGAGCCTGGACAGCAGTTGGAGCTCTCTGTGAGGCAGCCACATCACTTGACAAACACGAGTGCTCCTGGACAACTTGGTGTTTAAAAGCAGCAAAGTGCTGTGAAATGATAAATGAGAATGGTCGTATGGATGCCTTCATGAAAAGTAAAACTGCAGAAAAATAAAACCATGTCTTCATGAAGAGGAGGGGAAAAACAACCCCAACTGTTGAAAGCAAATGAATTGAAATGTGTTCACAAAAATAACAGAAGACAAATCAGTACCTACAGCAACCATCCCCACTGGGCTCCATCTGGAGATCAGGGAGCCGAGAGGGAGGAGAAGAGGCACAAGTGTTGAAGTGTCTCAGGAAGGATACTGCATCTGGGGGATGTCTTAGCAAGCAGGCTCCAAACACAAAATTGATAACAATAATTTGTTTTTTACAAAAAGGATGCTATCCCTCAAGGAAATAAAACATCAAAGGAAGGGAGCATGTCATGTATTTCAGATGCATCGCTTTACCCATAGCACAAATACATTTTTCTTATAATTTTTAGGGGAAATAAGCCCTAGGTAGTCTCATAATGTCTTGGTAGAGTGTCAAAAGGAACCTGAACATTTCAGTCAGATCTTGTTTGGAAGGTACTGTAATGCATGTTATTTGGCAAAGAGGTTTTCAGAGGGTTGCCAAGCCTCAGTCAGTTTATGGATTTAAGACCTCAGTTGTTTAAAGCCCTGTTTACAAAGCAATGCATCGTGTCACAGCATGGCACTGAAGTTGCAAATGGCTCCCAAATTTTGAAAAAACTTTATGCTGCAGTGGAATACAGATCACTCTGAGACACAGCCACAGGCTTCAGGAGGAATGCAAGCACTCTCCTACACAAACAGTGTGCCAGCTCCTGAGCTGGTATAAATCAAAGCAACCTTTTTTCTGATAAAGAGAACAATGGTGATTTATATCCACTAAATCATATTGAATATCTCTTGAGCAACACTGACCTAAGAGCCTCAGGACCAGATCCTCAGGCAGAGCTGGATGCTTAATTCCTGCTGGTGGCACAGAAATAAGTACCCAAATCCTCCCGTGGAATTCAGTCTAAGTGAAACAGCAACCTACAGGCACATTTACAACGTGCAATAAGTGCAGTGCACTTCATCCCTGTCCAGACCAGTTCCAGCTTTGGCAGCAGGAGAGCAGTGACAAGCAAGGCTCAGGTTAATTAGCCCTGCTAGGAGGGCTGTGCTGGGCTAACACAGCTCCCCAGGCCTGAGCCAGTGCCTCTGCTGAGCTCTGCCTGATGGACATGCTTGTGTGCTTGCTGCTGGTCCATGGCTATCTAACACCAGGCTGTCACACATCATGTTTGCACAAATGACAGAAACCGCTCATTCATCACAGTGCTGGGAGAGGGGAGCAGCATTTGGGACATCCCAGCTCAGGTGTACCACAGGTTACAGCCCTCTCAAACACAACCATGCAGGCGCAGCTCATTCACACAGCTCTGATCAAAGGGCCTGTTTAAAGAAAAGCAAAACCACTCTACTGATAAGAACATTTTCATTTAGCTGTATTTCTCTGGCAAAACAGAGTAACGTGTAGGTTTAGCTGTTCTGCAGAAAGGATCTGGGTACTGGTGAATACAAAGCTGAACATGAACAAGCCATGTGCCCTTGATGTAAAGAAGGCAAATATTTCCAGCAACTTGCATTGGTAGAAGACCACCATCCACAGACACAGGAGGTGATTAATGTCCTCTACTCAGCCCTAGGGAGACAGGGCTGCAGCACTGCTCATCCAGTGCTGGACAAGTAAATACTGGAGCCAGTCCAGTGAGGGGCTACTAAAATGACTGAGGGCTGGAATCATTCATGTGAGGAAAGGCTGGGACAGATGGGTTTGCTCAGGCTGGCAAGAGAAGGTTCAGGGGTGCTAGTGTCTCTTTAATGCATGTAAATATCCGATGGGAAGCAGTAAAAGCACTAAGCCAGGCTCTTTGCAATGACAGGACAAGAGACACTCATTGAAATACTGGAGACTCCATTTTAACTTAAGAAAAGGTTTGGCATTTTTTATCTTATGTTTGATCTCTCTGGCAAACACTGGAACGTGTTCCCAGGGGGGGCTGTGGTGTCTCCATCCTTGCAGATATTCAAAACCTGAACATGGCCCCAGGAAACCCTCTCTATTTGACCCTGCTCTGAGCAGGGGTGTTGGACCAGGCAGTTTGCAGAAGTGACTTCCAACCTCAGCCATTCTGAGATTCTGTCACTGCTTCACTGCAAATTATAAACCTGGGGGAAGGGAGAGGACAACCTTTGGTAGTGGCAATCTTGGAAAGCACACAGCTGTGGGCAGGAAACTCTGTCCAAAGGCAGCTCTGTGCTCCAGTCTGCACTCTCAGCCAGGCACAGCCCTGTGGGAGCAGCCCAGATAAACCTCAAAGGCATCCAAGTGATCACTGGTGTAATGGACAGAAACACAAAATAAAGGAGGATTTAACCAGCACCTGATGGGGAGCACAAATTGGGATATAATTGGAGGACAGAAGTACTAATGAGTTATTTAGCTTTTAAGTAACTTACTGTAGAGTTTCATTACATATTTTTCATACTAACTGAGCATGAAAGTTCCTCTTCTGATGGCAAAAAGAGAAGAGATAAAACTCAGAAGCCTACGCAGCTTGCTGCCTCTTTCCTCTGCTGGAAAACGATAATTATCTCAGGCCTGCCTAATCCTGTAGGATTTATCCCAGATACTGTTAGTGCTTTCATTGTTCTGCACTGTGCTGAGCTTTTTCATCCACAGGGCTCAAAGTGCCTTACTGTGGGGAAGGCAAGCAGACCTCTTCAAAAGACCAAAAACTCTCTCCAAGCCATACACATTTTATGATGCATTCATCTCTCTTTATACATGATTGCCAGAACTGGGACAAGTGCTTGGCAAGTCCTGTAAGGCAGAGGGAAGTTTCTTTGCATAAATTGGGAGGAAAAAGCCAAAACACCCTAAAAAGGAACTTGGTGCTTAGTGACTGTGCAGAGGGAGTAAGGAGGTGCTGCAGGAGCAGCTTTAACCTCCACACTGCCAGCTCAGGGTGGACTCTCAGTCCTGTCCAAAGCACCAGTCGACCTCTAGGTGAGTTACAGCACTGTGTGGTAGGGTCTAACCCTACCTAACCTGAGGCAGGTTAGAACAAAGCTTATTTTCCAGGTAGAGATGATAAAAAGCCTATCAGACACTGACAGCACATATGCCTTTCTTCAGTCACCTATAGGGAAAGTCAAACAGAGAGCAGGGCTGTGGTGATATGAAGTAAAGTCATATATTTACTTAATCTTTGAAAATAGACGGTGAATATCACTGGGGAAAAAAAAATAAAGACTTCTTGACATTACTTCAGCACCTGAGGGGCAAAGGTTTTCTTTTAGGTGAGTCTCAAAAAGGAATAGAAGTTATTTTCTTAGATATCTCTGGACTTTTTTCCTCTTTTTGACAGAACAGCAATATCTGCTTTTTGTGGCTGAATTTTGCAGAAGGTCAAAGAAAGGTCTTAGATTTCTGCCCTCTTCTCATTAGGATCAGGAAATCATTATTTATATTCTGTGTCCTGGCCCAAACCCACACAATGGTGCCTCCCTGTCGATGAATTTGAGGCTGGCCTTAGGTTAGCCCCTCTGAGCTTCCTCAGGAAGACAGAGCTGTAACAAGTGGTCATTAACTAGACAGGAATATCAAGAATGAATGCTTCAGTGTCAAAGACACAGAAAAAGAAAAGGGAAGAAGTCTTCTGCCAAAAGGCTGTTGCAGCCCTGAATGGCACCAATTGTTTATCAGTGCCTTCTGGAAGGAGCAAAGGTCTGACCCTGCCTTCAGTTTTCACTGGTCCCCAGCCTTACCACTGACCAAAAGCCAGAAGAGTCTCTATGAAGTTGACAGGAATGAGCAGCAAGCCAGAGCACATTTTCAACTTTACTGGGCTAAGACTTTACAGTTTAGGCGGCAATAATGTGAGCACCTAAACTCTAATTCTCAAGAGAGGCATATGTGATCTATATTACACTATCAACCAATGTATTTATAGCACCAGATCAGCCTTCCTCATCCTAAATTTCTACCTTGCAGAGTTGATAATTACAGATTTACTTAGCTACCGACAGAAACCTGCAAGCTCTTCATTATATACCTTGCAAAGAACTTCATTACTGTGCAATTTGTGATGTGAAGAGTTTCTTAAACAGTCCTCCCCAGCCATTTTAACAGTTTGACTCTTTGAATGGAACTAAGAGAGGTGAATGATCCAGAGCTCAGTGCTACAATGGAAGCAGAGGATGCCCTCAGTTTGGGAGAGATGTCAGAGGAGTGGTTGAGCACCAGCTCCCTCCAAACCAACTGCTCAGCACAGCAAACTCACCTCCCATCCACCACTCCCTCCAATAAAATTTAGAATTTACTTTCTTTGAGATCATCAAGAACATGCAAATGTAATTCCTTTACAGCCTTCTCTCACTTTGAGAATAATTCATCTATCAAAATGCATATTTTGAGATGTAACACCTCACCTCAATGCCAAGAGGCTTGGAGCAGCTTGAAAACAGATCTCTGCAAGAAGGAGTTCTTGCAGGATAAAAAGGGATATTGAATGCAAAGGGTTAAAGCCATAGAGGTGTTTTGTGCTGGCAGAAAACTCTGCTGCAGCCAGAGCAAGCAGAGCCAGGTGGTCTCTTGGATCAACTTCTCCCTCAGATTTCCCAGTGCTGCCCCTCAATGGGCAATGCTCCTCTCACCAGATCCCTGGGTTGCTGTCAAGGACACTTTACTTGTGGACACATGTAAATAATGTCTGTTCATTCAGACTTGAACTGTGGGCATATTCCTGTGTCCGTGTCAAGGGCTGCACAGCCTGCCCTGGCAATTCCCGAGTCCCAGGACACAGGAGCAGCCCTCCCCAGCCATCACTGGGTATTTCTGTGATGGATGCACTCCTGAGGGACCCAACATGCTCAACTTGGTTAGGCAGCAACTGGGAGCTCTGCTCAGATGGCCAGGAAGCATTGACAGCAGTACCTAAATGTGGATTTAATTAAGGCTGCTACCCCTATTAGCATTTAGCTGGAGCTAGATTTTAACCATCATTAGAATCAGCATAATTGCCATATGTCAGAGAGCCATTTAATAAGCTATGTATCTCCACTATTTGTATTTCAAAATAAGCTGGAAATAGCATGCATTTTCTCTCCAAGACCCCTTTGAAAATCAGACTATTAAAAAGATCATACAGTGTAATATACAATATTTACTGTTTCAGGTTTATCTTGCAGCACTGCAGTTTACAGCTAGCTACTGACTGGTAGCCTAATTTTGTAGATGTGTAAAATGTTGCAATAAAGAGGTTACTATGTATTTCAAACATTACTGGCCTCCAAGATCTGGGAATTTCTCAGTGAACTCACCAACACATTTTATTGGCAGTATAAAATTTACTGTGCTTACATACCCTTTAAAATGACAAATACATCAGAGCTATCAAAATGCTGGGGTGAGATTACATATAACGAGTCAAAGATTTTAAATTAAATTCTGTGTCCCCCCACACGCCATCTGATACACAGAAAAACCCAAATGGAGTCACAAGAGAAGTGACAACACTTGTAAGGAAGTTTTCCTTTTCTCCTTCCAGAAACATTCATGGGCAATTGATAATGAAGCAGCATCCTGACAGCACAGAAGCCTGAGACACAACAAAAATGCCTCGTTGTAGCTGATATTTGAAATATTTCACCATGGCAGACCAACACAAGGCAAGACCTTTACATTCATAAGACAAAAATGAACCACTTAAAGATGCTGTGGGGAAAGTCCTGCTTTACATTAAATGGAATTTATTGCTATATTATTAAACTGACAACTTCTGTAAAGCCCCTGATAAAGACATGCTGGCATGGCACTGTTCTCTTACTATTAATAGGAACTTCCAGCAGGCAGAATGAAAGTAAATAAATGAGAAGACAATTCTCAAAGACAACAGGCATTTGAAATGAAGACTCTCTGTCAGCCAGAGAGCATGTGAGAGATAAACAAAAATAAAAATAGGTACAAACTCACAACCTGTATGTTTAATAAACACACTCCCTGAAAAATTAGGGTCATCAAAAAAGGTAAATGCCTTCCAGATCAGTAATGCATAAATTTTATCTATGTTTTATCCTTTTTGTCAAATCAAATTTGATCAGTTTCAATGTATCCCTCTCATTTTAATGAGGACATGCTTTATTTATTTTGGAGGAACAAATAGGCAAACTGAAAATGTTCCTGCCTGATGGATTAGATTGCCTTTGGTCCTCTGTGGCTGCTCCAACAATGAGTTATTTTAAGCCCCTCTGGAGCCCTTCACAGGCTCCCTCTGGAAGAAGAGGCACCACGGCTCTCGCAATGTCCATCAGCAGGAAAGCAAAAGTGGCTTTTCACCAGGAAAAAATGGACACAGGAATATGCCCGTAGTTCAAGTCTAAATAAACAGACATTATTTACAAGCAAAACATACAAAAAAAGCAGCATATTCAGTGTCAAAGCTGGATTTTTTTTTCCAATTGTTCAGAACATGCATTTTGCTTTAAAAATGTAGCAACAAACTCAAAATCTCAATCATCTTGAAATTAGTAAGGACTCTCCTCCCTGCGAAACAGCTTTTTACCCTTTAAGCCAGATTTGACTCAAAGGAGGTTTGCTATTCCCACGGCTGGTTAGAAAGTCCACATGAAATGCATGATCAGTGCTGCTGTGTCTGACTGCCTCAGTGCCTCTCCAAAATTAGGATCAAGGGTTGAAGCAATTCTTCACCCCTCTGTCCCAGTATTCCTGGCCAACCAGCAGAGCTTTTTCCCTTTCACACACGTTTTCCATTCCATATTTTCCATAGTTTTCACTGACACAGGCACCAAACCACCTGTTCCACTCGGGTCACACTCCAGGTAAAGCCCAGCTCCCCTTCCCATGCCCAGAGAGGAAACCCATGGAATGAAAGCAGGTGTCATGGAAACACAGATCCATCCCACCCTCACCCTCCAGACTGAGCTGACCTTCAGACCTCTGCTGATTGACATTCAGGAGCCCCACCCAGAATTAGTGGCCATCATTCAAGCAGAAAGTTAATATCAGGTGGCACTATATAAATACAGATGCAAAGCAGAATAGGAGCTTTTTAAAATAATGGATCTATGAGTAATTTAACTAATCACTACAGTCAGTCTAGCAGAGCACATTCTTCTTGTACATAAGCAAACAGAAGGCTGGGAAGTTATAAGCTGGGCTGGCAAATTAATCTTAGAATACAAATGTCACTGTGGAAAATTCCTAAATCCTTTCATTCTTCTATTTGAATTGCAGGATCATTTAATTTGTTTTAAAAGTTGGATCCAGACCTGCATCCCAAGAGCTTGAACACTAAAAATGCACCCAGACCCAGGCTGGACACAGCCCCTCCACATCCCTGCTGGGAGGGACCAGGGACAGACACCTCTGCAGAGCAGATGTGGCCATGCAAATCTCCATGGATCAGGATGGAGGAGCCACAGGACTGGCTGGGAGCTCCAGCACTCAATTTTGCCTCCTTCAGCTTTGGCTTAGGCCACGTGCTGGTTTCAGTTTCTCTGGAGTCCACATTAAAGTCATCAGAAAACCCAAGATAGCTGAATCTTGAGGCACGCTGGGACAATACCCATGGCTTCAAGTGGCACAATCACACCTTCATTAATTAATTCTTGCAAGGTTTCTAATGAGCAGAGATGGTTTGTATTCACAGGAAGCATTTGCTGCTGTTTTATAATAGATGCAGTAATTATGCAGCTGATGGAGCCTTATGTAGCTGCTAGTTCTTTCCTATACATAAATTAACAGCAGGATTTGTGTAATGATGGGATAATGAAGGCCTGGGTCATTGGTATTCATCTGTAGAAGGCCTTGAGAGGCTGGGTCAAAGACAGAAATGTTATTTGGCTAACACAGATAGAGACCATTGTTAAAGGATTCATAATCTTATTGCATTCAAGGCCCACATTAACTCTCTCCATGGTAAGTAAAACAAATCCTGGGAGGGTTTTTTGTGGGTTTGGAGTTCTTTGGTAGGTTTTGTAGCTGTTGGTTGGTTGGCTGGGTTTTTTTAAGGGATTTTTTTTCAGATGATGGAGGAAAATCCCTTCCTTGTAAATGCTTGTGGGTTTGCCCTGGGTGTGCCATGGCAGGAGGGGCAGGCTGCCTCTGGGTCCCAGCACACAGGAGCAGTCACAGGCATGGGACAAAGGCTTTCAGGTGTCCCAGTCCCCTTCTCACTTTTGTGCCTTCTGTTCCCCATTTGTGCTCACTCCCCACAGCTGCAGGGCTCTGGCTTTCCCCAGAGCTGCAGGACAGGTTCCTTGGCTGCAGCAGAGGCCAGCAGCAGTGTGTTCATTAGGTCATTTAAAATTTCTTGGTGCCAAACTCAATCTGTTGGGTTGGGCAGAGCACATCCTTGTGCTGAGACAATGCCTCAATCCCCCTCAGTGCCCTGACACCCTTCTGGGGCCAGGCACAGGGTGAGCCCCAGCCAGGGCACAGGCACTGGTCAGCCCCACAAGCCTCCTCTGAAAGGCTCAGGAGTAAAATACATTTATTCAAACGTGCACGGAGCAGCACTGTGACTGGGCAAACAGATGTCAGGAGACACGTTTAGGAAGAGAAACCCCCCCTTTGAAATGCAATCTGCAGCCATGCTGCCTCCTGGCAGGTGAGCCATGGGAAAACTGAGCAGCCCTGGATGCCATCAGCACCATCCCAGGAGCTCCTCAGCTCTACAGAGACAAAATTTCAAATTTTCACTCCTGTTCTTGCAGGTGGCAGAAACCATCCTCTCTTCCCAGGTGCTTCTCCCTGTATCCATCCCTGCCCTCCACTCCCATTCCCCTCACATGGATGTTCTTCCTCTGCAGCCATGTTTTGCCAGGATGTGACACTAGAGAAGCAGACATGGATATTCCTCCTCATCAGTGCATCCCTTGTGTCCCCATGCCACCATCACCAGCTGGCACTCACAGGGGGAGTGGCAATGGTGATTATGAGCTGGCATTAATGTCCTGTGGGCCCCAGTTACCACAGGACAGCTGGCTGGGAGTGGGAACAGCACTGCACACTCTGCTTTGCACCCAGCCTGAGCTTCCCTGTCACCTCTGTCTGATTGACAGAGTGAGAGTTAAAAGTGACACTTGGTGGTGGCAGGTTTGCTGTGTGTGAATGAAACCATCCCTTGCTGTGCTCATCTTCAGCTCCCACTAAAGCAATAAAAGGCCCTCCTGTGCCTTATAATCCACACAGCCTCTGTCTGCCTCCAAATGCTCTCTAGCTCAATGAACCATGGCTGCCTCACTGCAGAGGAGAGGGCCCATGGATGGAATCCCTGAAGGAGCTGTGGGAGAGCCATGCATGATGATGGCAATCTAAACAAGATACTCCAGAACATCAGAGCAGATGATTGTCACTGGTTTACACACAAGCCAGGAAGGTTTTAGTCCCTTTTATCCATTGTATTTGCCAATGGTATAACTTAAAAAAATATTTGGATGGCAGAGACCTTTTCCTGATGTATCTGACTTATAAAGCACTTGGAGATCCCAGGGAGACAAGGAATGCAGCATAACTGGGCTTAGGAAGTGTTTGAACAGTCCTTTTCAGTGGTTCTGAGTGGAGCAGTGATGCCTGGACTGACTCTTACAGCCCCAGTGCCTCAGGGGAGAGCTTGAGTTCAATACTCCTAATCCTGGGATCCCCTCCCCTTTGATCTGTCCCTTTCCTGAGACTTACACTGTGTAAAACCACCAGTTCCTCTAATACCACTGGCTTTGGATCACAGCTTTGTTCTTAGCTGATAGGTGTTCAGACAGTTACACCTGCCTATAAAGCACCTCTCCTTCCTCTGCTGTGACACATCCCCTGCAGCCCCCCAGCCCCAGCCCAGCACACTTTCCTGCAGGCTTCTCACATTTCCAGCCCAGCCTCATCTTTGCTGGCATAAGTTTTGCTGATTTTGCTGATCCTTCAACTTCTCTTGTTCCCTCTGTTTCACAGCACTGAGGTTGTCCTTGAGGAGCTCCCCAGCTTTCTCTACCACTTCTGCTCACTCCCACCTCTTTGTGTTAACACTTCTACTTAACACTACGCCAGCTCCAAAGTTACAACCACAGAGCCATGCTAAAGTTATCTGAATTTTGTAATCCCTGCTCCAAACCTCTGAGGAATTGCTCACTGACAGAAACCAGGAAAAGTCCCAGCCTCTTCAGCTGCTAAACCCAAAAGCAAAATGAATGACTATTAAATCTCTTTCACTGCCTATCTTATTCTTCTTGGAGCCAGACTGGAATGCCACTGTGGAACTCACAACATTTTCCCTCAAGAAAGTCACCAGAAAAACTTAGAGAATAATATCTGCTCAGTGGGCAGAGATCAGATCTAGTTCTGACCCCGTAGGGTCTTTGAACTGGGCTTTGTGGTTTATATGCCTGAGAGGAGCAATGTGAGTGAACACTGTTCTCCAGATAACAAACTAAGCAACTAATGATAACAAGGATAATCACCATATTAACAGCAGAGTTAGAATGGAATTAATAATTGTTAATATCAATCACCTCATCATGAATTTATATATTTCACTTAGTTTAACAGAAGTCTCAGGGCTGTGATCTCAGTAACTGCACATGTCCAAAATTCCCGCTCACCAAGAGCTGTGGACAGCATTTGAACATGGCAAGATATCTGCTGGCACTACAGCTCCAGTGACTCAGTGGAGAGGAAGACTTCCTTGTCATTATTGGCTTAATGAGAATATCTTATTGAGTTTTGTTTCCTCCAGGACAGTTAATACAGGTGTGTTTGCAATGGTCAAACCTCTGGGAAATGGTTTGTTGCACCCAGATGTGGTAGACAAGCAGCTCTCTAATGACTGCATGTTGCTAAGAAATTGGTTTCTGTAAAATTGAGAACTACTGGGGAAAGAAACAAGGAAATAGGGATTGAAAATGGCAGGACATTTAGCAGAATGTGTAAAATGTAAAACTGCAAAGTACTTGTGGCCATCTCTGCACAGTAATCTACATCTAAATATTTTTTTTCTTCTGTGCAGAAACTGCATTATAAATTTAGTGAAAGTGGTGAATTTTAGGGACAGTTACTGTCACTGAAGCAACATTTCTCATACCTTGGTAACAGATTCAGGACAGAAATAGAGAAGGCTTCCCATCCCATCCATTCTCATTACCAACTCTGCCCTTCCTTCTGCAATCAACATATGCCCAGGTGCTTGCAGAAGAGCTTACAGCCCACTGCAGTTTCCAGACCAGTTCCCTGGACTGCTAGAGAAGCCAGTGTGGGTTAAGTCTCTGGAGAGATTCCCAAATAGCTTTAGAAGCTTTAAAAGCTTCATATTTTGTGCTATATTGATCATTACTTGAACAAAGTTATGAGAATGAGATGGTTTGCTCCAATTGTTTTTCTTTGCCAGCCCAGGCTAGAAAGGCCAGCTATTGATGAGTGTCACACAAGCTCAGTGGCAGTAACAAACTCCCAGCCTCCAGTCCTGCTCCCCTGGCATGACCAGCACATCCAGACCTCCACACGCTCCCCATGAGCCCTGTAAGGCTCATGAAGCCATGTGGGCTTTGTCATGCAGATCAGATTAAGAGCTCAGAGCCCAGTAATATCCTCACTTAAATCAGGCATGGTCTGCATCGGAGTGAGGAGTCCCAACTCGAGAGCCAAAACCCCGTCAGGGGCTCGGAGATCTTGGCATGACGAACACTTGGTGGCTGGATTTCGATCCTGCAAATAATTGCCAGTTTGGTATGAGGGCTGGAAGGTGTCACAGGTTTAAAGGGTGTTTTTATAAGGTGTACACAGGGTGGAAATATAAGTTTTAAAAATTTTTGTATAAAGGTAATGGGGACAAGATGGAGGGAACAGGGTGTATTTTTCTTGATTGTATAAATACCCTGTCTCCAGAAGAAAATTTTGTAGATAAGACTTAATAAACAACCTGAACAGCAAAGAGTCAGTCTCATTCTTCAGAGCCTGGGGTCGCTCTGACAACTCACCTCTCGGGGCAGAGAACAAGCAGCCGACCCGAGACGGCATAATATGCTCTGTTATCTACTATGGAAAGAGCAGCAGAGATGATGGTTTATAGTCTCCACTTAACATACAAATTCAGCTGTGCATCTGTCCAATGCTCTCTTAAAGTACTTCCAAAGAGCTCCAGTAAAATGCATTATTCTAATTGTTAATCATCCAAACATCATATTGGAAGTGAGAAAAGCATTGAGAAGTGCCTTAAAATACTCATTACAGTAGGAAATGTCAACTTCTGACATGCTTTTTTTTCCAGGAAATTTCTCATACTCTCATTGGCCAAACAGCACATTCAGTGTCTGTTCCACAATCACAGAGACCATCCCTGAGCACAATTCCAGTGATGTGCCATCCAAAGCCCCTGCTTTGCTCCCAGCTTATAAGTACATGTAGGTTTATAAAGAAAGGAAAGTCTGACCTAATCAGTCACATGAAATAGCCAGCAGCAGGGCTGCCCTGCATACACTCCCTCAGGACACAGGTATTGGGAAACAGCCCTTGGGTGTGTGATTAGCAGTGTCAGCACACTCCCTGCAACCCAACCATGAGCACAAAGGGGTTAGAAAGCATTTAAGCCTTTAAGCCCCTCGATCTCCCTCTGAAGGTGTCCTGCTCTTCGTTTCTAATTCATTAGAGAATAAGTCTGTGATAAGCAAAGTAAATTAGATTCAGTGACATTCTGCTAATTGAGTCATCTTCCTCTGCCTGGCTTGGCTGGGTTTTTAATTAGCAGCTAATCTCATCAATATGGTGGGTGACTGGCAGTGTGCAGATCATGGGCGTACAACCACAGCGAAATAGAAATAGAAGATCACGGCTCATTGGCTGACCCAGGTCTGTTTGTCATACACAGGAATAAATTGGGCAGATCTGCAGGTCATCTACTGACCTCAAAGGATGGGGAACAAGAAGGATAATGGAAGGTAAATAAACAAACAAACCCAGCAGAGCTGCTGGGAAGATCTGCAGCAGTTTCAGGGATGATGGAACGGGAGGGAAAAGGGCTCTGTGAACCTGTCCTGCATCCTGATTAAGTTCTTCTGCAGTGAGGGACTGGAAATGGCAGGAATTGTGAAAGGGGTATTTTTATAATTGCAATTGTGTTCCTTTTGCCCTGTTGTAGAGAGTAACACTGCAGATTCTCCCAGCTGTTGCAGCAAGCCCTGCTCTTTGCAACATGGAAACCTCCCAGGATTTGCAAAGGCTCAGCCAGTGTCTGGCACACACCTCCAGGAGCTACAGCTGGACAGAGTAACAGTAAACCAAGACAAAATTCTCCCCTACAAGTCTCTCATATAAATGCACTCGCAGCTTAACTACAAAGGTTATTTTCAAACTCAAATGCACCTGCCTTGACAGAGCCATGAGCTGCCATCCTGGGCATCACAGCTTGGCTGAACTCTCTCAGAGGAGAAGATCTGCAGCACCACTGAAACATGCTCTAGATATGTTTTTGTTGGGTTTGACAGCAAAATTGCTTCTGCTGAGAGATTTACACGGGTGGATCCCAGTGTGCTGGCCCAGGGATCCCAGCCTGGCTGCTGAGATCTCACGGCAGAATCCGACTCACATTTGTCTACATCTGTTTCTTCTTTACATTTCTTTTTAGACTTAGCTCTATGACATAAGATAACTTACTGCCTCAAATAAGAAATTTAAACCAGGGATTTATAAAGTACATTTATAAGTTTAAATCAAACATTTTATTCATAAAGCAAAGAACAAGAATATTTCTCACACTGTAACTCTTCCCAAGCCTGACACCTGTGCTACTGACATCAGTGAAGTTTTACATCAACATTAGAAGATGCATGACCTTATATTTCATTTTTCTAAGTTATTTTTCATTTTTCTGAGGTATCTTTGAAGCAGGCAAAGCCTGAAGCTCAAACTTTTTATCTATTTTTATCTAGCAGTTGTAGATTCATTAGGTTAACAGCCCAAAGCAGCCCTTCTTGAGCACAAGTTCAGTCCTTTTTTGTCTCTCTAACGTAACTGTTAGTGGCTCAGCCTCTGGAAATAACCAAACAAATTGTTGTCCTGCATAAATACATTCTGACTGTATAAAGTATTTATAAATCATCCATGTCATCTAGGAGCCTGCTCTCTTATAACGTGCTGTTTCAGTGAACAGCACTGACAATAAGTGCTAAAGAAGTCACAAAAAATGAACATGGAAGGGTTGTGAACATCACCACAGTAAAACCATTAAATGTTGAAATTAATGTATCTATTTTAATCCCATAATTTTTTAAAAAAATTAGAGGTTTTCTTTTATAGTATTCACATATATACAATTTAAAATGCAGCTCTTGGGAGCATGTTTTGGCACATACATGCTTTCAGAGGAGCAGAGAAAGTAATATCACTGTAAGAAATAGAATTATTCCCTTTTTTCCTCACCAAAAACAGCATCAGAGCTGGTACAGCCCTGCATGGAGGGGAAATGGAGGAGAAAAACTGCAGGAGCAAGGGTCCTGTGTGCTGCCCCAGTTCCTGCTTCACAGAGCAGAGAATGAAGGCAGAATGAGAAACACCCCATGGCAAAGCAGCCCGGGGGAGGTGTGAGGATTAACCCTGCAGCAGTGAGGGCTGGCTCCACGCCCTGGCAGGGTGCCCTGGCAGGGCACAGGCTCTGGGGCACCACAGAGGTGAGCCATGAGCCACAGCTCCTGGGAGGAGAGGGAGAAGGCCGAGTGACTGCACCCCTCAGCACAGCAGGGACAGCTGCAAGGAAAAGCTTTGTGCTCAGAGAGGCCTCAGCCCCTGGCTGCCCCTTCAGCAAAAAGGGGCTTTGTCTTCTGCCCACAAACATCTCCCACAGCATTCCCAGCACCCAGCCAGCCCTTGGCCAACCTGAAACCATCCTGAACACCTGCACAGGGGAATTCTCCCCACTTTCCTTAGGGCTGAGCTTTAAAGTAAGGATTTATACTGCTGTACTTGCTTCTCTGAAAGTGCCCAGCCAGGGTCTGCAGACAGAGATGGATTCCCATCTGTCCTGCCTGAGATGGATTGGTGATTATCATCCTTTGATAGCAAACCCAAGAGACACAGTGACTTCTCAAAGCTGAAAACAGTGCAGAGGAGCCAAAAAGAAATTAATCAATGGCTCAGGCTTAATCTACCTGCCCACCAAAAAACAGCCAACCAAACAAAAAACCCTCAAATCCGTGTGAATGCTGCCTGGGCTGATACTCAGAGCAGGAGGGCTGGGGTTGGTCCTCATGGCGTGAGTGAGGTTGTTGCCTTCAGCAGAGTGGCTGTTCCAGGAGTATTCAAGATGAGAAATCCCATCTGGCCATTCCCAGGCACTTGAACAACTCATCCTAAGGGTATTCAGATACTTCCTCAGTGTGTTTTTGTTCCTGCTGAGGGAAGGTGGAAGAGCTACAGCCACCTCCAGGCATGTGTGTGCCATTTTCTTCTCCTGTTCTCCTGTGAAAGCAAGCTGACCTCAGCTGCTTGCTGCAATAAATCTTCTCTCATTTTCTCCTTCCCTTATTCTTTCCTGTTTAAAGTTGGTTGCACGTTAGACTTAAATACATGATTCTCATTTCTTAGGAGCCCTGACACACTGTTAAATTACCATGAATCTATTTTGGTTGCACCTTAATTTATTAACTCTCCTGCTTGCCTCCAGTGTTGGTGCCTCTATTGTAGGATCATAGGAGGTTTGGGTTGATTATCCTCCTAACTCTATTTCATATGCAGAGCCATTCTTTCACTCTGCTCCATGTTATTATAATAAAGCAAAAAGCTCTCTCATTTTTTCATTTTCAGTTCACATTGGGATACTACATACCTTATTCATTTCTTCCAAGTTCTCATATTCTTTTTGTTGTGTAATGCAGTCAGAGAGCACAGATATATTCTGCCTCCAAAAGCTGCTTTGCTGAACTTAGGGATGGAGATAATCCTATTTTCATCAAGTGAACTACTGAGTCTTCACTCCTGAGAGCTCTTTTCCACATCACTGCCAGAAACTGGCCACACCCTCAGGGGCACAAAATTGCCAGTCTGCACACACCTAAATATTTCTTTCCACCTCTGGGATACTGATATCAGTCTCCAGCTGCCCCTTGAGCTCCAGTGCCATAGGGTCTCTTAGTTTCTCTTGGTCAAAAAGCCAGAGAGACCTAAACACCAGCACTGCTCATCCCCAGCCCACCAAGCACAACTGCAGTCCTGCAGCCAGCCTTACCCATCACCCCACCAATAAAAGGGCAGCTGCACTTTCTCCAAAGGAAATATTCCTTTTTTGAGAGCTCCATTTGCATGTTGCTTTTCTCTGCCTCGACTACATGCCTACTTTATTTTTTATTCAAGCTGCTTTAAAGTCCTTGCCTCACTCTACAGTTTGCAGCTCCAGTGCAGAGTTTAATAAATGGTCTAAAGTGGTCACAAAAGGCTGATTAGTGCTTGGTGGCCCTTCAGCAGCCCCCAGCCCCTCCGAGGGGAGTGAGCTCAGCCCCAGGGGCTGGAGCCCAGGGCAGGGCTGGCTCCACAGCTCCCTGGGCTGCCTGCAAGCACAGCCTCTCCTGCCTGCCACAGCACATATTGATTTTTCCAGCCATTCTTAGGGGAACTCACAAGAAGAAAATTATTTTCTTTTAAGTTCAAGTGCAGGAGTCTGCCTTGCTAAAGGGCTTATCTTTGCCTATAAGTTTTACCAATAGAGTCTGAGTTGTATAATTAAAGTCGCACAACCCCCCACAGTGTGGAAAATCCTATAAAAATGCTTTATATGGAGATAACTGTGTGAATTTAAAACAGTCTCCTATCAGTATAAATGCACCCCCATGAGAGCCTTTACAAATATAGTTACTGTCCAAGAGCATACATCAAGGGATTTTATAACTCTTCAGTGATTTATGTCACTCTATAGCACTGAAGAGTGTCTAGTTCGAGCCTTCCAAACACTGGGAACAGATGAATCTTTAAAATCTCATGAGGTAAAAAAAAAAAAATCTATATTTTAAATTATATATTTATATTTTATGGTGAGTGCTAATTTAAGTGCCACACAGTTATTTCTCCTTGGATTTCTAGCTCCAGTTCAAACAGGCTTTAGTATTTTCATTACAATTCAGTGTGTTTATTTAGCATTAGAGCTGGCTGAACTATTCATTACTAATTTAGCCTACTTATTTATTTTCATTTATTTATGGTAAGTGAATCTTCACCGAATAAATCCTAGTTCTCCTCCCACAATGTTCAGACTCTAACAGCATTCCCTGGAGAGAATTTGGGAGGACGATTATTCAGACCTATAGTCTGTTCACAACTATCAATTCCCCATTTATTCTTTGTGGGGTGTGCCTGAATGCCTGCGTGTTTGCAGTGCCTCCTAGGAGTTCCTGCAAACACATTTCTGGAAATAAATTCCCATTCACTTGTGCTAAAAAAAATTAAATTATTAAAACCCCAAAAAAAAAGGAGAAATAAAATGTAATCCTCCCTCTCACACCCTGTCCAAGCACTCAGATGAGCAGTGTGAGAGGAAATCACATTTTTTCTGTGACAAACTACGAGTAGTTCCTGTCCACAGCAAGCCTGGCTAATTCACCTGCCACTAAATTTGATCCTCATTTGCATACGTGAGCTCACTCCGCCCCTGCTTCCTTCAAAGATAGAAAGAGCAGAACATTTTACTGGGATTTTAAATCTCTGAGAACCCCCCTGCCCTCGTGGTGACTGCCTTCCAGTGTGTGCCAGCAAGGACATAAATAGCTGAACTCTGGTCCCCATTCCTGCAGGGAAACAAAGCCCAAGAACATCGTGTGCTGCAGCATCCCTGTCTCTGGGGCTGCTGCTCCCTCTTGCAGACTCTCTGATCAATCTGCTCTGCTCTGGACAAGTCCTTGCCTGTGCCTCTCTGAGCACACCCAGCTCTGTGGGATGGGAGGGCACCCAGGCACACACTGCCCCTCATTGCTGCACCAAACACTCACCCTGCACACACTGCCCCTCATTCCTGCACCAAACACTCACCCTGCACACACTGCCCCTCATTCCTGCACCAGACACTCACCCTGCACACACTGCTCATTCTGCAGGAGCCTGGGACCCCGTTGCTTTTAAAAGCACTGCACACATCCAGGTCTGGAGGCCTTTACAGAGCAAGAACAGCCAGTTCTGCTGACCTGACTCTCAGAGCTCCCTGCAAGCCCTTCCAGACCCCATCCTGTGAAGTGTGTACCCCAGAGAACCGCAGGGTACACACCAAGCTCCAGCCTCAGTGACCCTGGTGCTCTGCTGCAGATGTGGCAGTGCTGAACACACCGTTTGGTGCAAGGGAGATGAAGCAACACTGCCCACAGCAGCCCTTTCTGCTTAGCTTCCTCTCAAGCCAGCAATTCAGGCTTTTCAGCAGCAATAGAGAGTTTTCACTTTTAATTTACCTCCTTCAGCACTAGCTAAATATTCCATTTTTCTCCCCTGCTATAACCAATAAAAGCCAAAGTGAACACACTTATTTCCAGTATCTGACACCAACAGTAGAAATTCAGCTCATCTTTTCATTCCTGCCACAGCAGAAGGGAAAGGTTGTTGAGACATGGCTTCAGGCAGCAGGGCTTTCTCAGCTCTAGGCGTGTTCTGTTGAGACTTTCTCATTCCCTGGAGACATCCTTAAATTCCCTCTCACCAACTCAGTCTCTGACCTTTCAGTGAACTAACTCTCAGATTTAAAAACACCAAGGACTTGAATATACTCAAACATAATAACAAGTACCTTTCCCAGATGTTATCATGACAAAATCTTTTTCAGTTATTTACCCTTGCCTCCTTTGGCTCACATTCCTTCAGCTGATCCCAAAAACCAAAGAGTTTTACCGGCTCACCTTCCACCCCATATGACTCCCTTTTCAGTAGCACAATTTTTGTCTCTGATAATACATGGGGCTGTGTATCAATTTTCAATTTAAACTCAGTACTAGTCCCTTTCCTTTCCAGGTTCCCAGCCCATTCATCTTCAGCTGCAGTGATAATATTAATCTGATGGATAATCCTGTGCAGCTCGGGCTGTCATCTCCCATGCAGCACCACCATGGTGCCTGAAATGCTCCAGCAGGCAGCAGTTTCTGCAGGCTGTGCCCCTGAGCCCTGCAGGATCCCCCTATCCACCCCCTCTGTGCAGGGCCCCTGAGCTTTGCTGACCCCCAGCCCTCAGTGTGCGGGGTCACCTGCCCAGGGGAGAGGTCACACTGGCCACTTGTGCTCCACAGCAGGCTGAATGTCACCCCACATGGTAATTGTTAATTCAAGATCTTCCAACAGATCATCTCAGGCTGGTTTGTTCCACGTCCCAGTCCCAATCCAGTTTTCATCACAAACTCCATGAGTCCTGCCAAAATTTCCAGATGGATGCTTCAACCTCAGTCACTCGTGGGTTCTGCTGCAGCCCCACACATCTTCCACATCCTTCAGTTAAAAATCATCCTCTCTGAGATGTGTCATGTTAGGATGGCATCCCCAAAACCCCTGCCCCAGACCAGGTTCTGTTCTACTCCAGCATTATTCAAACATGTGAAGTGAATCAGGACTATCACTCCAAGAAACATTCCCTCTGGCCATCTTCCTCTGTGGCAGAGCTCAGCTCATACAAACACACAGGAAAATGCTGCTTAATCTTTTTCAGACTTCCAGATGTGTTGGAGCCTTTAGAAACTCTGCTCTCCCAGTCTGACCTCTATCTTTTTTTTTTCTTTTTACAGCACCATGCACTTACTCAAAATTTACCCATGGCCCAATGTGAAGGATCATTTTTACTCCAAGTAAGGAGTAAAATTTTTCCCCTAAGTAAGGTTTCTAATGCCCCCTATGTCTGACAAGCTGCACACAGTGGTACCCTTGCTGATAGCACAGGGGGGCTCAGCAGCAGCTCAGAGCAGCCCCTGTGCCCATCCATCTGCCCTGCTCTGCTGGTCCCTCTAGAACAGCAGCCCCTGGGTCACCCCACCTGAGGCAGGTGCCCAAGATCCCCCACCCTGCAGCCACAAGCCATGGAAGTCCTGCAGAGCACAGCAGGCTGCAGAGACACATCTCCACCATCTCTAGAAATCACTGCATTCATGTTCTGAAGGAGGATTAACAGCTCAAATATATTGGGTACTGTCACAGTTTGAAATTGTAAAATCACATTAGATTTGTTTCCATTCAAAAATTTTTTTCTTTTCTCCAAAATAACAGGAAACAGAGTTTGTCATGCTGTCAGACTGCACAGCTCCACAAGAGCCAGGCAATTTTTACCCACAGTAAAAGCCTGATGCTCCATGGCCAATACCTTCACTCTCTCCTGCCCCATCACATGGTTTTGCTCAGGCTGCAGAGCAAAGGGAGAGCTGTGACTCATCTCCAGAAGCCTTCCAAGAAGCAGTTGGTCATCCTGAGCTGAGAGTCACTGCTGTGAGGCCAGCACTCCCTTCTCCTGACCAGAGCGTGCCTGGGAGGCTCTGACTCACGCTCAAGTCAAGAGGGTTCAGTGCACAGCTTTCCTTTCTGTAGGAAATGGTTCTGTGCAAGATCCCGGCTCCCTTATATGTGCTTTGTAAAGCACCTCCTTTAACACTTCTCCGCGGTGTTGTTTCTGATCCTCTTCACCCCACAGAGGGTTTCAGATCTCAGATATTCAGGGCTAAGGACTGAGCAAAGCAATCCCAGACACCAAAGGGCAGTGTGAGAACGTGCTTTGCCAGAGAGCAGCAATGTCCAGAAACAATGCTCAGCAAAGTCTTGTGGCTTTCAAGAGCCGCTCAGCATTTCCCTGCTTCAGTCTCCCTCTCTGCCCACGGTGTCCAGGATGGACACTTGGGATTTAGAGGAGGGAAAGGCTAAGAGCACTCTTTTCATTTCCTTCAGTGCATGTTCCATGTGACCTTTACATCTGTGATAGAATTAAAGAAACCCCATCATTAAAACCAACATCTTTATGCTGTCTGCCTAACTGACATGAGATCCCAAGGCTTTTTATCTTAAGGACACTCTCAAGAACAGAAATATTCCAGCCTGGTGACTGGCTCTGGTGTAAATCTCACTGTGTTCTGCTCTATCCGTGGGACAAAGGGCCTTCCCTCTTCAAAAACACAAGAAATCTCAGATAAATTCTTTCTTTCTTTAACTACCAGTTAGAAAACAGTCTTGAACATCCTTTTGGGACAATAAATGGAGATTCATTATAAACCACTCAGTCTGCATACTGTAACAGACACTTCATTCTTCTAAAACTAACAAAGCCCCCCAAGATGAGTGACCTCTCCAGGAACAGCATGATGCTCCTTGTAGGTAACTTTTTCCTGAGCAGAAAGTAGAAAAATAAATAAGGAACCACTGCCTTGGTCTAACTTCATATTGCATTTGCCAGACGTAACTTTGGTATAAATTTGGATCCAGCTTCACCTAAAACACAAAGCTTTTGAGACTCCTGCAGACACTTGCAACCCCATAAGGGAGTGGTAAAACTCTGGGGCAAATCTGCCCTGTCCCCAACGTCAGGAGCCGTCAGTGCCAAGGTCTCTTTCTGCTTTCTGGGTTTGCTCTGTGGGCTGGAAGGACGGAAGCTCCCCTGGCCATCGGCAGTGGCCGGCAGCCAGGGCACAGATGGGCCTTTGTGCGCAGGGGAAGCCGGAGGGACTCTGCAAAAGGCCTCAAGTCTTGAATAATGCAGAGGGTGAGAAATGCTTTAAACAAAAATAGTTTCTGACTAAGACTTCTCATGGAGCCTGGAGCACAAACCTGCCAGCCCCAATCTGTGTCTGAGTTCCCTCGCAGCCGTTCCAGTCCCGGCCGCTTCCTGCGGGCTTGATCCGGAGAAGCACCCGGCAGAAAACAGCAGCCTTTGATCTCCCCCTCCCTACCTCAATACCCCCCACCCCAGCACACAAAGCAGCTTTTATTTGCTAATGAAAGGCAGGAAGCAGACTTAAATTAATCAAGTGAATTCTCTCTCCCTTTCATATAAAGAATACTCAAGAATTCTTAATTCTAGTTAAACAGAGGTTCTGCCATTCTTCTCACTTCGAGATCCAACGACTGTACAATTGGAGTTCATACCAATGAGTGGCATTATCCCTTCCTTCCCCAGGACAGCTGTAATCCCAACCCTATGAGCCTCTAACAGGCACACTCCCAGAGCAGAGCAGTGCAATGGCGCTAGGTGGCTGCAATTAATGAATTGGCAGTACGGCCAGCAGGGTTTGGGTCTCTCTAAATCAAAATCCTGTTAGATTTGTTTTGACCTGGAGACATTCCCAAGTATTTCCTCCACCCCAGATCAAGCTCCAAAGGATTTATTACACTTTTGGATGCCATACCCTTTCTTTCCTCTCTCTAAATAATTTGTTTCCAAATTGTCTGCAATCCCAGTCTGGGAACTTTGAAGGACAACTGCAGTGAACCGCTTACCAACCGGTTATAGACATGCACTGAGGCATATTAGGCATCTGGGTGCTTTTGTCTGCATGTTTTAAAGGCTCAAGAGGTTTTCTTCTCTGTTTATTACATATATATTTGTCTCCCCTTAAAGGAACCCAAAATCTTAGAGTAACTTTCTTTGTGTAACCATGATATCTCTAACAACAATAATAAATTGCTTACATCTATTTTCCCTTCAGACCTCCTCTAGCCCATCAGTGCATACTGGAATTGTAATTCTAAATACAATTCCAGTCTTAAACTTCAGTGAAAGTGGAAATTCTGGACATATTTCTGAGCTGGTCATTGAGACAGCAGTTTGCAATTAGTGAAATGTTAACATCTTTATGATATTTGGCTCCAGCTCCCAGCTGTCTGACTCCTGAACAGACTGATACTTTCAAAGTCCTTGCTCAAGGTGCATTCTCCTTGCACAGGCAGTAGATACTGGCAATGTCAATAGTGTGCCTGTAGCAAGAAACTTCTTAGATAGCAAAGCACATCAATTCCAACTCTTCTGAATGGAGGGCTTAGGAGCTTTATACAGTCTTAAACTGCTTCTGCTCTCCTTAGCATCTTTTAGTTGTGAGGGAGACTGAGCTCTTCATTGATTCAGGGGTCATTGGGAAATTTAATTTTGACATTTCCAAAATAGGCCAAGGAAGCTATGGCAGAGGAGGTCAAGGCACCCCAGCTACTGGGTAGATCTGATAAATGAGGACAATTCTATTATCATCCTGACCAAAATACTGCTCACTGCCCTTTCCTTTGGATCTACTACCTGTACCATCACCTGCAAGCTCCACTGGGAGGGCTGTGCTTGACTGCACAGCCCCTACACTACTCAGAGACTTCTCACTCCTTGCAGGGTAGAGAATACATTCTTGTTTTGGTTGGCACATTTTTACTCTCAGTGTCTGTGTCTCACCCTTCCTACTGTTGTGGCACTGTTAGAACACATTTGCTCACACCCAGCAGTCCCTTCTGGGAGCTGCTGTGACCCTGGGGAGGCCCAGCTGGTGCCCCAGTCCTGCCTTACGGATTGCCCAGCTCAGGAAAGCAGGGTCCCAGGACACTGCTCAGCAGCTGCTGCTGACAGGCACTCGTGGGGCCCTGACCTCCCTCCCCAGGAGGCCACCACAACCCACCATGTCCTCGTGTTCATTCCAAATGATGGGAATGAACAAAATCCATCCCTGGGAAATTCTCAGGCTTCAAAATCTGGCTGTGACTTGAAACACAAGTGAATGACATTCCATTTGTGACACTGATGAAATAAACGTCAAGGAGATGAAAATGTTTCAACAAGGTCAAATTTATATTGGGAAATTTTAATCCATTCCTTTTGACTTTTATCTGACAGATGGGCTGAACTCTTAAAACATTGGTGATATAATCCAAAGCTCAGCAACCCATTCCTTTTTCCTATGCAGGACTCAGCTGCCTGTCCTGTAGCCCTTCCCCAAGTGATAGAAACACCTGACTGGCCATGGGTGAGGGGCATTTCCCAAATCCTGGCTGCTCTATACCAAATAAATATCTGGTTACGATGGGAAAAAGGCTTGTTTGCAAATCTCACCCACTCAAGGATGGGCAGCCCAGACTGCACTTGGCTCCTGCTCTCTGCAGCAGGTGACTTGGGGCAGGCAAGAATGACCCTGAGGAAGCCTTTGGCTGTTTCCCAGTCTGAGTTAGGTGAGGACAGTGGTGCCACTTCCAGGGCCTGCAGCCTTGGCTTTCTGCAGGCTCGTGGAGAGTGACCTCAGGAGCCCCAATGTGATTACAACAACCAGGATGACAAAACTTCACTAGAGCTCTTCCTCACTCAATCTAACACAGGGCAGAGGTGTCAAAACCTCCCAAAGAGAGACATTTTTCAAATCTCTAGGTAATATCTGGAGTCCAGCACACGAGTTTGTAGCTGTCTCAGACCATGATGTGCAGCCATGAGGCTCCTGAAGTGTCTGAGACACAGAGTACTTCAAGGTACTGGGGGTTAATATCTTGCAGAGAATGGAGGCAGTATTTGATAAACACCATCTCTGACAGACAATCCCATCACAACTGGGGCTTAGAGGTTTGTTTTGAAATGAGACTCAGAGCCACAACATAAAGAAAACACAAGCTCTGAGCAATAGCACTTTGCAAGATGAGAGGAGGAAAAATGGCTTTATTAGCAAATAAAGAACATCACACTCAGCCAGATGTTATTTAGGAGACCTGACCTTGACAATTGATATATTGATACCTAGTTATTGCCAAAGCAGGAGAATTCAGTAAGATATCTCTCTTTTGCATGCAAAATAAATCAACTGATCCCCACAGAGACATCAGGTGTGGTGGTTTGCACACAAGCAGCAAAGGCAGAGGGCTCAGAAAGGAGTGAGCACTGCAACAGATACACTGCCCAGTGGAGCAACCATTCCAGCAGCACACATGGGAGCTGGTGATGATGGAGAATGGGCAGTGAGACAGAGAAGTGGGTCCTTCTGGTGCTCCAGAGTAACACAGTGCCACTGAGGCACGAAGGACAAGTGAATAATGTGACAATAATAAAAGGAAATGCATGTCCTTAGGTTGATGATATGCTTATGTGTGTGGGATGACCCCAATGAATATTGCTAATGGGCCAGCAACACTGCAATGTTAATTAATTTGGGATCTAACAGTAAAGTAAAATAATTAGTTCATAAATCTGACATATTAGAGCAGTCAGATGGTGAAAAATAACAAATCAAATCCACACAAGGAAACTTCAGCATTTTGTAATAGTGTGCCACAAAAAGATCAGATTAAATGTGGTTTTAGCTGAGAGGCAGAAATGTACTCTTCTAGGAGATTACCATGTGTTCCCTGGGTGAACTGATGATAGCTGGAGAGACCTACAGGGTGTGAGCACAGCTCCTACCCTGCATTCTTGAGTGTTATTCTATCAATCTCCTCACAACAGCAATAGAGTTGGTGCAAGGGTACAACTGCAGCTAAAAAGTGAAGCCAGAGTTAAGAGCTGCTCAGAAATACCTTCTGCTGATCCTACTGCTCAAATCACCACCTCAAAACCCAACCCAGCTGCCCTCATCCAGCAGCTCAGTTGTAGGAAAGTGCATTAAGCAAACCAAAAACTTGCACTGATGCTTTAGAGCCAGCCAATACAGAATATCCTGGCTCCAGCAGCCTCAGTCAGGCTCTGCCTCTCTGTTGAGATAACAAGCTGCATACTGCTTATCTGCCATTAGACATATGGCAGCAAGACACCTGAGGAGAACTCATCCAGACTGCACAGCACATCATCAACATCTTGGATAATGAGAACAAAATGGGGTGCCAAGGACAGGAGGGGGATGACAACCAACACAACGTTTGCTCACAACCAGAAGCCAAAGCACCACCGAGCAATGCAGGGGCCATTGGAAGCAAACACTTTCTCCCAGTCATTCTGAGGCTCATAAAAGCAAAGTAAGGATGGCCTGGGAAAGAGATATCATAAATTAAATGCTCAACTCTAGGCTAAATCCTTTTCAGCCCATGTGTTGCACTGCCCAGTGATTTGGCTGTGTCGTGTATTTATGGAATATTACCATGGATGGATGTCCATGCTCATTTGACAAAAGCTGCACCCACTAGAAAACATCATTACAAGAGCATCATACACAGATTTGCTGACACCCTGCCTGCCAGAATGTCTCCACATTACAGATGTCTCATGTTCAATTGACAGAGAAAAGCATTCAACAGAACACAGAGCAGAGAGAGAGGAGCAAGGCTCACTGAGAGTCCTTTCATGGCAAGGGGGAGCCAGTGGGGAAAACTTCAACAGGCTCTCATCCAACTTTGATTTACACCTCAGTTTTCTATGACAGGATAGATGTATTCACAATCCTTCAAACCTCTCTCAGAATTCCAGCAGCACTTATAAATACTCTTTACCCTTCTCATTCAAGTAACTGGACATGAAGTTTTGAAGGGTATTTTTCCCCTTGCAGCATCCATCACTGCAGCCACAGAAAAACCTGCAGCTGAATAATTGTCTGAAGCAAGAACTACTCCAGGTTCCAGGCTGGTGTCTCAGTAATATTCATGGCATGGTCTCTTGTGTTTTTCTGGCTGAAGGCATCTAAAGCATATTATTTTTGTATAACTGTACCACTACAGAAGTGCAGTTTCCTCCAGGACAGAAGGTTGCAAACAGCCAGATCAAAGACCTCCACAACACACTGCACATCATACAGGAGCATGTACAAGCTGGCTGGGAAAATTCCCTGTGGGAAAATCCTTCCCCTTATGCAATGAGAAGTTAATCATCCCTTCTGGGGCAATGCACAGGGCATATTTCAATGGCTCCATGGAACACTAATATCAGGAAAGGTCCCTCCTTGGTGAAAAGCACTGGTACTGGCTCTCTGGATTTTAGATGAAAATATGCAGGAAATAAAGGTGCAAGAAACCCTCTCCAGAATGGCACCTCAGTTCTGTTCTCCAGCCCAGGAATACTCATTTTCACAGAAAGCAGAGTACTTGGCAAGACCAAAATTGCTTGGGAAGGATTCAGTGTCTTCATCTCCTCTAGTGTCCTATGGCTGAGCTGCTTGCTTCAGGCTCTTTTAGGAGCAATAGAGGAAAACCAGCTTTGCCTGAGCCAGGCTGATGGACACTCATCTTCTGGGGACCTCCACACACCTCAGGGAAGTGCAGCTCCACCCATTTATTGATGCTGTGAGCTGCCCCAGCCCCCCAGTCCATAAACACATAGCCAGAGCTGCCTGACATTGAGTTTTGGTGATTTGGGTCAAATACCTGGCCAAGACCAGTATCTCCTACACACCACCTCAACTGCAAAATCAAATTCAAAGGTGTCAAGACACAAAATTTAACTGAAGGCCCAGATTTGTTGCTATGTGCTGAAACTCCTCCAGAGACAGCAGGAGAACACAGGGGGGATGCAGCTGTTAATGCTCACCAAGGGGTCTGGGAGAGAGGGGCTGTGGCAGGGATGGAGGGTGCAGTGCCCCTGAGCAGCAGCACAGGAAAGAAGCAGCCAGAGGGATGGAGCTGCCTGCCAGGCTGGGCTGGAGCCCTGCCAGCAGCCCCAGAGCCCAGGGACAGGCTGGACATGCAGTACCTGGGCTCACTGTGCTTGCCTGGGAAGATGCAGAAACTGCTTAAGGCTGTGTCTGAAAACCACTGGCTTTGTGAATGCATGAGAGAAGGACTAAAAAGGGAAATTTCTAATAAAAGCAAAATTTGTCAGAGCTTTTGGCAAAGCTTGGAATTAACGTGTGAATCATAAAATATCAAGAGAGCAAACAAAACCCGTCCTCAGACATTCCCCTGTGAGAGCTAAAGAATGATAAATGTGTTTGGGTTTCTCTTGCACCTTCCATGAGCACTTTATCCGGAAAAACTGTGTTTAGGGTCTCCTTGGTTTTGCCATCACTCAGGGATACCATCAGCAGACTCTTCACAGCTCCAGCAGCCCCTGCAGCTTCCCCACAGCACCTCCCACCTCTCTCCATGTGGCAGTCACACCACATCAGCTTCTTCATCTCTGATGGGACTCTGCAAATCTGCTTACATCCAACTGAAAATACAATTACCACCACTGTGCACTAGGGAATGGGCTGGCACCTTGAGGTACTCCCTCAGATCTTAAAACTATGTGTGGCTGTGGTGAGAAACAGCTCCTTCTCCACCCTCCCCAAGGGCTCCTTCTGCTTTTCCAGGGCCCTGTCAGCCCTATGGAGTCAGCAAAGCCTCCTGCAACCCTTCAGCCATGGAAGAAATGCATTCAGATTTATCAAAAACAAAATATCTGCTGGAAATTTTGGTGCTGGAGCTGGCAAGTGTTCCTGCTCTGAAAGGCCACATGAACTTGGATAACATATACAACATTTCCCAATATATCCTCTGTAGTCTTCTGTTTCTGTTGCCAAAGAGATAAGGATTTAATTTTAGCCATTGAAATGTTATTACCTCTCCCAAAATACCAATTAATAATTCCCTACTTATTCTAGCAGAAATCCTAGACTGAAGACAGTTTCCTTCTACCATCTTCCTTTGAGCATTTGTTCCCTTTTTTTCCCTTGTAAGTAAAGATTTTTATTAAATATTTTTATGCCTACCTCAGAGGTCAGGCAGTGAGTGCAGACACAGGTGAGGACCAAGGGGGGAGCCTGTTTATCTGCATCCTCTGATGCTGATAAGAAATACTGGAGCAGCAGAGCAGCACCCCTCAGAGTTCAGCACTTTGCTTTTGGTTTTGGCCACTGATGCAGAAAAGGATGCACCTGGCTTCAGTCCAGCTGTCAGCACAGCCTTTCTTCTTGGACATATCACCTGTTTTGGTCCCTCTTCTCTCCACAAAAATCATCATGCACACAGTAATGCAGAATATAAACCACAGCCATTCATCCTTGTCTTTGGATTTGTGTTGTGTGTTGAGCAGCAGAGCCTCAAACCTGGCCCAGGTTAAATGGGGAATTTTCCTCCCTGAGCAGCACCAGGACCCTGAGAGTGCCACAGGCACATTCTCTGTCCCCTCTGCCAGGCCAGGCTGGTGTCACTGAGCTGAGCACAGGCACCCAGCAGCCCCAGGGTCTGTAGATGGACAAGACAAGAAAGGAGCCTCCAGAGCCATCCCTGAGCTCTCACACTCTGTTCTTTTTCCAGAGCCATCCCTGAGCTCTCACACTCTGCTCTCCCCCAGAGCCATCCCTGAGCTCTCACACTCTGCTCTCTTTCCAGAGCCATCCCTGAGCTCTCACACTCTGCTCTCTTTCCAGAGCCATCCCTGAGCTCTCACACTCTGTTTTCCCTCCAGAGCCATCCCTGAGCTCTCACACTCTGTTTTCCCTCCAGAGCCATCCCTGAGCTCTCACACTCTGTTCTCCCCCAGAGCCATCCCTGAGCTCTCACACTCTGTTCTCCCTCCAGAGCCATCCCTGAGCTCTCACACTCTGCCTGCTCTCCCTCCAGAGCCATCCCTGAGCTCTCACACTCTGCCTGCTCTCCCTCCAGAGCCATCCCTGAGCTCTCACACTCTGCTCTCCCTCCAGTGCCATCCCTGAGCTCTCACACTCTGCTCTCCCCCAGAGCCATCCCTGAGCTCTCACACTCTGTTCTCCCTCCAGAGCCAAAGCAAACCCCGTGTGCCCCACAGGCTGCCTGGACACCTGAGATGGGAGGAAGACAATCACACCCCTGAGATGGGAGGAAGGCAATCACACCCCTGAGATGGGAGGAAGGCAATCACACCCCTGAGATGGGAGGAAGGCCATCACACCCATGCAGAGACCACACTAAAATCACAGACAGGGCCTGTGTCCCCTGAGTTTTCCCACTCCAGTTTTGCCATAGACAGGAATAAAGTGCAGCTGCAGCCCTGCAGGGAGCACCTACACTGCTCTGTCCAAGACACCCACAGCACACACACCAGGGTACAAAAAGCCAGGCTGGTGCTGATCCCAATTTACCTCCACCTCAGCCTCCCTGCCTATTCCTTCTGGCTAACCTCAGCAGCAATGAAAGCCAAATGCCACCAAGTATGCTTAAAAGTCTCACATAAAAGAGATATTAAAGGATATTCTGTTTAATAAGATATATGGAAAGGAGCAATGCTGATTCACTCCTCAGGCAAGGAAATTTCCCTTTAGGAGTTTTATATTTTGTTGATTTGGATCATAAAAGGAATAGTTTTTAGAGCAGCAATGGACAGCTAAAACCAAAGCTAAGATCCAAATAATACTTTAACTATTATTTCCTCTGGAATTTGTTTAACTCCATCATATTTTAGGGCTTTCCATTATTGAAAGCCATCACATTGAGTTACAGCAATTGGGGGAATAGCAAAGTGCTCACTTGCAAGTAGCTCTGTAGAAGATTATGAAAAAAGACAGAAGAAGATTCTCAGGACATTTGATGAATAAAAATGGTTAGGAAATTTTCACCACAGTTTCATTTCAATAATGGTATTAATAACTAAGTGTCCATTAGAATTGCAAAAAGAATCAAATTAGGGAACTTGAATGGCATAGTTCCAAGGGATAAACAATATTTTGACTAAAACCTGCCTTATTAAGTGGCTCTCAGGTAATTTCTTTTTACTCCTCTTTCAGAAATTATTAGATTCTGTTCTAAGTTGCACAAGTGCTGCTCTGCTCTTCTGGACAATAAGGAGAGCTGATTATGAGGAGTCAGCTCCCGTCAGTTACTCCAGAGTTAACACTGTTGCTGTTAGAGAAACCAGATTTATCTCTATGCCCAATTAGTTTGTACTTATTCATGAATCTCACTTTCATTTCCTGACAGCAAAATCAACACAAACTCCCTAAAATATTATGACAATCTGTTGGAAAAAACCACCCTAATAATGTGATGTACTGCAGATCAGACATATTTTCCTACAAAGGCTCCAAGAAATACACTCACTGCCAGTGGGACACAAATACAGGGTGGGAGGGCATCAGCTCAATCTGCCATTTACCAACACACATGTCCAAAGCCAATTTTCATTTGGAATTCCCTAGCTTCTTAGGCTGAGGATTATAAACCATTCCTGTGCGTTTTGCAAAGCATTTTTAATTTGCTTCAGTGAAAAATGTGACTAATGCCAGCAGAATGGCATTCCTGACATTCCTGCACATTGGAAGACTGCAGCTAAGGTGTTGCCTGGGGAGCAGGTTTAGGGAGAGCCAGCCCAGCAGGGAGGGCCATAATCCATGAAAACAAAACCAAAACACACACAGGAGTGCCTGTAAAAGCACAAGAGACAACAACTATTGGAAGAGATACAGCAGCTGGTTGGTTTTGTCCATCTCACATTTTCTGTTTAGATCAATTTATTCCTCTGGAAAGACTTTGGGAGGAAGTTTTGTCCAGTCTTGCATACAAAAAATACCCAGAGTTGTGATATATCCCTGAGGTTGGGGGGTTTTTTTAATGAAATATATATTTTAGAAAGTTGTTGGGATCCTTTTCACAACAACTATTTGCAGTGTCTGAGCATTAAGAATATAATGTATTCATATGCTGAACACATACAGACAGCACTTAATAGGAAGTTTCTTTGCATAATACAAAGCAGTTCTGCTGTCTTTAATGAATATTTCAGCACTGATTGAGGTAAACAAAACCAGCTTCTGAAGGACAACAGATTTCACCCTGTGTTAAAAATCTCTCTTCAATGCAAAACTGCACCCAGACTATGTTGGGTTTTTTATAATTACTTTTCTTTTAAGGACAAAGTTTTTCAACATCTTTCTGAGCCTGAAGTGCAGGAGCCCAGTGTGTGATGTCTCTCAAGGCACCGTGCTCACAGCCAGAGGGGCACAGTCAGGTTTTGGGCCACAGCACAGGTTTCTAAAAGCAAAACTGAAGCATGGAACAATTTACATAAGCCACTAAACCCTCTGGCAGCCCCATGGAAGTTAAATTGAGACAAAAGCTTCAGGCAGCCCTGCCTGACAATGCCACCCTGTTCTCACCTGCTCCAGAGCCTTGCTGCAGAGCCTGCAGCCAGGTACTGCCCACCCAGACTCTCCAGCAGCTGCCAAACCCCAGTTTTGGAGGTGTTTTACCTCCAAAAAGCTGCTGTGGAAAGCAGCTTGGAGAGCTGTAACCAATGGGCAGGATGGCAATTTGGAGGCTGGCTCCTGGTGACATACATGGATCAGCTCCATGGTGCTGCTTTCTTTGGGAAAACCTTGAGATGTCATTCCTAGTGACTACAGAGAGGGGTTTATGGGGCTTGCTGCATCCTTCTATTTAGTCAGGAAATACTCACAGGCCTCAGTGTGTATCATTTCATACACAAATTCCTCTCCTAGCCACAAGCCTTAAGTACACCCTCTGGTTTAAGTGCATAATTCTCATCCCTCTGCTCTTTGGGGAGGGGAAGGAAAGCAAATGCATTAACGACCCAAAAAGCAAAGTGACACAATATGTTGCTACATGGTTCTTAGCAAAAGAATTTGTACATGGCATGAAACCAAATCTGCTATTAGTAATGAGTGTACATGCAGCTACATTGTAAATCACAGCACTGGGGAGCAAGCAAGGAGCACAGGGCAAACATTGGATTTCAAGAAAGAAACTCTAAATCCACCTCCAGGAGGAATCAGATGAAATAATAAAGGGAACTGTTACAAGACACTGGAAACAGGCTAGTGCTGGGGCTGCTCTTATACCTTGATATAATTATTTAATACCAGTACCTTGTTCAATATCATTACACTGGTGTAAAATGTTCAAAACCCCAGAGCTGGGGCAGCAGCCCCCAGCACAGCCCTGCTCTGCAGCACAGCAGTGAGAGGCTCCCTCTGCAGAAGGACAAGCCCCTGGCAGGCTCAGTTTCTGTGTTTCTGCTGCCAGAGACCTTCCCCTTGCTCCCTGCCCTGCAGCCAGCTTGGCCCTGCTGCTGTTTCCAGCTCTGCCGAGCTCCCTGACCGTGGGGCTGTGTCCTGCTGCTCTCCCCAGGCCCCTGAGCTCCCTTCCCCAGCACCAGCCCCACCATCAGCTGCCTCTAGAGACACTCATCACAGCTCCCAGGCAGGTGAGGTTCCTCATCTTCCCCACCTCCACCACTTCTCCAAGCACTCTGAGTTTCTAAAAATTCAGCTTTTCCACCACTTAGTGCTATTGCCTTATTTGGTTGTACCAAAATGTGGGGTTTAGATGTTGCTGAGCCTTTCAGTTCTCAAAACCCACCCGTGACTATTCCACAGAGGCAGCTCTACTCACTCCTGCCCATAGCTGACAGCTTCTCCATGGATGAAGATCAGCCAGGATCTTTGGAAAGGTGTCAGCTAAATGAGATTAGAATCATGGCATTGTTAGCACAAGGCTCCCCCCAAAACCTTTAGGATGGATGTGGTCAGTGCTTCCCACACCAGGGAGATGCTGAAAATACAAAAAGATATTTTCATTCAGAAATAAACCAAAACATGTTCTGAATGTTGGGGGTAATATCAGACCCTGTGAACCATTCACTTCACAGTTTTGAGATTCAGCGTCTGTGTTTTGCAATATGTCAGTGCTAAATTCATCACTGAATATTTACATTATTTTCCCATCTCCTGGTAAGCTAATAGCACAGATACAGGAGAGGAACAGGCTGCTGTTAGCAAGTCATGGCATGAATTCATCTTTGATGAAATGCAGCTGTTCAGAGTCAAGCTGTCTGATCACAGTGAAGACAGACATTTCCATTGCACTCTTTCACAAAAGATTATTTAACTCAGGAGGATCTCCCAAAAAATTATTCTTAAAACTGAAATAGGAATTACTTAATTGGTGCACTGGCATGCATTTCAAGAAAAACAAAAATGAAAGAAACTAAGAGAAACATACACTATTTTCCTTTTTTCAGCTGATAGAAGAAGAGGTCAGACAGTTTTAGGTATGAATTTCTGAGTTGCAAATACCTACCCTAAGTCCATTTTTGGACATAACACCTGTCAAAGGGCTGGAAGCAAAAATGCATTTATGTTTTCTGCAGGTAATGCAGAATTCACTTTCCACTTAAAATTATAACCAAAACTTATTTTATTATCAAGTTCAAGCCACAGAATGTTTGCCTACTTTCACATTGAGTCCAAAACCTTAAAAAACTTGCTGCTAAAGACCATGACAGCAGCAGGAATTTAATGTGAGAGGGGTTCAGACTGTGCTCTGGCTTTTTACACTTTCTGCTGAAAGGATGAGACTTACTCTCCATGGCACTGTAACTTGCAGATGGGCAAAGCAGATTTGGTTCATTTCACAAAGTGGGGTCAAATCTCTGAAGGGCTCCTACTACATCACATCAGCTGATGGATGAACAAGGAACCAGGAGAAGGAAAAAATTAAAGGTCCATGGTGTGAGGCAGCATTTACACAGGACTTTCTGAAGCACATGCCTTTTTCATGTATGAAAAGGGGGTTTTTTAAAATGAGTTTTTCTTGTTAACAGTATTGATTAGCAGTAATCAGATTTCTATTCTGTGGCTCTTTTCTAGTGAATTTGATGAACCATTTCCACAGCACTGCCCTGCTTTAACACAAGTTGTGCAGTGCATTGCCATTGGTGAGCTGTCCTCTGAGCCCTGTCTGAGCACTCCTGTGAGCACTGGAGGGTGGCTGGGCCACCTCTGGCCTCCCCCTGCACTCTCACAACACTCTGGGATTGGGTTTTGCTGGCTCTGTGTGTATGCCAGCAGAAATGACACCTGGTGCCATAAGGAAATTCACCTTGCAGCTGAAACATGGGCTGTGTGTTTTGTTTGGATGAGCTGCCACCACAGCAACTGGGAAGAAAAATATATTTTATATGTATGAGCTTGTTTTAATGAGCTTGTTTGTAAGTAGTAACTGTTTTATTGGCTCTTATATGTATTGCTAACCCTTTAATTGATGTTTTTGGATTGCTGTAGACTGCTACTGAAGGTAAAACATAGTTTTAAGCATTTTAATATTGTAATCATGGAAAAGATTGCCATGTTATCATATGAGAAAATCTGCATAATGCAGGTGATGATTCTGCTGTGGTCTGCTTTCAGCGGCAAACATTCAGTGTCTGTTCATCCCGAACCAAAATTAGCATTTTCTATGGACTCAGCTATAGATACTTCTGGTGTTTACAGTAAAACCTTAACATAAAACTGCCAAAAAAAATGGGGGAGGACTTCAGACAAATTTCTGAAAGGCAAAACTTTTTCCTTAACTTTTTCTTTCAGTCATACAAATCTGTGACTTAAAGGTAAGAAATAGAAATAAGCTTTGTGCCCATGTACACTTGTGCATTCAGTTCTACCCAGGTTTGGCTGCAGATGTCCCAGACTTGCAGCTCACTAAGCTGTAATTTACTTGGTCCCTTCCCTGCAGGATTTGGGATGTTTTGAAGACCTCCCAGTTCAGGAGTTTCACAGCTGCCTGGGAAGTTCAGGTGACCACTTCTGATTAAAGCTGACACTTAAATGCAATCTGCTGCAGGATTTCCTCAGGTGCTCTCCTTCCCTCTGCATCCCCTCTGCTCCTCAGATGCCAATCATGGCTATTTCCCAAAAAAGGGAAACACTCAGCTTACATGGCAGTAATGGAACAGTTTTCAATCTCAGTTAACCTTTACAGCAGTAACACTAATTTGCAGTCTGTTCATACGGAATGCTAAAGTCTCTCTGTTTCCTGCTCTGAATTTCATTCTGTGTCAATTAGTGCTATGAAGTCAGTCTAATAATGATGTATGGTTAGCACAGGGCTGTGTCTGAGAGCTGAGAGGAATGCACAGAGGACAGATAATTGAGATGGCGCCATCAAAGCTGTTCAATGCTTTGTTGAACTTAAAGGGTCTAAAAACGTGCTATAAAAATATGTTTTGACACGGGTACTGATAACATTTAGATGTTTCCAGCTACTCTGTTGAAAATAAATTAAAAGGTTCAGCTGCTTTAAATTTATGCATGAAGGTGAAAGGACATAGACCTGTTCAAGCCATTGCTGTATTTGCTTTACTGAAGAATGATGTGCAAAAAAATCTCAACCAATAATTTCCAAGATTGCTACCAGACTTATTTACACTAACATGCTGAAAGCAGCACACAAATGAGCACAGGGTGATGTCTACCACATCCTCTGGCTTTTTCCATATTGCATCCATAAGCTCCTGCTGGAGACTGACAAGAAACTCTAATGAGCAAACCTGTCAAGTGTGAGCTCAGTGGAGTTTGGCCACTTGAGGAGCTCCAAAGGCACGGGGAGGCAGGGCAGTGAGTTCCCTCTCCCAGCACAAGGGATGCCTGGAGCTTTGGACAGGATTCAGCACAGCTGACTCGAGCCATCAGCAGAGCAGAGCACATCTGGAGGAGGAGTGAGGACAAGAATACACGTGGCTGGTTCCGGGTGAGTGTCGTGCTCCTGGGGCACATCCAGCCCACAGCAGTGAGGAGACTCATGGGAACCACCTTTGTGTCATCCTGGCACCACTGCCCAGGGTCAAACACTGCAGCCAGCCCCAGACTGACCATCAGAGCATTGGCTCTGGGGGGTCCTGCTGTCCCTGGGGTCACACCACTGGCAGGTGACAGCAGGAGCAGGTCAAGAGGGTGATCTTCACTCATACGATGGAGAAGCAAAATAGGAAATACCAAAGGTCCAGCCCTTTACTTTCCCAGCCCTTTCCCTGTCAGAGCAGCCCTGGATCTGTTCCCAGATGACTCCTGCAATAACAGGATCCCCAGTCTGCCCAGAAGGGGGGTGATGGTGTGCACACAGTGAGCCCTGTGCTCCCTGCCTGGAGCAGCCAGCGCAGAGCTCGGTGCTGTCACTGCTCCGGGCTCCCACTGACTCTGACAGCACCCACTGACATATCCATGGGCTTGATGGCACATCAATCTTCATCTTTTTTGGCAATGGCACATTGCATCTTCCAGAAAGAAAAAAAAAAATCAAATTGCCTCTATTCCTCTCCATTTCTCCTTGTGTTTTGGGTTGTAAAATAAGTGGTGGAAGTCAGCAATGACCCCATGAACCTCCAGAACACAGCTTTAGGCTTTCCACCTCAGGAAAACTGTAAATGCCTGTCTGTAGATGCACACAGAGCTTAAGGAAATAATGGGGAGAAATTAGACATTAATTCGTTTTAGAAGTAAGAGAGAGGAATGCAGCTGAATGGCAGTGATGCTGCATCACTGAGATACATTAAAAACCCAAATGAATCTCAATGTCAGCCAACGCACTGCCATAACAAATGAACGTGGTGGCAAAGGGTAGGCTTTGTTGCTAAGCTGACAAAAATAAATTAGTCACCTGTCAGTACTTGCTTAGAATTTACAAACACATCAGTTTTTGAGGGAAGAGCAGAAAATAGTCAGCATATTTTCCCATTAGAGCAGTGTGCAGAGAGAATGGAGCACTTTGTTTTCATTTATGCTGTAACTTATCCCTGCTGCACAGCAAAAGCCTCCTCCTGGGAGTGAGGCACTTCTCACCTGGAGGGCACAGAGCTGCCCCAGCTGAGGAAGCACCAGAGGAGGACACAAGTGCTGGTGTGACCCTGCATGGGTGTGCTGAGCCACAGAGCCCCAGTGCCCCAGAGTGCAGCACCCACCTGCAAAACTCATCTGCTCCCAGCCTGCTCACACTCAGCCAAAACCAAGGAGGAGAAACTGCTCTCTGTGGGCAAATTGCAGCATCTGCTGCAGAATAGAGACAGAAGGGTTTACCTTGGGCCACAGGTCTCCCCTGCTATACCAATACATGAGCATCATCTCTGCTCCCCCAGGTTTTGGGTACAGGGTGTCTCTCCAAGTTAGAAAAAAACAGCTTTTGTTTTTGTTTTTTTTTTAATGGGATAATGGGGTACTAGCAACCAGAACCAAGGGAATACTGAAAAAAAGTATCATAAAATAGCCAGAGTTAAAACAAACATTTTCTGTAATTAATTTTTTTCTATATTTTGTGTTCAACTTCTACACGCAACAAAGCAAGTCTTTAGTAAAGCTGAAAGATTGAATAAAATATTCAGAATGTCTAAGAAAATTTGGAATTTACATTAAGCATTGATGTGGTTAGACTGATTCAATCAAGCAACCAAAGCACTGTCTACAAATTACAGGTCCAGCTGGAACAGCCTGAACCACAAATCCAGGTCACGGGTAGCCAGGGGTGAGCAACCCCAGCCCAAAAAGTAGTCCCAGGAGTTAGCTGGGAAATCATTATGAGAAACAAGAACAAGGATCTGCCACAGACAAATCCTAACCCAAAAAAGGAGGTGATGTTCAGTCAGTTAAGTGATTTGCTACAAATTATTTGCCCAGGGCCAATCTTGCTGCTGAAGCCATCAGTGAAGATTCAGTTCCTGGCGAGATGCAGGGATGTTGTTAAGTCTAACAAGCTGCTGTACACAGCACTTTAATTAGGCCAAATGAGGAAAAGATAATAAACCAGCAGGTCAAATGAAGGAAAAAAATCTCTAAATGAACAGATTCAAAATATTGCTTTTTATGGTGACAAGACAAAAGCTCTGAAATGAGATTTCTGAATTGCAGTGCTACCCAAGCTCACACCAAATGAGGGCACAGGAGGCAGTGAGCAGCCCATTCAGGCACCAGCACAGCAGCCAGGCTGAGCTCTGACCCCACCAAACACTGGAATTTCTCCAGGTTTTATTGCAGCAGCAACAAATGGCTGGCTGGGCAGAGCTGTTGCAAACTGCAAAGTAGGAGGCAAGGACAGGTGTGTAATTTCTTGAAATGTCCTTTTAGGGCTTGTGGCACAGAGAGTCCTCTCAGACACAAGCCATAAGGCTGAGAAATATCTATCATGCTTAGCTGTGGAAACAGGGATTTTATGAAAGTGCGATCACGAGGTGATAATAAGAATGTGATTGGAAGTTGATGTGTTATTGCTTAATTTAGACAGAGGAAGGCTCTTTTTTTGTCCATGCCATCTGCCAGCCTAGAAACCCAAGGAATAAAGGCACAAGCTGCAGATGGCTTTTATAATGGCTGTACTCAAGCAGCAGAGGAGCAAGAAGGAGAGAGGCCACATAAATCAGGCAGCAATATCACCATGGCTGAGCAATAACCCAGCTGAGAGCAGCATTCAGGAGCACAGCAAGCAGGAGACACCTTCCCAGCTGGCTGCATTAGGGTTCAGGTGCAGGACAGGATGCAGAGCTGGACCCTCACAAGACTGTTGGGAGCACTGGCATGGGAGCCTGGTGGGAGCAGGGAAAACAGCAGGGCTGCACACACTGACTGCAGCCCCCAAGGAAAACAGATGAACTCTAAAACTGCATTCACATACGCAACAGTTCCCAAGCTAGCTCTTATCCTCTCTTTCCTCTCTTTTTTTATTTTTGGGAGGGAAGAGAGAAAGAGAGTAGAAGCTAATTTAGTTCAAGTCAGTAGAGAGAAAAACAAGCTTGGAGGCAAGACACAGGGCTCAGCAGGACGAGCAGAAACTTCTGCTGGCAAAGCAGTCCCCTGAGATGACCATCTGAGCTCTGCTGGGGAGCTTGAAAGGGCTGCTCTGCTTATCTGGCTCCAGCAGAGCCCAGGTGTGCTGGACACACAGCAGGGTGGTGCAGCACAGGGGCTGCTTCAATGCTTTCCTCTGAAACAACCAGATCAAACAAGCTCACACAAGTGTGTATAAAACCAGGCAGCACAGCATTAGTGGAATGGGGTCTGCAAGTGGGACTGGTGGCACAGATTGGCAGGAGAAACAGCAGAAGGCAGAGGAGAAAGCAGGGTTTAATTCTATTTGTTAAAGACACACACACATGAATTTCTGTGCATTTTTATCAATACAGAGAATACTAGCTCAGTGCAAAGCAGTGTACAGGGAACCAGCTCTGCCCAGAGCCTGCAGCCAGGGACAGGAGCACCAGCTGTGCCTTCAGCTGGAAGGACAGGCACAAATCAGAGATGGGGGACAGCGGGAAATCTGCTGCTGAGCTGGTGCATGCCAGAGGCTCCTGAGAAGCTGGGGTAAGGACACAAGCACACATCCAACAGGCACCAGGTTTGAAGTCAATGTCATTCTTTCAGCACCGGCACATCCCCAAAACCCAACAGCCCCAAGAGCTGAACCAGTGCCTCTGAATCCCAGAAATTCTGTTTGTACCCCACATGCAGCCAAAGAGGGACATTTCAGGTAATGGGATAATTATGTTCCTGTGCCAGTGATACCTGTTGCGTCCATCACTGGAAGATTTATCTGAACACAAGGACTGGCCCAAGCTATAGCTGCTCAAAGCCAGTCCCCAGAGCAGCACTGGAAGATTCAGGGCTCACTTGATTCAGTATAAACCCCTCTAAAGCCCAGCAGGACTCAGCTGCTCCCTCCACAGCAGTCAGCCCTGCCATGACCTCACATGACATTAAAGGAAGACAAGGCTCATGTCCCCTGCTGTGTACCTGGCATCATCCTTTATCCCTGTGCAAAGCAAATGTAAAATGTTACTGTGCCAAAGCAGCAGGACTCCACAATCATTGTGGGTATTATCTAAATCCATCATTTACAAATATGCACACATAGTTCCAGTAGACTTTTTGAGCAGAACCAGCTGTTGAGCAGACAGGGCAGACTCCAGAGAATGATCAGTGATGGATCTGTCAAAAAAATACTAAAACTGAACCATTTCCTTGCTGAATACTTGGCAAGACACCAGAAATTTTGCCAGAACATCACAGAGGAGGAAAAGGGAGAAGTGGAAGGAATGAGGGGAAAAAAAGCATTATTGGAAAAAATTATCTTTTTTCTTTCTTTCCCTAATGTCGCTTTTCACTTGGAATCCTTTTTTAGCTTGGCATGGGAACATGCCTTATGATAAGAGATCAGAATTAAAATCCCTGTTTTGACTGATCCCACACAAGTATTCTCCTTCTCACCCACCCCAGATCTTTCTCCCAGGAAGATTGTGAGAGTCAGAGGGTTCCTTGCCAAAGTTTCAGGCAGTTCACACCAGGCAGTCCTAGAGAGCCAGAGATCCTAGAAAAGAGGTGAGAGAGCCCAGTACAGTGTTGTATTTCAGCCATATACAGATGCCCTTGGGACTGAACTGCTTTTAGGACACCCCAGAACATGCACCCAATCTAAGACAGGAGCCCCACAGACACAATTCCTATCCTAGTTGTGTTCAATAACCTTCTGCAGTTACACAGAACAGATTTACTTTAGAACAGCTCCAGAGCACTTGCAATCTATAGTTTTTCTCTTTTACAGGCAGTCAGATGTTTCTGGGCTATTTTGATACACAACATTACTCTAGGAAATAACACCCTATCAAAGAGCACAGATAAACAGGCTGTTATTTAGGACTACACCAGCAAGGGTGGTCCCTTCCCCTCCCTCTGGAGCAGGACTTCTCTTCCAGCAAGGATTTGTACCCAGATGAGCCTGGAGGTGCTGGCAGACCCTGCCACGAGCAGCAGCCACGGGAGAGGGACAAATCCTTGGTGGGTGCTGGGGAAACCAAGGGCAGGGCTGGCCAGAGCCATGGGACAGAGGGGAAGGAAAAGGGGAAAGGGGAAGGGGAAAAGGGGAAGGGGAAAGCTGCTGCTGTGCCCAGGCTGCCTCAGGCCAGCCTGCAGGGACACTGCTCTCTGCCTTCCCACAGGGAAGCATGAATCCAGCAAGTTCAAACAGCAGGACAACTGAGTTGCCAAGCCAATAACCTCAGCTGTTAATTCAGGAGCCCCTGGAGTGGGCTGAGATCAGGAACAAGGACTTTACTGCTGTAACATCCTTAACTGAGGGAAGAGAACAGGAAAAAGTAAATCAGTGATGCAAGAGATGCCTCAGACTCTATCTGCTGTGACAGTGCAAGTTGTGAGAGAGCCCTGGGGTTGTGTGTGGCATGCACACAGGCAGACTCCAGAGCAACACTCAGGGGAAGCCTTTTCCTTCCTTCCAAGAGCCCTCAAGCTACCTGGAGGGGAAGGTGGCTGTGGTTTACCTTGACCTGTCCATCTGGTCTCCATGCCCTTCACCCCTGGGCCGGTGTGGGAGCTGCCCTGTGCCAGCAGGGCAGGGGTGCCGGGGTACCAGTGGCACAGGGAGCTGAGTTCAGGGGTGCCAGTGGCACAGGGAGCCGAGTTCAGGGGTGCCAGTGGCACAGGGAGCTGAGTTCAGGGGTGCCAGTGGCACAGGGAGCCAAGCCCTCCTGCAGCTGGATCACTGAGTTCATCCTGCACAGCTGGGGAGGAAATGCAAACATGACCAATTGCTGATGGGAGATTAGTGGTGCCCTGCCTCCTAACCCCAAACCACAGCAGGGGCTGCACACTGACACTGCTCTGCTGCATCTGCCACAGCACAGCAGCTCTGGGAGAGGAACTGGGAGCGTCTTCCTTTGGCCTGGTGCTACTCCACCGCTCCTCAGCTGATCTGCCCTGGGGAGAATCTTTCAGAGGAGTTTCAGCATCCCCTGCTCTAGGACAGCCTTTGCCATGGCCCAGTGCATCCCCAGCCCCAGGAGGGACAGGATCAGAGCCCAGGGTCACTGAGCCTGGCTGGGAGAGGCTCCTCTGCACTGCTCCAGGGCATCTGATGCAAAGACCCCATCAGAGGCAGAAGCTCAAACTTTCACTGGGGGAGATTTAGGGTTCTGCAGATCCCAGAGGATTCAAGCCACTGTTTAAAGCAGCCCTGGCTGGTTTAGGTAATACCCTGGACATTGTTCCCCCCCAGAATATAGAGGGAAGCCACTCCTCTGGTGGCACCAGCTGAACAGCTGACTCACAGGCAGAGCAGGCACTCCAGCAGCTGAGGTTAATGGTTTGGCAATCAGCTGGGGCTCACTGATTGTTCTCTAGTGATGTTTCTTAGAGTGCAAGGGGCTTCCACAGGAGTAATTCAAACAATTATTAGCTATGTATTAGTTTGGTAAGAAGGGTTTCAAAGGGTCAGGTTTTTCCTTCCTGAGTCTGTTCTTCACTATGACTGCAGGGTTTCAGCTCAGAGACCACTTGCAGAGCTGTTAAATGTTCATCCCCATCAAAATTCAACCTTGAGTACAGAGGATCTGGAAAAGTATCTCTAGGCCAAATCCTCCCTGGGACTGTCTTCTGATCAGCCTCTCTTTTAGGAGTTTAATGAGTAAAAATATATCTGGAAATAGAACAGAGTGGTGCCTGGAGAGGGAAGAGAGCAGCACAATTGAGCCACAGATCAGAGCAGCACCAGCACAAGCCTGACTGGTGGAGCTGAGGCTGTTGGACACAGGCCCACCAACAGCAGCTCAGAAGATGTGACACAGCACAGACAGCTCCCTAAAACACCTGTGAGGGGCTCTGAAAAATGTCCAAGCTGGCCAAATCAAGAAATAAGCACAAGGAGTTCCTGGCTTCACATGGCACTAATGAGATCAGGTTAGAAAAAAGAACATTTAACTCAAGAGCCAGAGTAAATTCAAATATTCAGGTAAGACCCTTTGAGAATGGTAGAGAAAAAGGATACAGAAAGGGAATGAAAATAAATGGAGTATGGAGTTGAGAGGACAAACAAATATGCAAGGGAAGGAAAGCACTTATCTGATGAGAAAGCAAACATGGATGGGCCCTTGATATCTCATCTGTACAATTCTGTGCTCAGCCAGATGTTGTTGCACAAATGCTCCAAGTGGCTTCAGACAAACACCTTCCATTGCATGAGGGCAGAGACTGGAGCATCAGCAAAACCAGTCACCATTCATTAAAGGTAATTGTCTGCTTCAAAACACACAGATAAGCCACAAAATAGCAACAACAAAAGAAAAGCAAATACAGTAAATGTTTTATGCAATCAAATGCATAGGATGAATAGTAAATAATCAGAGAAAAATCTTGGCAGATTCATCACAGATTAAAGAAATTTTGGCAAATTATTCCCAAGAAAAATCTTACAGAGCAAGCCATGAGTGGATTGGCTTCCAGGGAATGCTCACAGGAGAGGGCACAGGTGGTTGGATGAGCTGTTTGCAATGAGCTCTGCCCCCTGTAATACTGCAGCACCTCACAGACCCTCAGCAGTGTTTGCTGTGAAGCATCACAGCAAGAAACTTTTGTACCAGTTTGGATTGGCAGCTTTTTCCTACTCCCTTCATGTGCAACATGAGTTTCCTTTCAACTGAAAGAAAAAGGATTTCCAGAAACTGAATACCCCAGCAAAGGGAACAAAAAAATAATCTTCAAATTGTAGGGGAAACAAGTGGGGGAGATGACAATAGTTTTCAAAACAAACAGAGTGTTCATAAATGCAGAACAACTCACTGTCTCCTTTGCTATGGTCAGAAGGAAAAGTGACTGATGTGGAGTGTGGTAGAGGTCCCAGGACTCAAACCACAGAGATTTCTGTATTATACACATAAATAAACAGAGAGCAGCACAGGGCAGCTTGCTGCACACAGGGTTCACAGAGGGGACACGTTACTATTTACTACACAGCACATTAAAATGACAGTGACACACACCACTCAGAGGTGATCATTATTACTGGCTGCTTAAGGGATGATTTGAGAAATGATGTGTAAATTTAATTTTTAATTAAGCCAGAAGCCTTAAGGGCCTTCTGAGTTCAAGCATTAAGGGGGGAAGAGGGGGAAATCAATTCTTGGTGATGGAGAGGTCTAGTAGAATCTAATAGGCCTGGGTAATATATCAAGAAGCTTTTAAGATCAGTCACAGAGCTCGACAGAGGAAAGCCTAAAACCCAATTTCAGATAAAAAACTATGCTGTAAAGTGGAATGGATGGTCACCATTGTTCAAACCTCTGAAAAGCTACTGTCTTGAGCTCTGACACACAAATTACTCAGAAAATAGATAAATTATTAACACCAGCATGCAGAACTTCACAGGGAAGTCCTCATGCTTCTCTCCAACCACCTTGGAAAAGCAGTCATGGCCAAATGACCTTGAAATCTCTCAAAGGTCCAGCATGGCCAGAAAAGGCCACACTAGCTGTGGGTGATCAGTCATCAGAACAGCCTGTAAGGAGGTAAATTTGTGCTGGGGCAAGTCTAGCTCCCCTGGGTGCAAGGACAGGTCTGCACGTTCATGGCAGCAGCTGTGGCTGGAAGGGACATGACTCTGAGTGCCCCTGACCTCCACAGCACAGTTTCACCAACCAAAAAAACCCAACATTTTGTGGTTCCAAAATCACAAAGTGAAGATTTTCCAGCCCATCTCTTGGCTCCAGGCTCACAGTACCAGATGAGGTACCAAGGGTGCTGGAGAGGATCAATGTCATGAAAAGGCCACTCCTGTCATCTTTGAGACATTGTCATGACCAGGGGTGTCCCCAGTGTCTCGAGAAAAACAAACATTGCACCCATTTGCAAAAAAGGCCAAAAAGATGGTCTGAGGAGCATCAGCTTTGCCTTGATTGGTTCCTCTTGGAGTTCTGAGCAGGCAGCAGCTTGGATCAATCAGAATGGACCAAATGATGGTAAACTCTGCCTGATCAAACCTGACTGCTGCTGTGGGAGAACATCTGGAGCTGCAGGTAAGGGGGAGCTGTGGGTGCCCCTGACCTCATTCACCCTGACTTTCACAGCGCTTTTGACACCCACTCCTACAGTCTTTTATACTATTTAATGTGTACCTAAAAAAAGGTGGAGGAGACAACGAGATGGGGAGAGAAATGGATGGTTGGGTTGCAGAGGTAGGAGGCTGCACCAAGGTCTGTCCTCCTTGGGACCTTCATCAGAGAGCTGCCGGAGCTGAGAGCCCTCCTGCCAGCTTTGAAATGACAAATCCTGGGGGGAAGAGCTGATCTGGGGCAGGGCTGCCACTCAGAGGGAGCCATGGGCTGTGGGAAACACCAAAACCTTCCCCCCAGCTCACATCCAAGCCCATGTGCATATTTTCAAGAAGGAAGCTGGGCAGAGGAAATGAGTGAGAAATGAGATGGATGGTCTTGTTTTCACAAACCTTCTCTTCTGAGAAACAAGTCATTTATCAAAGTGCTGTAATCCTACCAACTGTCATAACACTTGGTCTAATTACATCTGGAGAACAATGAGCTTATGTTCAGGAAGAAAGTGTCTGCAACAAGGTTGGTAGAAAAACCCTGCTACGCATGATCTCAGATCACAGGTCCAAATGCAAGAACAAAACTCCAAGAAGGGGTTGGTGATGTTTGTATAAAGCAAACTCCTAGTATTTGGCAATATGTATTTTCATAAAATGCCATTCCTAGTGCATTAATCTACACCAGAGAGGCTCTGAAGTGGGTTTTCAGATAACATGTTTGGGGGGGAAGTTGCAAAATCAATCTTTTGGAAGGCTACAGAGCACATTCAAGAATTGTTAAAAATGCTAAAAGTTAAAATTGCTGAGTGCTTGGGCTGAGACCCCCCAGTGCAGAGGTGCTGATGCCAAGGTGGGGCTCAGCCATGCAAGAACTGCTCCCCATTTATCCTGGGAGGAGCTCCCAGGGCTGGTCAGGCACTGGAGCTCCTGGTTTGGCACCAGAGGCAGGGTTCAGCAGCACCAAGGGGGCGCACAGATTCCATTAACACTCTCAGAGCAAAGGATGGAGGGAGGAGAGGAGATCCTCTCAGCAGCAGCAAAGCCAGGCTCTTAGGGAAACAGCCATCATTTGGATTCTTGATACAGAGCCTGGGGACCATCTGCAAAGCAAGATAACACTTGCATCCTGGATAAAGGTGCCAGAGTAAGGAGTAAGTAGACAAAGCCAAAATACACAGCAACACAAAGAAATACACACAAAATATGACCACTGGGACCAAAGACTGATTTTCATGGACAGCATCTAAAAGGTGACTGAATATAGAGTTCTCCCCATGGCTGGGAGCATTACTTGATATCACATTGAAAGAAATCTAATTTTCCATCAGTGCCCTGAATATATATATATACATATTTCATACCATCTTTTTGCTGCAGGCAGAGCAGCAAGGAAGGGATCAAATGAGAATAAGCATAAAGAGAAGTTTATTAATCACCCCTGAGAAAGTATTTCCACACCACCAGCACATCCCTTGCCTTCTGAATTTTACCCACAGATGAACTTGGGCCTAGGGCTTTAGAAATCATGATTGTTGCTGGTCTTTCATGAGATGTTGAGGCCACCAGAACACACTGAGGAACAGATCTTACCAGGTGAAATGGGCACAACATGATGAGATCAAGGCACCCAAGGCCACTGACACCAGCTGCAGGCTGGCAGCAATGAGATGACCAGGAATACAAAATGATAACACCAGGAACACAATGTGATAACACCAGGAACACAAACACACAGAGCACTTCACAGGCTGACACTGAGCTGTATCCTGAAATGGTCCCACAGATCATAGGGAAGCTGTTAGAAGGAGGAAGGTGTTTCCAAGAAACAAAAAGCACCTGTAGGTAAGTTGAATTCCTTTCAATTTATTCCTGTAAATTTTGCACTTGCTAACCAAAAAAAAAAAAAACCACCAAATTTTCAAACTCTGTTGAAACAAATTAAAAGGATTTCTAGTTTGTCACTTTCTTACAAAAAAAAAAATATTATCTGGGCTGAGGATGCAGCAGATTCCAATCCCACCCCCAGGTACAGAGGCTGAACCATCAAAAACCCTCAGCCAGCCACACTGTGCAGCCTGGCGCCAAAACCCCTCAGAACCAGGGATTTGAGCAGAAAACTGTCAAAAACATTCTTTTGCCAGAGAGAGTCACCATGAGACATCTCAGTGCTTCACTTGAGCGTAATGCCAGAGCTGGCAGAACTTGGGGGTGAAGGAGGCAGAGGGGGGAAAATCAGTATTTTCAAGGCTAGAAACCTGCCACTCACTATTCTTCACGAGAAAATCCTGAATTATTATTTTCTGGGAAACAGAAGTTTTCATTTTGATTATTTTTTAAAATACCTTTCATTTTTCATTATTTTCAGTTAAGGTAAAGGAGAAAAACTGATAGAAAATCTGATAAGTGAAACCTTCCTTGACCTTTTCTTTCTCCATAATTTTATTAGAAAGAAGCTGAGAATGCCTCCTCCATAAACCCTCACTTTTTACAGCTATTCCAATCTTCCTGTGAAAAGATCAGGGGAGGAAGTGAGAAAACCCAAGTCCTAGATTTGAGGCAAGAATAAGATTTCAACAAAATAAGATCTCAACAAAAATACATTACATAAAAATCCTACAAGTCATTAATTCTAAAATAACCTCCCTTTACTTGACAATTTTTTTATTTATAGGTGCTTGACTACCAGACTGGTATTCACTATAAATATCAATTCAATATAAATATTCAATATAAAGTCATTCAACAGTCTGTAATTCTTGAAATTATGCATTTAGAGCTTCATTTTAGATGCACTTTATTCAGCATTTGTTGTTGTCCAGCCACAGAGGCCCCCAGCATCCCCCAGGCAGGAAAGCATCAGAGATCCCCCCCAGGCACTGCAGCTCTGGCAAACCCTGAGCCCCTGGCTCTGGGGAGAGGCAGCATCACTCACATCGCCCCTGCCAATTGCTCAGCTGCTGCTGGTGTGTCAGGGAGAGCTCAAACTCATGAGCTCTGCCCTGACCAGTTTGGTGATAAGTTATTATTGCTATTATTAGTCCAATAACTGGGCAAGCCTGCCCTGCAGTGCTGTCCTTGGGGTCCCACACGCAGCCCCTCCTCTGCCTCAGCTCTGGCTGAAGGTTTTCCTCCTCCCCCCATTGATTTTGGGTGATCTTACCTTCCTGATGAGAGCCATGGCTCATCTAAGAGCACAATGTCCTACATGACAGCTGCTGTGTGATATTTTATCAGTTTTTTTGAAAGCACCATATTCTGTTTCAGCTGGAAGCAGGACACTGCCTATGAAAACTGGCTGATGTGCCAGCATGGAGTCTGAGTAACACAGATTGAATTGACCTCCTGAGGTGTCCCTGTGGGGAAAAAACCACAACCATTGCTTCTGCTTAAAGTCGGAGCTTCCCCAAGCACAGCTTTAAATTGAGGGGCATTGGAAAGGCTCAGGCACTGCAGGCTGCACACAGGGTGCAGCTGCACAACTGCCCAGCTTGCAGTCTCTGGTGTAAATGTGAACTCAGCCAGGAGCACCACACCGCAGGGAGGCTGCCAGCTCTGCCCAGATAATGCAAATTTTCTGTCTGCTCCAGCTTAACAGCAAAACTTCCTGACTCTAATGTAGGGACACCTTGGTCACAGAGAAGAAGCCCCCAGACCCAGCCTTATTTTCCTTCCAAAAAATGCATAAATGTTTCCCTTTAGCAACCATTATTCAGTTTGATACACAAAGATGGGAGAATTCTCTGGTTACACAGTGTTAGTGTTGCAGAGCCTGAAATTGAACTTCAATTCCTTTACAACTCAAGACAAGTTCCAGACAGTGGGCTGAACATACATTTCAAACAGATATTCAGCATTCAGGACCATCTGTTTCCTTTTTGCGTGAAGTATTTTTATTTGCTGCAAGTAATGATCTTAAACAGATTTTAGGAGATTTGTTATTAATATAGGAATGTGAAAAATTTGCAGGAAGGCAAAAACCATGTTCTGCACCTGGGCCTGCTCGGGAGCCTGGGCATTGCATTGAAGACTCTGTTCTGTCACATCCTTAAATCCAGATTTAGGTTTCTGAATAAAACACGTTTCATCTTCAGCACTAAACCACCCTTTGTGTAACATCGTTTAGGAGAGGGAGAGAAGAGCAATTTCCTCACCTGAATCTTCCCGGGGAATATTCAGCCTGCTGGGCAGAGTGCAATTAGCAGGCTGGAATTTGGCCAGGCCATTAAGGTTAATGGCCCTGCTGCTGCCAAGTGCCACAGGATGTTAATGAGTGCCAGCAGCAGAGCAGCCCCCAGCAGGTCTCACCCAGAGCCTGGCACCTCCACCTGCCTGCTCTCCTGCCACAGCCCCCCTGGCGACAAGGGGCTGCACCAAGGGACAGCCTGCTGCCACCCCAAACCCACCCAGGAGCCAGGGGACAGCACCGGTGAAGGCAGACAGGGATTTAAATGGGATACATTTCCTAAAATCATATGCCAAGAAGCTGTATCATCGCTGGACATTCAGCAAGAGTTTAAGGCAACCAACACAACCTTCAGTCGGTGCTTTCTCCCCACATCTATTATTAAAGCTCTGTTTTGGCCAAGACAGATGTATGAAACACATCACATCTACTAGAACAAAATGCATTATCTTCTTCATTTAAAAAAAAAAAAATAGAGCTCCCCTCTCTTTTCTAGGTGCAGCTTTGCTCCTGTGACCCCTGTGAGCAGCCAGGTCCAGGGGAGGACATAGGAGCACTCTGCTTTAAGTACCCCTGCATGGGAAGGGACAGATACCCCATAACTTGAGCAAGAGATTTCCCAGGCAGTGTCTGTATTTCCCTACAGATGCTGGAGAAATAGCCCCTGCTCTGTGCTGTGCACACGCCCCTCAGCCCCAGGACAAGGGCACTGCTCCACCTCTGCCCTGCTGCTGTCACTCACAGCAATGGGGTCATTACCTTGGGGTGGGGACTGCTGCTGATACCAGTATCTGACCCAAAACTAGCACACTGGTACAACAGCCATGAAGTGCCAAAGCTGGGCCATGTCAGCCTGTTACTGACTGCAGTCAATATCTGTTTGGCAGCTGCTGTGTGCATAGGTAATGAATAAAGCAATAAATCTGCCAGGGTGACCAAACCCTTTCATTCAGCTTCTCCTGAACCAGTTAAATTCTGCTGCGCTCATCTGCCTGCCCCAGCCCCAGGGAGGCAATTCTGGGGAAGAGAGGAGAGGGGGCTTTATTTCTGTACTCTCTGTGGAGCATCCAAACCCAATTCCCCTTCAGCTGCAATCCTGCTTTCTCTCATTTTTATTGAGGCAGGGAGCAAGACTGAGACTTTTTTGAGTTACTGTCTTACCCTCCTCCAGGCACAGGTCACTGATTTCAAGACAGAAATCTCAGATGCTCAGGTTTCCTTTCTAATGAAAATCTCTGTTGCCAGTTTTTTGTCCGAGCTGATGCCACCAGAAGTCACTTGCTGATGTCCTTCCAGCAAGAGCCACTTCTGCCTCCCTGTGCCACTGGAGGGTCACCCTGACTTGGTGGTGTGGGGAGATGCCACCATGTGCTATGAGACAGGACAAGTGCCAGGCAGGGGCTGCTGGTGACCCCAGCTTGAGAAGAGCCTCTGGCTGCAGTGGCAGGAGAGCCTGGCAGGAACAAACCAGCAAAGGGTAGGACTTGGTAAATTTAATATGCAAACAGCCTCCAGATAAATGACAGCCAAAAAAGCTGTCTACATAAAAAGTCAGGTTTATATCTGGAAGAGTATCCCTTCCTGTTTCAATTAATTGCTGTTTCTGGATTGCATGAGCTGCCAAAGCTTTGTGTTTCTACAGCAGCTTTTTCCAGCAGAATGACCTCTTTCCTTGACATGGATTTTACCATTTTCTACACTCCTTATGCCTTTTCTGGATCTCATCATGCTCATGGCATATTACACGAATTTCTGCTTGCCCCATCTGACTTACTTGTTAATAGATCCTCTATCTTTGGCATATTTATTGCCATTTCTCCACTGTTGAAAGAAATTATCCTACATAGCACTAAAATCCCAGTTACACTAATGATCAGCTCTGTAGTGTGATTTTTCTTGTTTTAATCATCAGGAAGAAAAACCAGCCTGTTCAACATGCTATTCAGCTACCTTTCTGTCACGTTTTTCTATTTCAAAATAATTTCTATTCTTTTACCACAGGCTTTTCCAGTTGGCACCTTACACATCATCCTGCATCTTCATCGTGGCTTTGGGGGCTTTTTTTTTTGTTTGTTTTCACCCTAAATTTTGAGCTGGCAGTCTGGGAAGCATGTTCCTAAAATGTGTGAGACATCAGGACCTCCCCTTTATTCTAAAGCACCAGGATTTTTTCTTTTTGACATCCAACTTTTTTTTATGCAGGAGCACTTGATATGCAACAGTGCACAGGCTGCCAAGGAGACTCTGACCTGGGACAAATCTCCAATCTGTATTTTGGTTTTGGAGCCATAAACATGACATGCTGGGAGCTCAGTCCTGCTCTGTCCTCCAAACAAGCCTCTGTGTTCTCAGTGGCAGATGCAATCTGATCCAGCCCACTGCACTTGCTATTAATACAGAACTAAGGTGTGCTTTATCAATGGCTGTGAGTCATTGTTCTCTTTAGGAAAATCCAAACCAGTTTTAACCATTACCCAAGGAAATTTGCAGTTCATTCATTTACAAAGAATAAAAGCTCCTTTTTCCTTGTTCTTAGAAGGCTTTTTAAACAGCCAAAATCTACTTGGGAGCAGGGTAGCAAAGATTTACCCAAAAATCTCAATAAAATTCATTTGGACCTATTTACGAGACAGAATCCACTTGTCAGATATTTTTTAAGAGCTCACTTAGGAAAGCAGTAAATACACAATATAAGTTTTTAAAAAAAAAAAAAATAGCATGGTACTCTTCCCCACACAGCATCCTACCTAACAGTGCTTTAAATGTAGTTGTGAAATTCTCTAAATCAATGTGAGTAAAGCTGCTCAGTCAGTGCATCAATGCCCAGTGCAAGGGCTGGAAGAGAGGCAGCAGAGTCTCTCTGAAAAGAGCTGACAGCAATTGCTCCACAGGCCTGGGATGAAACCTGCTGCAGCTTGAGGTGGGATGTCTGCTTTCCCACACCCCTAACCAGGCTTTCTTCCCACCTTTTTCTCTGTGCCTGTGCCAGTTTCTCCCATGGCTCTGCACATGCCGTACCTGAGCTTGCACCAGCTCTGGTTCAGACGTCTGCAAATCTCAGGTGCCCTCAAAGCAGCCCAAGCCATCCCTGGTGGGGAAGGGCTCATCTTACCCACCTGAAAGCGGGTGAGGTGGGGTGGACAGGGCATCTGCAATGTCCTTTCCAAGTGCACTTCTAAGACCAAGCCCAGAGGGGTTTTCTCTCAGGCCTCCAATGAGAGCAAACAGCACAGACAGGTGCCCAGAATGGCCTTGGGCCAGCTCAGCTGAGCTCAGCTGCCAAAGCCAGGTGTGCATGGAGGGCTGCAGCTCCCTGTGCCTCCAGCCTGGCACACCCAGAGCTGTCTCAGCCCCTGGCCAGGCCCATGACAGCTCTGTGCTGCTCCCCTTGCTCTCTCCTCTCTTGTGCTTTCACCAAGCAGACAGCAACAAATTGCAAGCAATCACCAGGAAAACCCCTCAGTCAGTTTAGGGCAATGCTTTCCCTTGTCTCATGGTGTCCTGCTCCATAAATGGTGTTAAACTGCTTCTTCCAACAAAAGGTGGCTGGATACTGTGCCTGTGAGCCCTGCAGCTGTGGCCACATCAGAGGATGTCCATGGAAGCCATTAATATCTTTTAAAATAAATACTTTTTTTCTACTGACATTTTTTTAAAATGTTTTTAGTCTCTAGAACTTCCTTCCTTCCTCCCTTCCTCCTTCAGTACATATCAGCCTTTCTCTGCCAGATCTTCAGCTGGAGTAAATTTGGCCTCCCAGCCCTGATTCATTAAATGCAGTGAATTTGTGTGTTCAGTAAAACAGGCCATTCACAGCCTTAATGCTTAGAGATGAATTTTGGCTTGCTTGGCTTGAAAGGTTTGGCACGTGTAGGGCTCCAGTTGCTGTTCCAATAAGGACATGCCCAAGTCCAGCCTGCTCACCAGCACACCTGTGCACCAGCACATTCCCCAGAGAAGCTTTTCCAAAGCAGGAAATGCCCAATTTCCCAGGCTCTTGTTCAATTGCTGCCAGATATTGTGGAACACAAACATCACTGAATAACATCATTCCTTCAAACACAGAACAGTGATGTTTGAGTAACTGGAGCATAAATATAATTCACCTCAGGCAGGAGATAAATTACATTAATAAAGTGTGGTAGTGTTCTTTAATTAGTTTGATTAGGCATGACAGAAGATGGTATTATTCAGAAAAGCTTCATTTCCTGAAGTAAGGAATTGTCATTGTAGATCCCAATCTCTGGGGTTTAGGTGTTTTTGGTTTGTTTTTTTTTTTCCACAGAGCAAACATTAGCAGAGGTTGATGCTGCTGCACCTGTCCTTTGGTATCCATGACCCATTTCTCCCTCATGCCTGGATTCAGTTGTGCCCCTCTCCAAATGGATCCTACAGATCTTCACACTCTGGGGGGTTCCACAGCTGCACTCTCCGTCCTATCAACCTCTCCCAGACTCATGGGGAGACAGACAGACTGTAACTCACAGTCCCTCTTCTACAAGTCCATTTATAATATACAAAGAGAGATAGTTTTAAAAAATAGAATTGTTATTCATCAAGGTAACTGAAAACCTTCCAAAGACCCTGCCAAGTCACCATGCCAATTCTCTGCAAGACACAAAGTTCAGACATGGCTCCCATCCTCTCTGCTGTATGTTATTTATTTATTTACTGAATTTGCTGAGCCATTAGGGTCAGTAAGACCTGCTGTGATGCTCAAGCTTTGCAAATGTTGGAAACTGTGAAGTGTCAAGTCTGGAAGATCTATTTAACAGACCAGGCTGCAGAGGATTTGCTCAGGCTATGAGCCCCTTTCTGTTTGAGTCAGACCCCTGTACCACACTCTCCACTGTAGCCCTGAATTTCAAAAAGCTGTGTGCAGGTCCCTAATTCACTCATGTACATGAATAAATGCCAAACCATATCTTTATGTACCTAAATATTGCTGTGCAATCTGTGCAAATTCTTCTTTTGATTTTGCTGTAAGAAAAACCATACTCTTTCTAAACTCAGCAGCTGATTTTCTATTGACACACAAGAAGACAAGATTGTGGTTAAAATTTAAAAATGATCCAGAACAGCCTGTGTCCCCAGACAGGAGAGAGTCTGTCCTGCCAGAATGTGGCCCCTTGCTGTCACCAAAGCCTGGTGTTGTACATCAGCACTGCTGAGGTGGATGAAGTGGTCTTCCTTGCCCATTGATCACACAAATCCAATTTGTAGCCTTGTTTTCTCTACATGACAGTTACAGGAGACAGACCTGATTAAATATTTCTGTTCTGATCAAGGAGCTCTCACTGGCAATCCTGTGACTGCACAGCAAATCCCTCCCCAGGGCTCAGCTGCACGCTCTGCCTGATGGGCTGTGCTCAGCTGTGCTGCCTGCAGGCCTGTTTGACAGCCGTGCACAAGGAGTTTGGAGCTTTAGGAGCAGGGATGTTCACACTTTAGCAGCAATGCACAAGGAGTTTGGAGCTTTAGGAGCAGGGATGTTCACACTTTAGCAGCAATGCACAAGGAGTTTGGAGCTTTAGGAGCAGGGATGTTCCTGTCCTTGAGATGCAGCAAAGACTGATTGCAGTTGAAGGACACTCAAGGTTTTCACACCTTTCCTGAAGCACACCCAGGCAGGAGGCTCAGGCTCTCTGCTCACTATGTCCCAATTAACCTGCTGCAGACCCAGTGCTTTATGAGTGCCCAGCCAGGGTCAAGGCTCCATGTGCTCTCTGTTTATCAACCAGCACCAAAACTGTACTAACAAGATGATATTGAAGTGTATTTCCATTTCAAGTGCAGCCTGTTCCCTACACGAATGCTTCTTCTCATGGCAGGAGAGCAGCAGCTGGTGGAGCACCCTTCCTGCAGCCAGTGCCTGTTTGTTTGTGTTTGTGACTGCTCTGTAGCAGAGATGACAGCCTTGGTGTTGCTCTCAGTTGAACAATTGGGGATTAACTCCTGTGACAGCAGTGCAGCTACCCCAGCCCTGCATTTGGGATCAGAACAGGCACCAGCAGAGCTGAGCAGTTACAGACAAGTAAAGGATGGCAAAACTCATTGGCTCTGCTGCTTTCTCCCCAAGGCTCGGTGTAGACCCTTTTGGAGGAGTACAACCCAAACCACTGTTCCCACAGCTGACACCAGTGCCCTTCCTGTGGTGCAGAGCCTGGCAGCTCAGAGGGAGCCAGAGCACTTCCCAGGGAGATCACAGACCCTGCAGTGTGTTCTTGTTTCTGCCCCAGCCTCTCCATCGTGCTCAGCCCATGGCTGAGCTGCCCCCACAAACCTGGCAGGCTGCAGTTCAAACCACTCTTCCCATCCTTCAGCTCCTTGTACAATTCCCTGACCTCTTTCCATCTCATCTGGAACATCTGAAGTTCTCCCTGACATGGGTTATTAGATGGATTTGAAAAAAAAAATTCCCCAGAGAAAATTCACCGTTGAAAAATTTCTTACTGGAAAATTTGGGAGCTCCCAATGGAAACAGGGACAGCAGGAAGAAAGCAGATTTCATTCTGCTAGAAGTGTTAAATAAGCTTTTGATTCCAAACTAAGTTATACATTTTCATAAATGGGAACACAAGTTAAATTATTTATTTTTTTGCTAAAAAGACCATTGTTTTCCTGCCAAAATACCTCATTTTAATTGGTTTTTCTAAGATGACACTTCAAGGCACAGACAAGACCAACAGCCCTCCAAACTATTTTCATAAAACCCTTTCATTGTATTTCTTTTGGTCATCAATACTTATTACTTGTATTGAAAGAATAAGCAATAAAGGCACTTTGTGTCTCTCCCTTGCTACCCTTTAATACAATCTGTCCACCAATCCAATTGTTCCATCTTGAAGCATTTCCATCCCCAAAACAAAATTGCATTTTACTGCTAGGATATTCTCCACCCAAATCCTGAACAGCTTGTAGCTAAGTATTAATCCATAAAAAATAGAAGAAAATGTCTTATTAATTCACAAAAATCAATATTCCAGTACACTTTTTGGTGCCAGTTCATTACATATAAGTCTAGATTTATATGCTGCTCAATGGAAAACTGTCCAAAATGTATCTGTTTACCTATAATGAGATGAACTTATTGCTAAGCCTCATTCCACCAAAAACAAGCTTTGTGACAGAACTCTGGTTCAGGGAAAAAGAAAAAGTGATCTTAGAGTGGGTGTAATACTGATGCAGTGGCTCTTCTTCTACAGAGGATAGCACAGGTATCCTTCGGTTTTCCTGCTCTTCTTCCCCTGTGGCCAGGATACTTTTTATAAAAAACCCAGCTGTGTGCTTGTCCCAGTGACAGTTAATCATGAAGGCTGTCTGTCAATTCAAAAACTCTTGAAAAAGATGTGGCATCAGAACAGGTTTAATTCCAACAGTCTGGGTGTCCCCATCACCTTCCTTTGAATACTGAATCCTACAAAGGCTGCTTTTCCTAAATAAGTCTAATTTCTTCAGAAATACATGGGGGAAAAAGAACAACCAAAAAAAAAACTTCTAAAGACTATATATCCTATGGTAGTGTTTATGTCAGGAGTCAAATGCAACAGCCATTGATACTGATAAGGATTTTTTCCACTGGTTTCAGTATATATATGAGCTGAGATCCTGAAAGCAAATGAAGCTTGAAATTCCCAGAAACAGAACTCCGCTATTACAGAAAAAAAATGCTTATAGATATGTATGCATGCATATATATGTGCATATGTATGATAAATGATCATATTTCATTTGCCAATAATGGACAAAAATCTATTTATTTTTATTTATGCATATAAGTTTTTTCATTACTGACTACTGAAGTCTAATCATTTTTCACTTGGTGACATCAGGTTCTAAGATGTTCCTTCCCTTTCTCTTTAGTTCCCAGAATGAAAGTGGTTCATGAATCATGAAGGTTAAATACAAATAACTTGCATTACCACTCACAGCAGACATGTGGTTAATTGCTGTCTGCCTTTATTGTTAATTGCTGAACACCAGTGCACTGGCACACCTACCACATGCTTCTGAAGATAAACAAACTCAGCATATGCCCTAATTGTTTGTGTTCTCTTTACAACACTTTTTCTTCCAGAACAACGTGGGTAAAATTCACAGATCATGTCCATTATTGTCCTTTCCTTTTTGCTTCTCGCATGGATTTGTCTGGCTGGTCACTCCTGTGTCACACCAAGGCACACAACAGCCAGGCCAAACAGAAAGGCTTCAAACAGCTCCAGTAAATTAATCCATCAGCCCTCCAAGACCAAGATTTCCTCCTCAATTCTTTGCCATCCACAAGCTCTTGGATAAGTTAGTTCTTAGTTAGTTAGATAAATTAGTTCTGGGTTAGTTCTGATTCATTTGAAAATGCTGAGCTGATGTTCCTTCCGCCCCCAGAGTATGACATGACCATACCAGGCATATCCAGCTCTGAAAAGCACCACTGGATGGAGGACAAAGACTTAACCCTCACTCCCATAGAGTGGTTTGGGAAGATGGAGGAGTTCCACCATTGGATCAAACATTTCTTTCCAGTTTGAGTCCCTTGGAAAGAGGAAGGGATCCCTCTCCTCAACTGCGCTGGTGTCTGCAGCCCTTGGCAGGGTACCTGGGCCCTTCCCAGCCCTTCCCTGGGTTACCTGAGAGATTTCTCATTGCCAAAAAAGTCAAAAGATGGGTTATCTATCCAGGACAAGGAGCCCCACAGGCCGTGAGTGCTCTGTGAGACTGAGTCTGGCCAGGCAGGAAGGCAGATCTGCCCTGTGGCAGCAAACACTGGCCCTGCCCTGCAGCACCCCAGCATCCCTGGAGATGGAAATGCCATTGGAACCATGAGATGAGAGGCATTGTCAAAGCATCTCTGAAAAAGAGCTTCACAGATTAGAGGCAGCTCATTCCTCAGATCAGATCAGTGGATTCAGACAGGAAAATAGCCCCAGTGTTTGCTGGGATGATTTACCATCTGCCTGGTGTTTCTCTTGGGTTCCCATATTGGGTTCTCATTAACTTCCTCACTGTTAGCCCTCACAGGCACTTTTTTTTTCCTCCCTTTTTCATGATATTAACTGAGTTCTGCTAGAGAGCAAGTGCTTCTTTGCACTGAATTTCATTTCCTCTCTGTAGAAACAGACTAGCAAGAACCATATTTTCCAGTCTATTCTTGGCCATAACATGTTCCTGACAATCAGGCTGAAAAACCTAGAAGGCAACAACCTTGCCAAAAAATTCAGGTTGGGATGTAATGGAGATAAAATCAGTAACAGAAGTGATTAAGGAGTTGTAGGTGCTACTTTTCCAGGAAAGACTGAAAAAAATAATCTGTATAACCAGGCTGAACGATAATTAAATTAAATCAGCACCTTTTCAGAATATTGAAGCATTAAAGGCAAATCTCCAAAGACACGGAAATCAAGAGGATTTGGGCCCCTGAATGATTCTGAGAAGTCAGGTGAACATTCCAGATTAATTTTTTTTCTCCTCAGGCTTTTGAAGAGAATTTTATTTCAACTTCATGTCATTGAAATCATCAGAGTCACTGGAACCTTAAATAGCTCCCTACTTGTTACAGAAAAAGCAACAAAATTACAGCTGAAGAAATTAGAGGATGTTTAGAGTGATCCATGGAAATGCTACCAAATAATGGGGTAAAAATGAAAGGAAAAGGTCAAAGTATAAGGTGAAAATCCTGTATTTGCAGACCACTGGCACGTTGAAAACTGGGGCGGCCAAAAGATGAGTGAGGACAGTGTTGTCCTAGCAAGTGAAGAAATATTTATACCAAATTTAAATTTTGCATTAACTGCTCTATCACTCAGCAGCCATTTCTTGAGAGATAGGAGAGGAGAAAGGAGGAAGGAGAGGAAAGGATGTAAGGAACCCCAAAAAGTCAATAGTCAAGAGCACATGTAACAGGTATGGAAAGCCTGGAGCCTTCCTCCCTCATGGAAGGTATTTGGAGGTCTCACCTCTCCTCATTTTCCCATAGGAAGAAATGGAGCAGGGGAGGAGGGTGCCCTGACTGATGGGGGACACCCAGGAGACCAACAGCAGAAGTAGCAAGACTTCTAACCCTAACCCCCCAAATCTGCAGGGCCCTGCCCTGAGCCTCCTCCCTCTCCTCCCTGGCTGTTTCCATTCCTGCTAGCCATCGCTCATTACAGATGCCATTAAAATCCAAAAAAAACCACAGCAAATACTTATTATTAATTTCCAAGAGAATACAGGCCTATTTTTCCCATTGATTTCCTGGCAGATCCTTTCCTGAAATTTGCCAGATTGGTTCAAAAACAAATACATATAAATTAGCAATATACGACACGACATGAATGAGAACATTCACTCTCTCTAATCATTCCCACAAGCATTTTGTCATTTTTTCTGTCAGTTCTGCTGATAGGAAAGGAAACTGCTTTGCAATTTTAATTTCTTTTCCCTGAGCACATTTTGTTCTTAAAGTTCACTGATATAAAGCAAACGTATTGGAAACGGGGGAGGCTGGTGAGAAATATGGAAGAGGGGTTTTTTTTGTTTCTCCCTGTTCCAGAGTGAACAAACATCCACTGGCACTTCTTCAGGCATCTCACTCCTGCCCCCATCTCCTCATCTCCTTAAAATATGCAAAGACATCTTCTCTTTGAACTTCTCTGAGAAGGAAAAGGATGGGTACTTCCTCTTGATTAATCCAAAAATTTGAACAAAGCCACAGCTGACCTTGGTGTCAGGTTCAGAACTGCACAACTGTATTTTCACATGTTCAAAACTAGACCACATCAAAGGCATCTACACATTGCCTGCATCTTCATTTTCTGGCACCAATTAAGTGGAAAAAAGAAAAGAATGGTGAGCTCAAGGGCTGGTGATGAGCACCATGGCCACACCATCCTCCCTGCCCAGCCCTGGGGAAGGCTTTGTTTGTTGCCACATTTGAATTTCAGTTTCTCATGTGTTTTCTTGCACACTCCAGAGAAAGCCTGGAGCTCTGCACAGCGTGTCTAGAGATAATAAAAAACGTGATGAGTTTATGACACAAGTGATGTAATGTGACATGCTGCAATGATGACTATTACACTGCACAGAAGGGAACAAGAGTGGTTGGGAAAACACAAAATTATAAATGATGCCACTGTTTGTTTGACATTAATTGAGTAAGGTGTCACAAGAAAGGAAGAGATGAGGAACTGCACCTTGTGCCTCAGAAGTCAGAACAACTCAAAGCAGCTGCAACAGATGTTGAATGGGGCAGCAAACGAACAGTAAAGCATTGACAGAATTTGGTTAATTGATCCCAAAAACCTGGACTGGTCTGCCGGGGGGAGTCTAGGTCCACGGGACCATGAGACTGGGTCCCTGAGATATGGAATTTCCTCTTCAGAAAGGGAAACTCCCACGTAACACGTCCAAAACACATTTTATAAACCAGAAAGACAACAAGCTCTTGTGAAAGTAGGTGTTCAGCCATTCCCCAAATCAGAGACATCTAATAAAAATCTGCTCTCCTATCAGCTTAGATTGCATTTCTTGGCCATTTTCTATGAATATAAATTACATTTTTGTGCCTATTGCTTTATCTTTTTCATGCCTCTCAGACCCAGCTGTTATCCATCTTGCCAATAGTTATTTATTACTTTGTGATTATGGGCAAAGTAGGTAATGACCTATTAAATCACAAACCCACACTTATTATCACCAAACCCAAACTCCAATTGTTAGAAAAGAATTGCTTAATTTCATATGCAGTTAAGAGTTTACTTTCCTTGCAGCCAAGATAATAGATGGCCATGGCAAACATTTTTCCCAGGAAACTGGCAGTTGGAGTAAATAGTCTATAGCTCACGTTTAAACTGTAAACAGAGGGATTGCTCTTGATGCATATTCCAGGAACAGACCTATACCCAGGGCAGCAGAAAACAATAGCAAATATATTTCAGGTTTTATATTACAATGTGTTCTGAAAAAGTGCTGGCATTTGTCAACACTTTCTCCCTTGGAACAGCTACAGGTGGGTTATGCAGACAGGCGCAAAGCAGGGACACACACACACACACACATCCTTCCTCCAACCATTTCAAATTCTCCCCCAAAAGCAGCATGAGCCCCTGAATGAGGAACAGATCCAGCACATGGGCACATTCCTCCCCTTGAAACAGAGCAAATAGAGAGGCAAAAAGAGCACCAAGCTCAGCATCACCTTCCCAAGGAGATGCTCCTTTTACCAAAGAGAGCCAAGCATCATCACTTGTGCACTGATGTTTTTGGGATCCTTGATGAATTATTAGTTCTAGCTCTGAAAAGGACACAATCCTATTGTGGCAGATACAAACCCTAGCAAAAAAAACAGCAAGAAAGAAACATGACAGATATTTAGATCAAGTGCAAACCAGCTGTGTGTGTTCTACATGAGAAACTATATTTAACTAGTAATTAAATAATTATCCATGAGACTTAGTTAGCCAGAGGTCAAAAAAATCTTATTTGGAGGGAATTCAAAATCAAGGCCAAATTTTAAAAAGGGAGGGAAAAAAGTGTAGTTAAATTTGACATGCTTACATGAAAACTTTTGTGATAAGTAGCTGCAAGTCTCCTGCCAAGACCTGACTGACTGCCAAAAGGTTGTGTTTAGAAAGGTTGCAAGCAAACAATTGGCTCAGGTTCTATCCAGAAACCTGTGGAGTTGTAAAAAACTCTTTGCAATGTTCAGTAACTTACTTTCCCCACTCCCAAATGGCAACCTATGTTGAAAAATAGTATTTATTAAGCAAAACAGGAAAATTTCAGTGCAGTAGGTAAACCCATCACATAATATCTGGTTCCTGAGATATAATTAAAACTATTTCACAGTTTCTCCTCCAGCAAGGCAATCCTTACCACAGCTGGTTGTTATCTTCCTTTTGCAACACCCCTGCAGCCCCAGGCCAGGTCTCAGTGAGCAGCAAACCTGATTGGAGTCACCTCTGCAGGGGCAGGAGCTGCACCTCTGCTGCCAGGCAATTCTCCCCTCCTCTATCCAGCCATGCCAGCCTTCCCAGCAAAAACACACAATCCCCTTCAGAGTTAAATTTTGCTTTCCAGGTTCCAAAATCCATCTCAGTCTTCTCTTTTTCATGCTCAAAACTTTGCATGCTAATAGTAGAAGCCACTGCCTGGCTGCATTTAGGGAGACACAAAGCACACTTGGGCATAATAAATCACATGCTAGTACACTGGAGAACCTTTCATTATTTTATGGGCCCTTTCTAACAGAAATTTCTCTCACAGAAAAAAAAAGAAAAAGAAAAACATTAATGTTTCAGATGCTTTGGGCCCTCACATTTATCTTTCCTTCCCTCCACCAGAGAGTTTTGACTGTTTTGGGATTCTCTTGCCTCTGAAAATCCAGCTCTAGGGAGAGAATCAGTGGGAGGTTTCTTTTGTCTGAGACTCCAATCCCCAGACCTGTGCAGTCTAAAAAGCAGCAGGGCATTATTCCTGACCAGTTTTGATCCACTTCTGCAGCTGCAGCAGCGTGGGATTTAAAGTAATTTCTTATGCTCACTCTAAAGGCTGAATCCTCAGCTGATGTGAGCAGGCACAGCTCTGCTTTGACTCCTGCACAAGATGTCAGATGGAAATGTGTCCTGATAGCCCTGGAACCCAAAGTCAGGTGTGACCCCACAAACAGCCCTGCAGACAGAGGGCTGTACAAATATGTTACTTATTTCTCCTCCAAGAATAGCCCTTTTGGACTGTCAATAAATTTACTTTTTCAGAAGTATTCAGTTGTACAATGGAACAGAGAGATCCAGAAACTCTCCAAGGTGCCAGCAGAAAACAATGATGAGAATCCTCAGCCCAAGAGAGCACATAAAACACATTAAGTTGCAGCATGTGGAAAGTCCTGCTGACTTCTTTCTAAAGAGCCCAAAGGGCTTTAGATTCCAGGAAACTGCTTGCTGTTATGGGTTTGTTAATACTGATGTGAAATTGGGGTGCTTTGGGCTTTGTCTGTGTGAGATCTAATGGAAAGATTAACTGTCCATTTTTTTATTAGAGCCAAGTGCTTGTTTTTCTTCTCGCTGTTCTGGGCACTTTCAAAAGTGAAGCCCAAGATGAAACGTGTTCTGGGGGTTCCTAAACTCCTGCAGCTGAGAGAAAAGTGCAAGGGAATTATTACTGATTCTATTTATTTATTTGTCTTGAAATGCTGCCCAGAATGCCACATGACACGATGGGATGCAGGATCTCTGCAGAGAATAATTCAGCCTAAATAAAAGACCAGGCCCCACTGGGTGCTCACACTTTGCCAGTCACTTCTCAGGTGTTATCAACCCAGATGCCACACCAAGGCAAGAAACACAGAGCTTTTCCTTTTCTCTATGCCTGTGCATGGGAAGAGACTGGGAAGGGGTCAGACTGTGATGTCTGGAAACACAGCACAGAGCAGAGGCACTCCCTGAGCTTTCCTACACTTGCAGGATTGTCCTGGCAGTTCTTTCCTGCCTTCCTGGCCAAGGGGCTGGAGAACCTTTCTTCTCAGCCAAAGTTATGTGCAACCCGTGCTTGCCATACAGCAAAGAAATATAAAAAGTATGATTTCCATTTAAAATGGGCTATGCAACGTTCTCTGCACAAAAATAAATAGTCTTTAGCAGAAAGGGAAATATCTTTACAAGTCAGAGATACTATGGACAGCATGCCTTGGTAGAATTTCTCTTCTCACCAAGAGAAGCTCAACAAAAGAACTGGAGAATGTTCATCTCCACCCTGAAAAGCAATCTCCCTGTTTGCTCATTGTTGGCTGTAAGTGCTGTCAGGTGATTCATTGGGAAAATTTTTGATAAGAGTATTTGCCAGGACACTTTAAAATGTGTTAAATACTCACAGAACCCACCCAACTGAGAAACAACACGCAGAAACAGTTGTTCTGCTGAGTCCAGATTCAAAGGCCATGATATTTATAATCTTACAGCATTACAGATGTATTTTAAGTCTTATAATTTCTTAAGGAAAATTGTAGTTTAAAAGAGTGATGCTGGGAAAAAAAATCTCTGTGAAGCCACAGGAGCTCACCTCTTTTGAATTCTAACGTATATTTACACGTGAGTGACTAAGATGTATCCATTAGCTGCAAATACCCCTCCTAAATTCCTTTAACAGAAACCACAGGCCTGGAAGCTAGTGCATCATGTTAGTGTCTACTTCTTCCAATTTCAGAGGGAGTTTCTGCAATTATATCCTCTGCAGCCTAGGGATCTATACACTGCTGTGCAGCAGGTGCTCCTTCATGCCTAGATGTTCTAGAGAGACTCAACCCTGAGAACCCTCATCCCTGCCTCACAAAAAAAAAAAAAAATAAAAAGAAATACAGAAAAACAACAACAAAAAACCCAACACAAACACAAAAATATCAAATTATTGCCATCCTCATCTGGTGAGGGTATGGCTGCCCCTGTCTGTAGGTCTGGCACCAGCTCTGGGAGGCAGTGCCTGCTTGCACACCCAGTGCTTCCCCCTCAGCATTCTTTCGCTTGAAGCTACCCAGTACCTGCAGAATCCAACTTGCAAATCCAAGGACACCAAATTCCCTTTAAAAATACCTTCTTTTTCCTTTTCAGAGCCTTTTTTCAGCTGAGGCAATTATTACTTGTCATAAATAAGAACTGCCAGCTGTGAAAAACATTCCGTTCACTGTTCTAAAAATGCTTTCTAATTGTTTCTTTCTTCAGCAAAGAATTTTCTGACTACTCTGTGGTGCATTCAGGCAGTCAGGGGATGCGGTGGGAGGATTTCTGATCAGGCTATCCATCACTGTCACTCGGAAGGATTGGACCCCCAGAGAGCACTCACAAGCAGAGAGTGTTTGCAGCACACTGGCAAACCTCAGGATTCCACTGCAGGTGAGGATGCTCAAGAAATGTCACCACACAGAATGAAAAACGGTGTCCATCATGTTAAAACCATGCCTTTATCAGAGCTGGGGTGTGGTTCTTTGCTTCTAAACTGCCATTCTGAAAAGAGCATGTGTGGATTATGTGAAGCAACAAACGAGTGGTTCTGGCAGTTAATGCCCAGACAGGCTGAGGATGAAGAGTGAGGCTGAAGACATGGGGGCTGCAGACAGCACTGCCTGCAGGTGGAGGCTCCAAGAAAGAAGCCAGCTGACTGAGAAAATACATCTTGCCTTGAGTAACTTTTTTGCAGTGCCTGAAAGAGAGCTGGAGCATGGGAAGATGAGCTGCTCAAACTTTGCTTGTCAAAAAATTCATATGAACTCAGACAGATTTTAGTTTGTGAGAGTTTTAGATTTCCAGATTTTTCCTTTTATATTTGTAGGTTTAACAATCCCAAAATGAAAAGAAAAAGAAGCCTTAGTTTAAATGAACGGGGCCCAGTAACCAAGAGAATTCTGTGATGCTTTATTCACCTTTCATCATCCTCTGAGATCTGGGCTTTTTGGGAAAGCCCAAAATGGGGAAAGAGTTGGAAAAATCAGCACTAATGAGTAGCTTCACTTTGCTTGATCTACAAAAAAGGAAGCCAATAGGAGAACTTGATAGTCTTTCTATACATTAAACATCATTATTAAAGGATGATGAATTCTAGGTTATATCCTGCCCTAGTGGCTGAGAAAACAGGAAAAAAAATAAGAAATAAAAAAGGGCTTTATTAGCAGCAAAGGCTCTTTTTGGATAGTAAGAAAAATATTTTCTTAAGGTTGTAGAGATTGAGACACACTGCCTTTGGATGTGCAAAAATCCCCTCAGTGCAGCTGTGGAGAGCAGTTAAACTGTGAGATGTCATGGGAGCTGTGTGGGCTGACTTGATCCTTCCTCAGAGCAGCACCTTGGGCTAGAAAGTCTCTGGAGGCTCCTTCCAGCCTTTCCCTCTCAGCTTCCTCTGTGATACCCTGATGCAACCTCAAGAGGAAACATTAATTCTGCCTTCCTGTGGCCAGAGTTACAGTGGTAAATATCTGACCAGGGAATTGAGAGGAAAACATCTTCCTGCCAAATGAGACTGTGGATGACAAAGATGGCCTTTGGGCCAGGGCCTGCAAATGAGGGAACAATCACACAAATGCTCACAGCAAATCCAGCTCCAACAGGCAGCCCACAGCCTGAGCAGAGGCAATCCAGCTGTGAGGGACAGGATTTCAAGGGGAATTAGCAGTGCCATGGAGAAAGGCACAGGCTTTGTGAAATGAAATCATCTCAAATGAGGTCACGGTTTCCACAGCCAGGTTTTGGTGGTTACACAGATGCTTGCTTCCACTACAGGAGGATGCTGGCTGAGAGGCAGACTGAGTGTTTCTAATGCTGGGTCTCACTGTGCTGTCAATAAAATCCAAGCACTTCCAAGGGAGGAGAGCCAGCCCAGAGCAGCAGAGCAGCTCTGCAGCACACAGGTTGATTTCCCTCTCTGGAGGCAGCAGGAGCTCCAGGCTCCACTGTCACTGCAGCAGCCCCTCCAGTGTCTCAGCACCTGGGAGCCCTGGGTCTCCCACAGCACCCTGGTCTGCTGACATTCCGTGCCATTCTCCCTCAGAAAAGGGGAGTGGATGTCTCTGCTTCTGTGCCCAATTGCTGAGAGCTGGCTGGGTGTCACTGCTCCTTCTCACCACTGAGCTCTTCTTCTCCTGCCCAAACCTGTCAGCTCTTGGAGGCTATTCCAGCTCTGATGAAACAAAAGCAGGAAGCAATTCCTCCCTCACACCAGGCAGCACAGCCATAGTCCTCCTAAACTAATTGCATCTTCTTTCAAAACTTTGGGATGAAAAAATACTAATTAGTTATTTTAGCATGGCTGCAGGGAGAGCTGGATGAGAGCCTGTGCTCTCCAAGGTGACTTGTGCGCTTAGATCTTCCCAGCTTTGGGAAATACCAACAGCTCCAGTTCCAGGAAGCCAGGGGACCAGATCCTTTGGGGATAGATCGTTAGGATGTGTGTCTGAACATCAGAGGCTATCTCAAACTCAGCACCCAAATGCAGAGTTGTGCTTAAGTCTAAGCAATCCAAGAACAAGCTGGGAGTTGAGGAGTCTCAGGTGGAAGAGCCACATGATCTGTGTGCAGAGGTACCAATCATGGCAGAGATCCAGCTTTTAAATACTCACCAAACAGTTCAACACCTCAATGGAGCAGCAGAATGCAATTCCTCCTGAAGGTGCTCTATTCCCACCCAAAATGATGGCTGGGCCATATTTACAGTGAAACTGCATTTGTCCTTGGAGCACATGCCTTCAAAATGCTGAGAAAATGTAAATTCTGTCAGATGGCAGGATTTAGGATGGGTGATTTGGATCCCTCAGACACTGCAGGAGAGCTCCCATGGCAGGGCAGGAATGTTTGCAGCTGCCCTTTCTCCCCCACTGCATCTCTGCCCCAGGCACAGCACAGCCCCTCATCCTGGGCACAGCTGAGCCTCACTTGGTGCCAGCACCACACACAGAACCAGCCCTGATCCTGCAGTGATTTGTGCCCAGTACTCCCAGCTGTGGGATCACACAAGGATGTGACAATACAGTGTCAGCTAAGCAGGGTGCCCAGGAGTACCTGAGCATGGATCACACAACCCATGGCAAAAGAGAAACACATCCCCTTGCCAGGAAAGCACAGAGCACCAGTAAAATAGGTTAGTTATGGCCAATGCAGGGAAAAAATATTCTCAGTTTGGCCCCATAGGCAGCTGCCTGGTGATTTGACCACATCACTCTTCCTCTTCATCCCCTGAGATCCCCAGGTACAAATACATCATCTCAGCACCTTCCGTGCCTTGTTCCCCTCTGCCTTCCCACACCACCCCTCTCCTGCCAGCTTTCAGGCTGGCCCCACACCTCCTCAGTCTGGGGACAATCCTGCTGTCATAGGGTCCACCCAGCCCCACCTTCACCCCTAAAGGTGAGGCTTTATCCTCCCATTTTTTGTCCAAACTGATGGGACCACTCTGGACAATCACTTTGGCCACAAAGAGAAAGGAGTTGCATGCAAAGTGTTCCTTGCAATTCCTCTTCTTCTAATCCCTGCCTGGCTGCTCTGGCCTCCTTCAGACCATTCCCAGGTCCCTGAGTGTGCTCAGACCATACTCTGGCTGCCACTTCCACAATTTCTTCTCCCACCTCACCTTTCCCCCTCTGCTGCAGCTGAACAGCACAAGTGACACACAGCCCACCCAAGGGCTTTGCTGGTTTGGGAGAGAATAACAACAAAAAAACCCACCCAGCCAGAACTGCAGAGGCAAGGTGGGCATACACAATGAGGAAAAGTGCAGGAAAATGATAGGAATGATCAAATACTTCTTTAATGCAAAAGCTAAGACATATAAATTCTCACAGCCTAATTTCCAGCAGTGCTCATCACCTGTCACTGGTGGAACAGCTTCAGTAAGAGCCCAGTCACAGCCAGCAAACACCTGACTTTCAGAGAGGCTTTCCATCAGTTGTTTTGCAGACTGTGATTTGGATCCACAGCCCTGTGAAGGCTCAGAGAGCTAAAATTTGCACTGTCAGACAGGTGCAATTAGCCCCATCTGTTCCTGCAACTCATTTACTGGTTTGTGTAATTTCTAGTGCAAAACCAAGCTTGAGGGGGAAAAAGAAAAAGCTGTTTCAGAAAATCATTGTTAGGAAATAGGATTTGCTGTTTCCACAGTCTTGAGTGATGGGACAGGGAAATCAAACATCACTGTGGAGTCAAACCTCACCCAGTAGCAGTTTGGACAGTCCCTACATGCATTGTTGAACATAAACCTGCCCAAAACCACAAGGCTGAGCCCAAAAGCTGCTGCCCACGATGCTGCTACTGCCCAGTAAGGGCCTCTGCAGGGGCCAGGCTCACTCTGCATTCTGTCCCCAGAGCCCAGGAGCAGCCCCAGACCCTCCCTGACCTCCTGTCTGCTGGCAGCAAGCACTGCACTATTACCTGAAATTCAGTAATTCAGGGCTGTAAGCTGGGCTAAAGAAAACTGAATTAATAGCAAACTCACGCTTTGTAAATTTGGATTGAATTCAGGCAGCGCTTAATCAAAGAAGGAGAAGCACTGAAAGCCTGCTGGCCTTACTTTATATTTTCAAGATTTATTACTGATATTGCATTCCACAGAAATTTTGTTCTTTTCTTTTTTGCAGCAAAAGCAAAAGGCTTAGATCATTTGAAAATAAAATTACTTATTCATTTCAAGCTGAATAAAACATCTGGGTTGGAATGATGTTGGATTTCCTTTTACCTGCATTTCCCCCTGAATTAATTTTTTAAATGTTGTCCTTGTAAGAGGCAATAGCATGGTTATGGCACCCACTGTCTTTCAAGGAATATCAGGCTGGTGTGTTCAGGGTTTGAAGCCAGGAACCAAAATCTTGTTTTACATTTACAAATGGATGCACAGAAGGCTGTTTGTGTAGCACAGAAAATGACAGCTACCTCTGCTCTGCTGCTGTGAGCAGTGAAAGGGGAGCTGCAGATCCATGTACAGCTTAGATCTACAAATATCCCAATTTGTTTTGGGAACCAAGTCATTTCCACAGATCCTTTCATCAACCTGCAGAGAATGGATCCCACCACATCATCCTACTGGTATTAAAAACAATGGGCTGTATTTCCATTATGACAAAGAACATTCCCAGCAAGTATCACAGCTGCTATAGGAAGGTTTTTATTCTCCTGCAGCAAAGCACATTATTTGAATTGTTATGATTTAGCCTGTCTTGGATACAGGTGCCCACACCTTTCTAAGATGGTGGAGTGACTGCAATGTTATAAAGATGAATGGATGATATCAGTCATCTCTGTGATACACAATATTTTTGGAGGAATTGTGCATAAAAAAAACAACCAATCCCTTCTTTGCAGGTGTATGAAGACACAAAGGAGTGGAGATGGAGCAATGCAGGATGGGTGTGGGGAGTGAAAAGCAGAGACACCTCACACCTCCATTGCAACACTGCACAGTTGATTTATGGGTGGCCCAGGGCTGGGAAAGGTTCACACACCTTCCCAGCACTGATTTATATCAATTTCAGTGTTAAAGGGACCAGAATGGTCACTGGTTTCTCCACCTTGCCTCTGACAGAATTTCCCCCAGTAAGTCCTTCACCAGACAGCATCTCATCAATGATCTTATTTCCAGAAAAAGCCCCCAGTCTTTAGGACTACACACAACAATGAATCCAGCACAACCCAATGTAAATTGCTCCAACAACTAAATCCCCTGGCACCAAAAATGTACACACATTTCTAGGCCTGATACATCCATTCCTTCTTCACTGGTTCTCCAGTATCCAGGGGATGCTTGCACACCCTGCTCCAGTTTTGTGGCTTGGCCAGGAGCAGAGACAAACACAAACAATGGGAGGGTCCTCAGAGGGCTGGACAACATCACCTCTGCCAGAGCACAAACCCAGCCTGTGGTTATAAATGTGCAAACACAAATGTGCAAACATAAATGCTGCAGTCCAGGAACCTGTGCAAGCATCTCTCCAGTACCCAAGAGAGGTTTGCACACCCTGCTCCAGTTTTGTGGCTTGGCCAGGAGCAGAATCACACACACAATGGGAGGGTACTCAGAGGGCTGGACTACACATGACAATGAATCCAGCACAACCCAATGTAAATTGCTCAAACAACTAAATCCCCTGGCACCAAAAATGTACACACATTTCTAGGCCTAATACATCCATTCCTTCTTCACTTCCTTTCCACTACCCAGGGGATGTTTGCACACCCTGCTCCAGTTTTGTGGCCTCACCAGGAGCAGAGACAAACACAAATAATAGGAGGGTACCCAGAGGGCTGGACAACCTCACCCCTGCCAGAGCACAAACCCAGCCTGTGGTTATAAATGTGCAAACACAAATGTGCAAACACAAAAGCTGCAGCCCAGGAGCCTGTGCCTCTCTCTCCCTGCCAGGACCCAGCAGGCAGAGCTCAGCCTGCAGCCTTGCACTGCTGAGCATGAAAGCCCAAAACTTTTCCATCTTGACAACTGCAGTGATTTACAGCAGCACAAAAGCTCTGTAGAGCAACTAAAAGCAAGGCTCCATTAGTTACCAGACAGAAGATAGGAGTAATCAATTTTGCTCAGTCTGGACTGAAGTTCTGGAACTTTCCTCGGGTTCAGAAGAAACACGAACGAAGGTGTTTGAGCGTCATTTTTTAACCTATTGAAGAGAAGATGATCAAAAAAAACCTCATAGAAAAAAAATCCCACAGTTTGCCCTTCTGCTGGGCTCTTCAGCATGTATAAATGATATTTAAACAAATGGTTGAGATAAGTGAGGATTGAGTTAAGAGTTTTGTGTTTCTCCTGGGGCTACTCTTTGCCATGCTTCCTGCCATTAAGTAGGACCTTGCTCCTGAAACAGTTCATGGTGAACAGCAAAATTATTCAGAGAAAAAACTCTTTATAGAGGAGGCTATATCAGACTAAAGGAAAAGTCAGGATTTGAATAAGAGGGTGCTTTAGGCAACTGGACTTCAGCTGTGCTGAACTATATCCTTGGACTGCTCAGTGTGTCAGCTGCATATTGTCTCATTTTATCTTCAGTAGGTGAGCCAGAAACCATGGGAAGAAGCAGAATAAAGAAAACAATGAGAAGGAGACGAAAGAAAACAATGAGTGATGATGAGGGCTTTGAACAGGAAGAGGTTTGTTGTGGTTCTTTAAATAAAATACTTTCACAGAAAGGTTTAACAAAATTTACCTATGTTGTAATACCCTGCTAGATTAAAGGCTTAAGCACATTTGCAAAATGAAAATGAATCCTGTGTTTAATCATTCTATTATAAAATTCATTAATATTGCAACAGCTTTGAATTACACAATTACACAAATATTTTGCATTCTATGATTTGATTCAGTAATCTCATTTATTTTAGATTTTATTAGCTATTTGCTTCAAATTGTTCAGTGAGATGCTCATTTGCTTTGCTTCAGAATGGGAAGGATGATTTCTGCACCCTAATGGGAAGATCAGAACCAGCCCTCATATCTCAGGGCTGCTCTGGAGACCAAGTCTCTTCTCCCTGGAGCATTGTTCCTCTCAGGGAAATAAGTTAATCCCCTACCTTTTCCTAATTTTCTTGAAGTAGAGGAAATGGACTGAATAAACTGTTGCTTTTTGCTTGTGGAGCTCTTCCCAGCCCCTCAAGGGTGCTGCTGCTCCTTTCCCTCACTGCTGTGGGACCCATTGCTGTCCCACAGGTGACAATCCCTGGCCCTGCATCTCCCCCACTTTTTATGATTTCTCCTCTCCTCCCTGCACGGCACAGCTGAGGAACAGGGGGCTGATGCTGGGATTGCTGCTGGGAGCACAAAGGGGCACAGAACTGCTTGGGCTGTTCTGCTGCTGCTGTGCAGGGTGAGGGAGGAGGAAACCTCAAAGTTGGGGATTTCTCCAAAGCCTCAGAGGACTCTGGATTAACTGTGCAAAACTTAGAGGCCATTTCCTCCCCATCCTCCCCCAATACACAGGGATTAAACAATTTAGCTGATGATTTTAGGTTAACAGAACAGGTGAACAAAATTACCAAAACAAAAGTCCCCATGGGCAGACCCCCACAAACACAAGTACTCTTCCTGAGTACCTGATCTGCAAAGCTATTTGTTTTAACAATCAATTATGTAGAAAATATACCACTTTAAGTGTATTTGCAAAAGCAATGGTTCAATTTCCTCATCTACTGCTGAGGCATCTCCACTTTAGAGATGACTTAAACATTTGGAGCCAAAGATCACTGGGTATAATCCTTCCCTGGCCTTAGTGAATCTGTAAACAGATAAGAAATGATCTCTCCAGCAGGTCAACCTATGCAGACATGCACACACACTCTCTCTTCCTCTGTTCTAAAGGTTCAGAGTATTTTGTTAGCTGCAGGTAGGATTAGAGAAGAATTAAGTCCCCCAAAGCCTTTCCCTAAATGTGAACATGTGATAAGACTTTGAGTTGAATCATCAAAAGCAGAGAAAGTCAGGACTGAGAACAATAACAAAATCAGTACTGCAGATTCACATGAGCAATGATTCACATGATCAGCTCTTTCTAGGGGTTAAAAAATGGATCTAGCAGGATTATTGCAGCCAGCCTTAGGCTTTGAAGGCCCACACAGACACATTTCCAAGGTAGAGGGCTTCATTCCAACTTGAAAGGCAGAGGGAGGAAAGAAGAAAATAACAGGTGTGATGTTCTAGTGCACGGAGAACTGAAAATCTGCTTTCCACATTCATTACAGAAGAATAAACCTGGAGTCACAACATGATATACCCACACAAAATTAATAAGATCTGCAGTTTATACAAGAGTTTAAACCAAATTTTCAAGCCCCTGTAGGTATTTCTAATTCATAGTACTGATGTATTTCCCTAAAATAGTTGGGATATATACCTCATCCTCTCTCACACACACAGGCAGGTGGCATAGATGTTAACCAGAGTGTAAATCTCCCTGTAAACTGCTCTGTCCTGTGAGAGGGGTGAGGGCTGGCCCTGTTCTGAGCACCTGCCAGCTGCAGAGCAGCTCCAGGAGCTGCTGGGGGACAGGGCACCCAAACTCGGCTGCCTGGGGCTCACTCCCCTTGTCTGCAGACAGCACCTTGCAGAAAAAGCAGCAGCAAATGGACTCAGCCTAATCCCCCTCCTAAGGGAAATGAAAAATCTCAGGGAAGGCTTGGGAAGACAGCAGTGCCTGTCAGTGATGTCTCAATTGTTATTAGTGGAAGGCTAAAGCACTATGGAATTTTCACCTCCTTTTTTCCTTGTTAGGGTGGTATCCAAACCTGCTCCCAGCACAGGCTTGTGGTGCTACAGAGATGTAGTTCAGACACCAGCAAAGGGCTCAACAGTTTCCTCACACTGAGAAAGCTCCAGCTGCCTTTGGGGGCAGCTTTGCTCGTCCCCAGGAAGAAGGCTCACTTGTCCAGCTTGGCACTCCACAAGAGCCTCTCTCAGGTTCAGAGTGAGGCATGGATGGGAAGAAGAAATTCCCAGTTCCAGATGTTCCCTGCTGCTGCCCAGCTATGCTGGTGGTCTCCAAGCTAAGAGCAGCACAGCCAGGGTGTGGAACCTCTGCTGCTTAAAATCCCCACCGCCCCTGGGAGGTTCTTCACTTCTCCCTGGGTCTCAGAACTGCAGGAGGGATCAGGTGTGCTGCTTCAAGTGTCATCCCCTGTGAGCAAGCCCTGTCCCTTCAAAGGACAATAATTTATAAATATGTAAGTGCGCAGCATTTATCTGGAGCACTGGCAAACACAAACAATTGCTACAAGGTCACTCAGACAAGAATTTATAATACTTCACATCACCCGTTCTCACTGGGTATCAGTAAAGAATGGCTCTTACTGCCTTTGCAGACCACTTTTAAACAGTTCAGTTCTATAGAGTTTGTACACAGAGCATTGCATTTTGACTTATAACTTACACCAAGATCAGTAAGCCTCTGTTTCTTGAAGTTCAAGTTTCATTTTTTCACTTGAAAAAACACAAAGTCACTTCAAGGCAGGGAACATCATATTGTGGATATGGGAAACCCAGTCCCTGCTTTGAGGGAGGGAAAAAGACCCAAATACACCCGGGCAGCATCTCTGCCATGGTGCAGGGCCTTAAGATGGGTCTTTACATGCACAAGGAGTGGTGGCTGCGGCTGAATCAGAATCAGGCCAATGTTTTTTGTCACTGCAAAGTTGATGATGAACTGAAGCCTGCAAATTTGGTGCAACTGCCTTATATCCCAGCACGCATCTGCTGGGGGTTTCCTCTGTCCAAACCCCTTTCCTGGCCCTGGTGCCACAGTGCCTGGGAAAGGGGGTGCAGAAAGATTAAATGCTTTGTTCAGAGTCCTGCAGGACAGGTTTGAGCTCCAGACTGCTCCATCAGTCTGGGCAATCCCCTTGCACTGGGCTGGGCTTTATTTAGCACCATCCAGCCATTCTGAGCCAAAGGAGCCTCACAGAGACTCAGAGCCAGGCATGCATGGCAAGGAAATGACTGTGCAGGGCAGGCAGGGGGCTGGCACCAACAGGCATTTGAACCACAAAACCAAAACTAAATTAAAATTAAAGCTCCCTTATTAAACTTCTAATTGTAGTGTGATGCTGTGCAATCATTTTTAAACCACTGGAACCTTTTTTTTTATGTGACAAAAGTAGAGGAAAATATGGGCTGAATCCAAACCTTTGCTTGGCTTTATTATGTGCAATTCCTTTTTTAGCATTCCGAGCATTTAACCTTGAAAAATAGTGTTGTTTTGCTGCTGTGTTTTCTGATTGTTAGTCTCAAGGCATCTCGGTGGCATCTTTATAAATCTGCTGTAGCTGGTAAATATTTCTTGTGGTCCAGAGCTGAGGACTGAAAAACCCAGATCACTTTTAGCTGTCAGGCAATTAATGTAATCCAAAGGAAATGAAAGGTATGTGCAAGTGGGACTGCTTTTAATAACACAGGGTTCCTGACTCATGCTTCTAGGGGAACAAGGGAAAATATCAATAAAAGAAAGCATAGACAGGGTGATGGAAAAGATCCTGAGACTCTGAATGCCATTTCATTGCAGATTACATGACAATATTGGGAGAGAAAACACTATAAATGTATTCATTGATATCCTGTTTCAAGCAACAGCCATATTAGAGTTACACAGGGCTGCATCATCTCACACCATCACTTTCTAACTCTTCCTCTTTTGGGTCATTCCTTTTTTTTTAAGTAAAGCCAAGCACAGGAAAGAAGTATTTGTGTTTAGAGATACAGGGCCAGTACTGATGGCTGTCCTCAGCCAAAAGACAAGGGGGCAGAGGGAGATGAGCTGGTGAGATACAAGGGTAGCAAGGCACAGGATCAGTACACTTTGTATATGGGCCAGGATCTGGAACAAGCTGCAGGCTCCTTGTGGGCACAGAGCACCTGCTGCAGCTTCAATCTAGACTGCAGGGACGGGGATTTCAGCCTTCACCCGAGTGACAGTGCCATCAACAACCTCCCAGCAGGCACCAAGGGAGGAGGCCAGTGCTTGGCACTTCGAAACTCAAACCAAAGTTTAGGGATATGGCAATCCAACAGCAATTCAGGGGTTTGGCAATCTAACTAGCAGCCCTTTTTATTTGGTCAATAAGCACTGCCAGTGCCACAGAGGACTTGCACAAAAGGAGTGAGTTCAAAAGCCTGGCTGGGGCAGGGCTGGAGGTGAGTAAAGCAAGGGACAGGTTTTGTGAGCTCCTCCAAGGTCCCCTGGCCCAGCTGGGGATGTTCCTGCTTTAGCAAAACAGGGCCAAAACCTGCGGGACACAGGAGAGAATCTTCTAAGCTGAACAGTCCCCCTGAGCAGAGCTGGGAGAGCATCAGGGCCTGTGGCTAACAGGACACAGCCCCTCTGCTGTGGATTTTCCATGCACCTTCACCCCCAGAGCCTGGACAATGCTCCCCTGCCCAGTTCTGCCCTAAGCACTCTACAAGAAACCTCTGGGGCATCTCTGCAAGCCCAGAGCCACAGCATTCCCACCTGCATCGCCAGGGTAGTTCAGCTTGCAGCTAATCCTCCTTTGCTCCTGTGGAGTCAGGAAGAATACTGTCTGTGTTAGGATGGCAGGATCAGCCCCTTTTATGGTATTGCCAATATAGAATAATTAAAGCAAACTAAATGAATAATTCCAGCAGATGAAAATTAACTCAGCCACATAGGCAGATAAAAGCATCTCCTGTTATTTGAAGTGTCTGTGGAGCTGCACCTTTAAACACCATGGCAACCAACACCATTACTGAGTTCTTTTTTACATCTCATTTAAAATGTAGGAAAATTGGTGCTTTATTCACTCTGGGTTTTCTTTTTTTTTTTTTTTATGAAAAAAAAAATTGATTTGGGTATGGTCCTGCTTTTAACAGCTAAATCCCTTTTGCTTGTAGCAGCTGTCCTCACCCTTCTGCACACAGCTTTTCCTTCTCTAGCTCCCTGCAGGCTGACCATTTAACCAGCACCAAACATTCCTCCCCAAGAACCCCTTATTGATCTGTTCTCTGCTCTTTACTGCATCCTTTCCCAGTTCCAAAGGCTGCACTAAAAGCAAAGTTAGTACATCTTCATCTTGGCACCTGATTCTCTCAACAGCCCACAAATACTGTGTGGTTTTAATCAACAAAACAATCCCTCATTAGTCCTGTGTGCTGACTTGGAGCAAGCATTGCCCTGGCTGGGAAAGGGCAGTGCTGTGCCCCCTGCTCACCCTGCAGAGTGAGGGATGCCCTCCTTGGCACAACCCCACACAGCTCATTGGGGGATTTGCTCTGGTTTGTGTGTGTGAGTTGTGGTCAACCATGCTCTTTGAAACACCACTGCAGGCAGCAGCAAATAGACAGAAATCTGGATTTTTCTCCCAGAATAGCTAGCTTTTGGCACAGGAAGGCTGAAAACAGGAATTGCTGTATGGGATTCACCAGCCAAGTCAAGCATTTGCTGACCAGTCCCAGACACCTTGGGAAAAGCTAATTGTTAACAAGCTGTCATGAGAACAAACAAGCTGCCTCTCCATCACACTCTGCTGTCCCTGTCTGCACCATGGCTGCTCTGGAAGTGTCTACAAGGAGTAAAAGGTGCATGAGAGCTGCCAAAAAAGCAGACCAAGCCTCTGGCTTGCACAGATCCAGCCAGGACAGCAGGCAGCTCCAGGACAGGCTGCAGCAGGACACAGGGGCTCATGTTCTCATTCCAAAAAAGCTTCACCTGAGCCACCAGTAAAGTTTAATTTACAGCCTGAAGGACAGCACATGAGCCCTTCCATCAGCCTTCAGGATGTTTTTGCTACTGCAATTACAAGTTCAATCCCCTTTTTATTCTTTCTGTGTCTTCGCTGCAGTGCTGCTGCTCCAGAACTTAACCCCACTGTTCCCACTCTGCTTGCTGTCATTATCTAACAGTTCACATCCTGCTGAAAAGGCCAGAAAGCTGCTGCAGCACTGAAATATACAGGAGGCACTTTATACCAGAGCAAAATATAAAAAAGCTCCTTAGGTCCAGCTACAAGCTACAACAGAGGCATCACACTTCTGAGTCAAACTGTTCATTAAATAAATTACTTGTTCAAGAAATTTAGCCCTTCTTCAGCTCATTAACTGTTCCTCCAAAACCAGATTAATTTTTACATGTTTGTTCATTACTAACAGCTGCTTAATATATTCAAGAGTGCTGACAACTCCCAAGGTGGAGATAAAGAGAACCTGAACTGTTGGTGTGTTTGCTGCTCTGAGTTTACCTCTGTGTGCCAGTGGCTGCTGGGTGTCAGTTCTCCCAGCTGAATTGAACATTCCTAATTCATCCTAAAATTATTTTTCATTGTTCTTTATACATATTCTGTTTTGTCAGACCCACAGAAAGAGTTTGCCTTTTCTTGAAAAATTACCTAAATTAAACCCTGGCTTTAGAGGTGTCCATGAACAGTAAAATGGAAGATGAACAAACAAGTTACAGCAGAGCTTATACAGATCTATTTTCTCCTCAAGAAAGTTAAAAAAGTGCTGCATACTCTGTTATTTGCACTTTTCTACTCACTTAACATAAAAGTAATGACATTTTCTACTCAATTCTGCATGCTCTGAGTTAAAACAGCAATGGCCAGCTCTGAGCTTTCAGCTCAGGAGAGCAAAGTCACTCTTTGCCACCCCAGACAGAGTGACAGAGATGTTCAGGGGGTGCAGTTTGCACTTGCTGGGTTGCCTGTCCTGCTAGCAGAGAATGCACCACTCTCACCCAGCTGGGAGTGCTGACACAGGTGCTGCTGCCAAGCTCAGGTACTGATAGAATATTTTCCCACCACTGCAAATATTTTCCAGGAAACACCACAATGGTGCAGTGAATGCTTGATCAGCCAGGATCCAAATATTGGGAAGAAAATTCAAATCAACACCACTTAGGACTTTCTCTTGCCTCCAGCTTCCAGGAAATCTGGTTCTACTGCATGGCTGGAAGAGGAGCCCAGCACTTCACACAGCTCCATTCTAAGATCAGGAAAGAGAGCTGGGTGAGAGCTAAGGATTTGCTTTGAATGGTTGAGTTTTTGAGATTTATTACCAGTGATCAGCAGGCTGTTGGATTGGTGTGGCTGTGCTAAACACAGGGGCAGGAAAAACAACTTTATCTTTGCTGTTGGAGAACATGGCCAGTCAGGCTGGGCTCACCTTGAAGCCACTGCCTGCTGATGGCACTGCTGACATGGAGCTGAACCAACATCTCCAGTTGCCATAGCTCTCATCCACAGGACCAGTAACATTTTTTCACTAACAGCTTCTTTGCCACATGAGCTATTGCACCCATTTACCAGCAACATTTCACATTTCTTGTTAGCAATATTTTTTTAAAAGTTGCTTGACTGAGTGACCTAAAACACGACCACAAAATGTGCACATGGATGCGTTGTTAGAGAAGATTGTAAAGAATTGAGGAAAATGAAATATTGTGCTATAAGCCAAAATGCAATCTTCACAGAGCTTCTTATTAAAATCTGAGAAGCAGCCTTTTTAGTACTCTTCCTTCTACTTATATATGGAGAAGTGCCCAGGATAGCAAATTAACTCCCCTTGGTTGTTTTTATCAAACAAGATATATTGCATTTACATCTGTGGTGTTGCGTGCACTTATGAACACTTGGCCAAATTTAGCCCTGAAATAAATATGTCATTACAACTAAAAATCATCAAGCCTGCCTGCCCAGAAAGGAATTTGTCCTTTTGTCCTTAAGGATGCATTTTGTTAGAAAGTCACATGCCTTCATGGAGCTGTGTTTGACCCCTACATGGGGGAAACAGGAAAAAAACCCCAACTCTAGCTGATCTCTGTATACAGCTGGCCAAACACTGAGAGGTCTGATAGATCAATACCTGTTTATATTGAAACAAACCATGATATCCCCTGGACTTTCCTTCCTGAAGAGAAAATAATTTTTAACTAAAATAAAATTTTTCCTCCAAATTTATTTTTATTTTGTGGAAGCAGGAAGAAGGAGTTGCTTGGGCATTTAGTTTGAGGATTTTGCATTTGCAGTCTACAGGAAAGTTCTACCAAATTAATTCCCATTACAAAAGCAGCGCAAATGAATAAACAAAAGCCACAAAATACAATGAGACAGCCCTCACTCAGCTGATCCAATGTAACTTCCTATAAAACCCACACACTATCTTGCATAGGTGAAAAAGATCAGTTTAAGTAAAATCAGCTTCGTTACAACTTGCTGACAGCTCTAATGTGCTGTACATATGTTTTGTAGCACAGAAACTCAAACATTGCTGATGTGTCTACACTTCCATGTCCCATAGTGACACACAAGTCAATCATCCAGAGCCACTTTTGCCATCACAAACAAATCAGATGACGTTTCATGACAAAGATATTTCTATAGTAAATAATTGACACCCACAGAACCCAAAATATTCCATCCTTGGTGTACAGACATAAGCTCTGCAGGTGCCCTTAATGAATTTCACAACTGCACTTAAACTGAGCAGAAAAGTTCTCATAACCAATGAAGATTTGCATGCTCACAAAATAAATATCAACTGAGGTAAGACAGGGCTGGGATTTTACAGGGGCACAGTGGGATACATAAAAAGTTCTCTGCTTTCCCCCAGTCCCTGCTAATACCTACTTCCACAGTAACTCCTTACTGTCTCTCAATGTTTCACAAAATAAACATGGTTTAAAGAATTTCCAAGATATAAATTGTAAGAGGAAGTCTTGGACATGCCATTAAGGTACTGTTTGGCCCTGCCTTATTTATCAATAAAAGACATTATTGCCAAGATGCCTCACCCTTTCTAGGATGCTGGTGATACAACGATATAGAATGTGACTTGATGGCATCAGCAACAACAGAAAAAAGACATTTACTAATTTCCTTTTGGCCTCCAAAACAAGCAGGTCTGGCTGTCAGAAATGCTGCATTAGGCAGCTCCCAGCCTTCATATCACACACTCAGGGGATGTAAGGAGGCAGAGAGAGGCTTGGGAAACAAACACAACCGGGAAACAAACCACCAGCATCTCCCAGGCTGGGCAGAGAAGGAAGGGGCCAACTCATGGGGAACCTCTGGAGACAAATCAGCTTCTGTGAGGAGCAGGGTGAGGGGCTGAGACACCCTGCTCACCTCCTGGAGGGGATAACCTGGTCTGATCTGCCCAGCTCTGTAGCTGGTTCCACACCAGGGTGGCCCAGGGCTTTGGTGCCAGCAGCATGTCAGATAATTTACCTGCCTATTTCTTACATTTTCCCACCTTCTGTTCTTTTTTTTCATTCCCTTTTAAATCATTCTCTCAGCTTTCTGCTGCACCATCCTCACAAACAGCCCTGAGGAAAGGATCTCTCTGCAATGGGATTTTCTGCCCTGGCAGCTCACTATAAAGTTCCTCATCAGCCTGGCTCCATCGTGCCTGTGCCACTTCACATCACAGCTTAAACAATAGGAATAAATCAAGTAAATGAAAATATGCATCCTGAAGGCCTAATGCAAGTGATTTCATCCATTTTAAGAGTCACCAGCTATGATTTACCTTAGAATCTTGCTCCTGCCTTGAGGGTGCCTCTGAAGTACCCTGTGACTAATGCCCCTATTTTTAGTTTTGTAGCAGAAGCCAAGGAGAAATTAAAGAAATAAAACGGAAAAAAAATGAGAGCTCATTTCAGCTTATAATGGTATTTTCTCAGGTGACTAAACATTCATTTGACTTTTGGTGGTGTTGAATTTGTTCTCCATTAGGGCAAATATGATTTGGAGGCTAGCTTGACCTCTGAAGTGTAGAGCTTTCCTTTATCTTTATTGCTGGCTCCAGTTATTTATCAGGTCAGTGTGCCTGCCCAGGTTCCAGGAAAACAGAGCAAAGAAATGAAATTAGCACCAAAGACAAACACAGTTGGAGAAGCTGGCTGTTGACTCAGATGAGCAATTCCTTTCAGACTGTCACTAGCCTCAATACAGGATGAGATGCCTGTCAGAGTCCAGTATCTGTCATCTAAAGATTCATTTCACTGAATGATGGGAATAAAAAAAAGCTTTTTTTTTAAATAGAAGAATCTAATCTGGAAGCATTTACAATATGCTTCACATATACTTGCTACTTTTTGCATGGTCCTACTTCCATAGAAGTCTTTAGAAAAATCTAACAAACCCTAGGATACATATTTTCAGGAACTAAGATTGCTGAGAAAACCACATTTATTAATAAATTTCATGTAGAAGAAACAAATGTTCTTATTGAAATTCAAAGTCAACTCATACTCTGAAGGTGGACAGCTTATTCTGTCTGTTCATCTGTGAAAGAGAGAAAGAGGGACCTGTTTCAGATTCTCTGGGAGAAAATGACACATTTTTCTGATTCAGACCAAAATATTTCTGTATCTGCCCAGCAGGTCTGAGGCCACACGTTGGGAATTGGCTGCATTAGGGTTTAAACACAGCTTTTCTCCCAGCCCTGCTCACATTCCCCTTGCCCCAGCCCTGCTGCAGGCTCCCAGGGAGTCTGAACCACCCATGGGGGATAAGAGATTTTGCTAAGTAGAGCATTGCTAACTTATTTAGCAAAAAGTCATCCAGGACAAAGACCTTGCTCGAGCCTGTTTTGCTGAGAGTTTGTGTTATGAGGGGAGAGACTGAAGTGGGTTGGAAAGCTATTAGTAATCCTGCCTTGTCCCCTGAGAAACACGAAGCCAGATTCAACAGGACTAAGAAGCTCTGTGATACAAACAAAAATGGATTCCAGTTGCAAGGAAAAGAAAAAAAAAGAGCAGAGCCCAAGCTGGCTCTGTCAGTTCTTAGAAATGCAAAATGCAAACTATAATGCTCCCTCTTGGATAAACAGCACAACCGGCTACGTTTAGCCAGCCTATATGAAAAGTGACACTTTTTCCTAGGAATACCTCTTGTAAAATTAAGGATTTTTGGTGGTTGTTTTTTCACAGATCACAACAGGAATTTCTGCACTAGTGAAAGGTGCCAAAAGCAGCTGCAGATAGCCAAATCCAATTTATTCCTCAGCATGAGCGGAGCAGCAGCAATGCAAGCCTCTGCAAACATGCTTTGAAAACGTCCTTGAAAGAGCCATTCCCAGAGGTGGCCAGGGAGTTGCAAGTCCCAGCTCCACAAACATCTGCCCCTCACAGGGTTTTGCCCACAAGAGTGTCAAACACAGCCTCTGCAGGGCACAGATGTGCTCACCAGGGAACAGGTGGAGGGTACAGCAGATTTCACCTGAAGGGGAACAAAGAAAAGGTGTTTTTCAGGCTCTATCCATCCAAATCTGCATGAGAAGGTCTCATGCAAGTCAGGCACTGCTGGTGGACCAAGGATCTGGGCAGCAGGGTGGCAAGTTGCTCCTCACTCCCTGCCACCCTCACTCACCCCAGGAGAAGGGAAAAAGAGGGGGCTTTGAGTGTGAAGAAAATGAAGAATCATCTTCATTAACTTCATTAACTGAGAATAAACTGTGTAAGGAATGATTTCTGGGTAGTTGCACCTCTCTCAGTCCACATTATTTACCTGCTGGCCCTGCTGTTCAGCTCAATGCTTCATTTAGATGTAGTGTTTTCCTCAACTTTTTGTGGGTTTTTTTTGAGAAGATTCTTCCCTATCAAACTTCTGACTCCACTCTGCCCCGTCCTCAGCAAATCCCAGATGACAGTGACTCTGTGGAGTGTCCCTGTGCCCCAAACAGCCCCATCTGGGCTGTGATTAATGGGAACACAGCTCCTTGGGCAAAGGGCTGCACAGGAGCACAGGGGGTTGTAATTAATGCTGAAAGGATAAGGGGGCTCAACCTGACTGCTGCACCAAGGGCCAATACATGACAGATCTCTGCTTGAGGTTCCCAATTAGATAGAAGAGAAATTAATTTTCTCAGAAACATCCTCTTTGGGATGACAGGAATGACCATAATGGCTATTTCAGCCTCTCCAAAGCAGCACAGCAGTCCACAGAGCAGTAAATGAGAAGCAGAGGGTAAGATACCCTGCTCCAAGGGCAGACTCTAAGAGATCAGGATCTCAGCAAATCCTGCAACAGCAGTATTCACTTTTTTAATCCCTTTCAGAGAACTGAGGATTCCTCCCATCAAGAATTCCTTTCTATGAAAACATTAATTTCTTGTCTTAAAAAAAAAATAAAGTCTGTGAAGGCAGCTATCCGGCTTTGGGTAGGATTTCAGCTTTTGATAGCTGCTCCTTCCACTTATTTAACAATGTAAATTACAGTCACAGTGCCATGTCTTCATTCCACCAGTCAAAGGATTTTGCCTCCCACAATGAATTAGAAAATGCACATTAGGAAAAAGCTGGCAGACAGATTATTGTGATTATCTTAACAGCAGGTATTTAAAGCTCATTGTCACTAAAGCTCCTTGCCAATGCCCAGATTCTTTGCCACAGTGAAAGGTCTGTGCTGCTGGGATGCTGCCCTGACAGACATCCCCTCCACTGGAGCTGCTCCTTGTTTGGACTCAGTGAGAGCAGCTCAGCAAGGCTGAAGCAGTGCCACGGTGACATGGGCTGCTCACAGGGGGAGATGTGACCTGCCATCTGCTCATCCTGCGCTTTATGGTCTTTAAATTGCACTGTAAGAATTTCCTGGCTGTCATCCTGGAAGGAGATGCAAGCAGTGTGAGTTCAGCCAGCCAGCAAGGCGGAGGTGAGCAGAGCTTTCAGGCATTAAAGAGGAGAATTATTCAAGCATCAGGTGCTGGAAAGGTTCTCTCATCTTACACATGGATAAAATGAGAGGAAAGGAATTATATTCTGGCCTCCAGCTTTCTCCTCAACATTTGTTCTCTTTGTAGCATGTGAGGTGTTTCTGAAGAGGACACTCAGTGGACAGGGACTGGTCTGGATCCAGCCCAGGAAAAGCACAATGACAGAGTGAAATGACTTGAAAAGAGTTGAAATAAACAACTTCCCATCACTCAAATATCTGGGGCTTTAAAACTCTGAAGTTGTAAAGCATATAACAAAGTACAAGGTAGTTAAGGACCAGCTTTGATCACAGGACTATCACCTTGCACCTGAGGTTTTGAGTAAGAAAGATGCATCCCAGCACATCTGCGGGGAAGGTGTGACACAGAGGTCCCTTGGGTTGGGGAGGGTGAGCTGGACAGTGACTGTGGCTGCTGAACACAAATACCAGGCCAGAAAGGCAGTGGGAAGGGCAGGACATGCAGGACTCATGCTAAGCAAGAGGCAGAGCTTGCCTCCACACAAGGCTGCAGTGGATGCAGACAGGAGGAGCTCCCAGCAGTGTTTAGCATTCCCGAGGGAGGGGGAATGTCTGAAAGAGAAAACAGTGCTCAAAGACTGAGCACAGACCAGGTTATGATTTTTGCCTTCTCTATTATTTTTCCTTATTGAACAGATTAACAGCAGTTATTAAAGCTCAAATGCTAAAGGTCAAATTTTTAAAAAGAGGCAAGAATAAAAAATTAGCCAGCTTCCAGGGTAACACAGTGTCATTAACAGTGCAGACACAGCAAACACTGGAGCACAGCCCAAGGAAACATAGGATGCTGGCACGAGAGTCAAATCATTTGGGTTTCCTTTAGTTTTTTTGATTTCCTCTCCTCTCCAGCAGCAGGCAGGGCTCAGCCTGAGCTGCCTTGGGGGCTGCAGCACCTCACACCAGCCCTGTGCTGTGCTGGGAGGCAGCCAGGTGACAGCAAAGTTGGGTTTTAGGAGGGAGGAAGGGAAGGTGAGAGCTGTGAGGCCACTGGTGTGCAGTTCTGGGGCTGGATGTCCCCAGGTGCCACCACCCCCTCCTGCAGGTCCCCCAGCCAAGCAGCCACCATGGCAAATGCTGGCACTTGATTCTCTCCTGCCAAGGGAGACTCTCATTGCAGTCAAGCGGAATGCACAGGGAGAGCTCCCAGGTTATTGCAGCTGGGACAGCTCTTTACCTTTCCTTGCCAGAAATGTCAACACAAACAGGGTGAGCTATGAACTCAGGAGAGTTGCTGGTATTTGCCAGCTGGCTCCATCAAACTTCATGAGATGTGATAACAGACATGCCACACTGCCTCCCATCAGCCAGCTCCTGTCAGCCTCATCATAGGCAAAAATTATTGCTGTTTTAAAAAATTTATGTATTATCTATTTGTTTCTTCCTTTTTGGGAATCTGTCCAAAGCAACTGAAAGCAATTCTCCCTTTTCCCAAGCCCCAGATTAAAAGAGATCAGAAGCACTTAAGAATACAGCATGAGAGGGATTCAGACACTCCAGCACAGGAATCACTTGTCTTGTGTGTGATACACATTAAAAGTGTGAGGTGAAGGGAGGGTGTCCTGTGAGAGATACAAGTCAGTCTTTTCTGTGAGATGCAGAAGTGAGAGGGGGTGGTTTGCAGCACAGAGCCCAAGGCAGCCCTTTCTGTCTCTTCAGGGCTAACCACCTCTGGCAGGCTCTAGGGCATCAGGCCATACCCTCAGGGACATGCTGCTTTGTTCCAGGTCACCATCGCCTGAACCCTTGTCAGGACAGTTGAGTGTGCTCCCATGTTAATGGCCAAGTAGCTTGTGACAGAACCTATTGTTTGAAATAACCCATTATTCCTGCATTCATTAATTTAGACACTTTAGCAGTAAAGGAAATTTACAGTGGATGTAGCACGATGTGTTTGTGCTTATACTTACAGAACATGCCATGGTGCATTTTTGTCTACCCAATAAATCATACAAACTGCTGCTGTGTCTCATGTATTCCAATATATTAAATGCAATAGTCTCTTTTATATTCTTCAGCACAGAGGAGGATCTCACACTGGCTATGGAGATTGCTCCTAATGTCATTGAAAGTCAGCAGCCAAAAATCCCTGAAGTGCTGAATGTCACTGGCAATATTATGGTACATGGACAGATGAACATGATGTCAAGCTCCATGTCTGCTCCAGAAGCTGGAAGAAAAGCACTGTGTGGAGAAAAGAAGCCTGAGCAGGATGGTGGCTGCGCTGCAGAGGGATTCCAGGTGCTGCTCTCATGATAACTCTTACACCACAAATCCTCGTTTCACAGCACTGCTAGATAGCCTCATTTCCTACGGGATGATTCCTAGAAAACTCTTATCAGCAGTGCAGAACTGGCTGCTCTGCAAAGCCACATTGCAGTTCTGAAGTCCTGGAGAGCCACTGCCACCCAGGGCATGCCAGGCTCACCCAGGAAAGGCAGAGCAGCTCTCCATGGCACAGAGCTCCTGTGCTGGTCCCCTGGAGAGCCACTGCCACCCAGGGCATGCCAGGCTCACCCAGGAAATCCAGTGCTGCTCTCCATGGCACAGAGCTCCGTGCTGGTCCCCTGCCCCTTGGAAACAGCCTGTGACTTTCACAGAAACCAGAACTGGAACATCAGCTCTCCCCTCCCAGAGCCCATCAGGGCACTTCCATCCCAGGGATGGGGACACCCTTCAGTGCCTGGGGAAGGTGTCTGGAGCCAGCAGCAGCAGCCCCAGCGCTGGGCAGAGGTGACAGCTCTCCAGAGCCTTCCCACAGGATCCCTGTCAAACACGGGCCACACAGCCCCAGCCTGACCACGGGGCCCTGGCAGCAGAGATTAAGGTGACAAAAGGTCCCCCTGTCACTTACAGCAGATTTGCCCAGGAGAGAAGCCAAGGCCGAGCACGGAGCCCTTCCCAAGCTGCGCCAGCACTGCAGGTGTGACAGTGCCATCTGCTGACCCTGCCCCGGGCAGAGGGACACTGCTCCCCAATTCCAGAGCTTCATAGCACAGCCAGGGATGATGCACCTCCCTGCACCCAGCCAGGACAGCTCAGGAGCAGGAACCTTTGGGTTTCACTAACTGTTTCTCCTGTCTCACTCCAGGTTCAGCAACCATCACGCAGATGCAGCACAAATCACCCAGCAGGGCTCAGCTGTGGGGACAGGCTGACAGACACAGGTATGTCCCCATGCCTTGGAAAGACATGATAACCTGCAACAGTCTTAGCTTATTTTAATGAACAGAGGCAGAATGAACTAATTGTTGATGCCAGTGCAGGTGGTCTGGAAGCTGCACTAACCTAGGACAGGCAAGGCTTTACAAAGTGAGCACTGTGACACATGCCACTGAGCTGGTTTGAATGGGGACAGGAGAGCAGAGAAGCAGCAGCAGTGTGAATGCCAGCACTTCCATCCTCACCAGCAGTGCTGCTTTTGTGTGAACAGCCCATCCTGAGCCAGGCAGGCTGCAGTGGGGCCACATGCAGCTCTTGGTGAGAGGAAAAGTGCTGTGAAACAAAATTTAGAGTACAGCAGAGAAAGTGGTTACACCAGCCTTCACACCAAGTTAGGCACCAAAACCAACAAAACCTCCACAGGCAGAAAGCAGCACAGTGCAATAAAGGAAAAAGTGGTGTCTCCTTTTTAACATCCTGTGGTGTTTGGAAGTCCCAGGGGTGCAGGAATGCAGATGGAGCTATCTGACAGCTGCCTGCAAGGAGCAGGGAGGAGCTGAGGCTGCAGCAGGAGCAGAAAGGGTTGCCAGCATCACAGCACTGAGCCCAGCCCTTTTCAGCTGCTGGCACAGCTGGTGACATTTACTGTTAGGCTCCCATTAATTTTTTCAGCTCCTCTAATATTTACTAGCTGGACAGGCTGGCTGGTGACTTGGCCTTGGAGTGCTCTGCCACAGCAGCACCACCAGACACAGGCAACGTGGCCAGGCTGCCCTGGCTTCCCATCCCACAGCTGCCTCTTCCTCAGCTCCCAGCCACACAGGACTTCTCATCTGCTCTTTTCTCATCCCTCACCAAACAATATGTCCATATTTTTTTTCTTTTCACTGGTAATATTTGGGAGTATTAAAATCATCTGTTGCCAGAGACTGATCCCACACTGCTAAAACCCCAGTGCATGGGCCCTCTTTGCAGGCAGCAACCTGAAGGCAAGTTCTAAACACCACACCCCTCTATTCTTTGGGCTCAGTCCCTCAAGTTAATCAAAACTCAGGTCACAACCCAACATCTCAGTTTTAAAGCACAGATTAAAAGCAAGTTTTGTGCTACCTGCACTTCACACTGTCTGGGGAACCTTGGTCCATATATTAGCCACTCAAGAAACTAAGAAATTATGAATTCCACTTGCACATCATGAACTGTTTGTTCTGGCCAGACTAGGAATTACTTAGAGAAGAAGCTTACAATTTGTTGCTAAATTCTCAAAAAATTCATTGCAATCTGCTCACAGGCCATTTTCAGACAGAACAAAGGAGGAACTCATCCAACTTAATAATTGCAAATTAATTTCTCATGTGTAACAGAAGGACTTTCCACTGAGCTGTACCTCCTCTGCAGAAGTTTCAGAACACTGCACACAGCAATGCAGCAGCACAACTACACTGTCAGAAAGGAGCATCTCGTTCTGTTATACAAACTAAAAACAATGGACCAAAGCTAGGCACTAAAAAGTAGCCAAAATACCCAAAGTAAAGAGAAACTGAAAATTGTCATTTTCAGATAACAAGAGCTCAAAAGTTTTGTGGGGGAAACATTTCTCATCCTGCAAGGGGAAAGAAAAAGAAAAAGAAGACAAAAAAAGACGTTTCCCCTTCCATAGTTAATCGCAAAAGTCAGGTCAAGACTTCAACATTTTCACAGACAAACAAACAAACAAACAAAACCAACAAGCTTTGAGGAGTGTCATCGACTATCCTGAATGCTCTATTGCAGAATCAAGCAGATTTGCCAAACATGTTTTAAAAACAGAACTTTGAATCCTGTTTCTGCAGTTTCAGACAGTCCCCAGCAAAATCTGGTTTGGGAGACTTGCAGAAACCAGTACTTCCCTGTGACCTCCCTTTCTGAAACACTAGAGTGTTTTTCACTCTAATGTAAAACATTAGAGTCCCTACTCTAATTCCAGAGAGAATTAGAACAATCAGAAGCACCCAGCTGATAAAACTGAGATGGATGCACAGGGATGAGCATGGCCAGAGCTCTGTGACTCCCTTGGGACCGGTGGGGACAGCAGCACAGGGAGCCCTGAGGAGCAGGAGAAGCCCAGGTGTGCTCAGAGAGCAGCCAGCCCAGCTGCAGAAGGTGCCCAAGCAGGCTCAGGTCACCTGCAGCCTCCCTGCTCAGCTCACCATGGCCAGGACAGCCCTGCACAGGCAGCACCCAGCCCAAGGCATCTCAGCTAAGCAGTTAACCCCAGGAAAGGCTTTGCTTTTTGCAGGAGAGTGAGGTTAAACATGAGCAGCTGTCTCTGTGCTCCTGGGCTAGCCCAGGCTGATGGCTGCACATCACTGAGATCCAGAGCTGTGTGACAGTGCAGGTGACAGCAGCTGCTGGTTACAGCCACCAAAAATGGCCTTTACAACTCCAGCAAGGGCTCACACAAAGTGAGGCCTTAGACACTGAGCTAGAGCTGAATCCCCATTCCAAGAGATACAGGTACAGTCACAGCTATGCTCCCCATCACTGAAAACTGATTTCTCAGCTCTGTGCTGAGCACTCTGCCACTGGCAGTGACACAAACCTGACTCAGTGCATTCTGGTTTCTAGCTTTGATGGACACTTGGACATGTCTGTTTTCCCTCCTCGAGGAAAGAGGTTTGTTTTCCTCTGTGTCACCAAGGTCTCCTCACCTTCCAATGTGAGAATGCCAGGGTGGTGCTGAGAGGCTTCACACAGAGAGGTGACAGCACAGCACACAAGGACACAGCCAGAGGGGTTTCACCCCTTTGAAGTAACACTACCAGACAGCTCAGCTTCATTCAGGCAGCTGGGAGCAGAAGGGCCCAAAATGTGTATCAGTATCCTCTGCTCACACCAGTCAAAATCTGAGACCTCTAGTGTCAGCCATAAAATAGAGCTTGCATGGTAAAGTACTTATCTAAAATGCACCCTTATATTTAACTTAACTTTCAAAAATGTTCAGCTAGAATATCCTGTCAAAGGATAAAGCAAAGTTGGAATTTCAGAAGAGGCTGTTCAGTTGTTTTAATCATCTACTCCAGTTCTTATTGTATAAATAACATGTATTTTAATCATGTCACATAAATTAACTCCACATACAAAAGTGAAATCAAATACTTAATTAAGGTTTGTGTGATAGAAATATCCTCATCTAAATGAGCTCAAAGGAAAGCACTCTCAAGACTCGAAAATCATTTTCATTCTTTATCTCAGCATAGAGAGAACAGATTTGGGTTGAGGGAGGTTGGGGATGTGCTGCTCCAGCAGTTCAGAGTGTCCCCAGTGCTTTGCAGAAGCACTGAACCTTCTGGCCCTGGCTGCCCTCAGTTCCTCTCCTGCTCCTTCTCCAGCCTTCCCCCATGTCCTGCTGTGCTGGAACTGCTGCACCAGGCTCTCCTCCCACCACTGATGATGCCCCAAGCCCTGCTGAGGAACAACTGAGAAACACCTTTAATGTCCCTTATCTCCTGGGTGGGGTCAGGCATGCCAGGGCCCTGCTCACTGAGGTTTGGGATGTGTCCCCTGGGACACCCTGCACCCTTCCCCACAGGTGCAGCTGCCTGGATCCACACCCAGCTCTGCTCCCCTCCCTGCACAGGCGTCAGAGACCCCTAATAACACAGCATTTAGTCCTTGTCCCAGCAAAAATCCCACACCATCTGCAGCCCTGAAAATACCTTGCAAAAGCTTCAGCATCATCACCTGAATAGTCCCAGCTCAGTAAGAAACCCAGTTTTCATCCAAAAAGCCAGCACAGGATTTTCTTGGAAGAAAAGAACAGGTGGCATCAGTAGCTCAAGAACTTCCACAGATTTTTTAAAACCCCTCAGATTTCAGAACAGTTCTGGCTCTCAAAACATCTACCTTACAAAGGTGATTTGTGTGGCTACTCAAAAGCAGAGCAAACTTCAATTGTCACACAATCAGCACAGCCAATTGAATTAGAGAAGCATATTTATGCACCTAACAAGTTGAATCTGAATCTGCACCTAACAAGTTTGAACCTGCTGGGAGCAATTTGAAAAGACTAATGAGACTTTTCCCATCAGCAGATGGGTATATTCTCCTTTAAAGGTTTATGAGCATGTCATTTCGTTTCACTACAGCTTTTGCAAAATCATTAATGAACTTGTGAAAACAATTAGAGAGATAAAAGGCCAAGAAATTTATGTGTTAGCCTGAAAACTCTGATAATTCAGAGTAGGCTAGGCAGAGAATGCACTGCTTTGAAGGCATCAGACAGAAGATCCTGGTACCTTATGCCTTTTAAAATTATAATTCCTAGTTTTGCTCTTGATAATATTTAAGTGGAAAAATATCTTTTTAGAAATTGATCTTGGAGGCTCTGTTGCTTATTAGAACAAGAGGGACAGCAGAACAATCTCATTAGGGTGAGCAGAAAGACATGACTGTCAGGCCATATAAAACACACCTCATTAATATCTGCATGAACTGAATGGCAGAGCCATGAATGCTATAAAGACTGCATCTGCCTTTGATCTTTTGAAGCTACCTTTGAATAAGTCCCAACCAGCTACAGATTGCAGAAGAAAAGCAAATGTTCAAAGGGAGAAAGGACCCAGAATCACAGACTCAGTGCCACAGCAGTCTTTTCTTACTCTGGGCACGCATGGATTACTTTAGCAAATGAGCCCACCAAATGCTATAAGCAGTGAATACACTGAGTATTTTCCCTTGCAAAGGCATTTTCTCTTCTTTGCCAGGGTTACAGGAACAGGAACAAACATGGAGAAAGCCCCATTCTGCTTTAGAACACCCCATTCACCCTGCCAGCCACTCCAGCTCCCCAGCAGCACAAACATCCCCAGGGACATCTGTGCCCATCAGAGCTCTGGGCACCAGCACATCTGAGGCTGCTACACCTGGGCCAGGGCAGCACATGTCACAGCTGAGATGGCCACAACACACAGAGTGTCACCACACAGTTTCAGAAGGCTTTAAGCATTCCCCCAAACACAGAAACACCTTACCTCATCAGAAGGCTTCAAGCATCTGCCCACACAGAGTAACATCCCTTCAGAAGGCTGCAAGCATCTGCCCTTCGTGTCCTTCAGCCCAACCTTTTATACCCTCCTGTTGATGCATGGCACCTGTGTGCCCCTCCTGTTGATGCATTGCACCCGTGTGCCCCTCATGTTCATGCCCTGCACCTGTGTGCCCTCTGTTCCCTTTGGTGTCTGGTCAGTGATTACACACCTGGGCACTCCATGGCTCATTGCTGTCGGTGCTGCTCACCTGCTTCTCACAGCTGTACCCACTGGGGATGAGGTTCAGCCACAGCCCCACTCCCAATCACCCCAAACTGTGTGCCTGCAGTCACCAGGGTAGCCCAGGGTGCTGTCACCAGCCCAGGACTGAGCTGCAGACAGGTGTCCCACCTCCCTCCAGCTGTCAAACTGCTTCCCCAGTGACTTCCTGGGCAGCACAGACAGGACCTGCTCTTCAGCTCAGTGCCTGTGCTCCCCCTGATAGCATAAACCACTTCTCTGTCTCCATTACTAGGGAATAACCAATTAATTGTAGGGAGACTGCTCTGGGAACCAAAAAGAAAGTAATGACCAGTTTCCTAAAGTGACAAGCAAGCTACAATTTTTCTCTTCTGTACATAAAGACTGTTGTGTTCTCAGTCCTGTGCAATTGAGCCTGTGCCTTGGCATTCACCATCTTCTTCACTGGCTCCTCTCAGACATACAACTGCGAATTCAGAAAATGGAGACTGCAAGCTTCACTTCTTCCCCTTTCCCTTGGAAACACCAAAAGTTTGGCCAGCTATGTGGCAAAAATATACCTAAATACAGGTCAAAAAACAACATTGATTCTGGGTGATTTACAGGTTAAGCTTGAAGATAAACTCCAGTAGAAACTTGCTGTCTCTGGGAAAGTCTGAAAATTGAATCCCTTCTCCTGTGCACATTAATGACCTGGAACTGGCACATGGGATCCCAGCAGTCTGTCCCATCCCAGCCTCAGGGCTTAGGTAATGTCTGAAAAGCATCTGCTCCACAGGAAGGGGAGTGTTCCCAGTGTGGTTTCAGTGCTTAGGTGACTATGTCACTTGCAGAAATAGAGCTTGGCTGCCTCTGTGATGCCATCATTTATAAGTGGTTTAACCTACGTGCTGGGCTCTCTTTCCCAGTAGCTATGGACAATTCTAGTCTGGGTCCAGAGTCCCAAAGTTCTGGACAAGTACACTGAGCTCCTGGCTGGGAGTCAATCATCTTGGAGCAAGAGAATGAGTACAAATGGCTCAGAGTCAACACACAGGGATAGAAAAAAGTAGGACATTTTACCATCCCCTGCACTCTCACAAACTGGACTGCACTAAGCAGGATTGGTCTACAGCCCAGAAAAAGTACTGGAAATATTGGCAATGACTCCAGTAATTTTAAATCACTTTGGTGGTGAGTGAGAAACTCTAGCTGGGATCTTCAGCCCCTAGGATCCACCTCCAGGAAGAGCTGCATTATATCTTCTGCTGCAACAATCAGCATCCTGCACAAACCACCCTTGCGCACACCAGCTGAGACTGCAGTTCTGGAAATCTGCAGCCTCCAGTGCTTGCTCCACATATCAGAATCTGGCCCAGCCTCTGTGTCTAGCAGGGAAATTTGCATTCAAATGTTCTCCACACTAGTCATTTCTTCCTTTCTCAACATGCTCCAGTCTTCTAATTGCCTTGTTTGGATTCTCCTCTCATGCCTCAAATCTTCCTGATGGGAGTAAAATACACAGTAGATGACAACTTTCAAGCAATTTTCATGTCATGTCTGATAGCTGTGGTAGGAAGGTTATTGATACTGTTATTAATTCTTTCATTTCAATTTCCCCTATACATCTCTGCCCCCAGCAAACCCTCAGTATAAAATGATTTCCTGAACTGTTTCCAGCCTGTTCCTGCTGTTGCTCTCAGAATGGTCTGGAGACAGATAATACAGCTGTCATTTCTCAAGGCTCCGCTGCCATGCTTTGACAAAACCCAAATTGTGGTTTTGATGGTGCCAGACTTTACAAGCCTATTGAGCTGTCTCTGCCAAGGATGGTTTTCCCTTTACAAGTTCTGGGCTGACACAGGGTTTCCATGCTCTCCACAACATTTAACATCCCATCTCTGCCCAATCCTCCGCCTTTTTTTTTATTATTATTTTTTCTTAATCTGACTGCCATTATAGCAGCAGACTCAAATGAGAAAATCAGCACAGCCACAAGGAGCAATCACTTTGTTTGTCCTCAAGCAGGGTGTCAAGGACAAATATTTGCATTTAAACAGGAAAATATGAGCTATGTAAAAAAAAAAAAAAAAAAAGGTATCCTGCCTTCTGGTTTGGATTTCTGTACCTTTTCTTGCTGTTGAAAGATCTCACATTCCCTCCTAAATATCACAAGTCCCTCCTAAATCTGAAAAATCAGAAGCTATGCATATGGCCAAGAGCTGCACTGAAATCCCAGCAGCTTTAGTGAGACTCAGACACTGCAGACAGTGGAGATGTAGAACAGGTGGGAGGTACAAGACCTACATTTCATCCCAGCCCTGTTTGATAACTTCAGACATTTACTATTCTCATCTGCCAGCTGGGTCTTGCAGGACATACCTGGCCTTCTCCAGTCCCCCTGGATTTTGCTCATGTGGATTACATTGTAAAGGGGGCAGACACATCAATTTAACCTTTACTTAAACATCAGCTCCTGGGCATGCCACCCATCTTCTGTGAGCTTCCAAGAGGCTCACCAATTCTTGCTGTAAGTTGCCAAATAAAAGAGAGTTTCTAGCAAAGGAAAATTATTCACCAAAACCGCAGGTGATTTCTCCTAAATCACTGACTTCCCACTAACTGCTTTAGGATGGCAAGAACATCAGGTTAAGAAGCAGTGATTTTCCATCATGAAGAGATGAGGTCATATCTGCCTATTCTGCTTTAGATTTTCCAGTGCAGGAGTGAGCTGTTGCTTTTTATGCATTGCCTTTCAAGCATACTGTAAGTTGTTTTCTAACGAGCTGGAACATCCTGCTTGATGACATCTCTGTTTAAATTGTTATTTTCCTCCAGCTGGGTCAGGGCTTTCTGACTGACACAATGAGAAAAGCACACACATTTTCCATTATTTATACATTGCAAAGGCTGGAGTGTCCACGCTGGCAGATGCAGCACTCTGGCATCCACCCCTTCTTCCAACCAGTTGCTTCCCCTTTCTACCCAACAAGGGGATATTCCCCTTTCTCCCTTCAGCTTCAGGAGAGCAGAACCAGGCATGGTCCTTGCACATGATGATGTGTGTCATTTTCCTGTCTGGTCCACTATTGTATTTACTGGGAAATGCCCTGACGAAGGCAGGAATGATGAATCTGACTCCCTGTTTTCAGAAGGATAATTTATTACTTTATAATAATATATTAAAGAATATTATACTATATTATATTTATTAGTGTACTATACTAGATTATATTTATATAATAGAATAAAGAATTTCTAATCCTTTTATAAAGAATACAGAAAGGATACCTACTAAAATGCTAAAAAGATAATAATGAAACCTTGTGACTCTTTCCAGAGTCCTGACACAGCTTGGCCCTGATTGGCCATTGGGTCAAAACAACTCACAGCAGAATCCAATGAAACAATCACCTGTGGGTAAACAATCTCCAAATACATTCCACATAAGCAAAACACAGGAGAAGCAAATGAGATAAGAATTGTTTTGCTTTTCTCTGAGGCTTCTCAGCTTCCCAGGAGAAAAATCCTTTTTTCAGAGAATGTGAATGCCACAGCCCAGCACACGGTGTGACAAAGAGCCCAGGCTGGCCCTGGGCAGCAGCAGCAGCACGTGCAGCAGGCACCCTGCACAAATGTGTCTGTGCCAAGCAGCCACCAGCGTGTGACACAGCCAGGCTGCTGCCAGCTGAGCTCACCTGTCACAGCGCTCAGATCCTCAGCCAGCACTTGGCCAATTTGCAGTTATTTGCTTTCACAGTGTCTCTTGCTTGACAACAAACCTACCCCTACTGCAGGGTTTCACAAACAGCCATGCAGGGCTTTTACCTCCAAAGGAAATCCCCACTGAGGCCACTGCTTCCACTCCACTGCTCTTCCTCCACTGGCACCAGGTGTCCACCCTCCCCAGCAGGCACAGAGCAGCAGATGTGTGCCAGAGCACATTGCGCAATTTGTTAGATCAAGGCTAGAAAAAGCAATAATAAGCCTGTCTCACGGATAAGCAGACCTGTTTAATTACAGGTGTGCTCTGACAGGAAGAATTTGCCATTCAAGCCCTTCATGGCACTCTCCCAAAAATAGACGAGGACCCCAAAAACATCAACAAACATATCCTCACATCACCCCTGCTGAGTGAAACAAAATCCATTTTACAGAGAGGCACGTGAAATGGGGTGTGTGCCTACAGAAATGCATGGCACACAGAATCTACCAGCCCTGATGTCACAGCAGCACAGCCCCTTGTTGGGAAGTGAGGCCTCCCATCACAGCTGAGCAACTCGTTTAACCCATGGGCAACATTCTACCTAAAATGTCACACTGTTTTATTAAATTCTTACTGTTGCGCTTGATTTATCAGCAGAAAAAACAGAAAAAAGGTGATTCCTGCCTTCTTTCCACCCTCCAGGCCTGCCTTCAGATTATCGAGGAGCTTGACTGCAGCATGCAATATCCTTTCTCAGCCACTCTCCTTAGAGAGACTGGTTCTTGCTTTACACTGGTTACACCAAAGATGGCAAAAAATACCAACTGCATGGTAAAGATGTCTCTATCAAGTTGCACCAAGGGAGTTTTAGGTTCAACATTAGGAAAAATCTCTTCACTGAAAGAGTTGTCAAGCATTGGAACAGGATGTCATGAAAATGGTGCAGTCACCATCCTGGAGTTATTTAAAAGATGTGTAGGAGATATGGTTTAATGGTGGACATAGCAGTGCTGGGTTAATGGTTGGACTCAATTACCTTAAAGATTCTGTCCAACTATCTAAAAGATTCTATTACTCTAAAATTCTGTCCCAGCAAACTGCAGGAAAGCTCTGCCCCTTCAGACACAGAGACCTGTGAGAAGGCAGTGGAGCCACCATGACTCAAGCAATGCAGATTTTATCTGCTCTGCAGTTCCCACTGTCCATCCCAGGCAGCCCAGGCACAGGAGAGCAAAATGTCACCCACAAAGGGGATATCTTGGAAAAGGGAGAGCAGCACAATTACATTAAACACCCAAAAAATCCTGCAGGGAATGTGCAGCCTGAACAGGAGCAAGCCCTCCAAGGCTCTGAAGGGTGCACACAGAACAGCAAGGCACAGGTCAGCAAGAATTTGGTCTCCTCTCACCCTGACTTTGATGAGGTGCTCAAAAAAAATGGCAAAATTGGAATTTGGGTCTACTTGAAAGTCAAAGGACAGCTATAAGGTAGAGCAGTGCTTCAGCTGGTATTTAGAGGCTGGATTGTGCTCCCTCTCTTAAATCAGAGAGCAAAGAGCTCAACAATTGCACTCCTGGACACTCTGCTCGTGGCTAGACATTATTTGGTGGCCACTGCCACCTCGTGGCACTGTCACCTGCAGAGGGGCCCAAGTAAAAGCTCCTTCACCCTGTCACTCAGCCATGAACAACACAGCTAAAAACAAAGGAGCTCTCTGCACCACACTGTGGCATAGAAGCAAGAAGAGACCAGACTGTGTAGTTTTCCCCAGCTGGAACATCCTTGCAAAACATCCTCTGCCTAATTCCAGCCAGTTTATTCAGGCCAGGACTTTGATGCCTGTCCCTGTCAAGACATTTTTACCAGTACAACAGAACAAAGCAGGTTCTGCTGCCTTAAAAGCACACTTGTAACTAAGATTTTTTACATGTGGTACAGTTGCCCTTTAAAAAAGGGAAATTTAACATTTACAAGAAGAATAAGGCTGGAGAGGCACAAAGTTTTCAGTCCTGATGCATGCTGAGAAAATGCAACACCTGTACCACTAAAGAACTTGTTCAGGGTGAATTGGGCAGCATCTCCTGCAGACAAGGCGCTGTTGGCATTGTCCCAGCTGTCCCTGCTGTCTCAGAAGCTCACTCAGCACATGTTTGGTAGGAGCTGATGCAGAGCACTGTTTTCATGGCCTGCACACAGTCCTTTGGGCAAGAGTCATCACAGGTTAACCCAGGCAGCACAACAGCACAAAACATTTCCTCTAGGGGCAAATAAAACCTTTTCCAACCTTCCCCTCCACAGCCCAACAACAGAGCAAAGTTTCTGTAAAAATGTGGATGAAACACGCAAGTTATACCCTGGAAGATGCAGCAGCCACCCTCAGATGCCCAGCAGAAGCCAGTCTGACCATGTCTTGTTTTCCCCTGCCAGGTTATGTGGGAGGGCACGCACACAGAACAGGCACCCCTGTAATTATCACTTTCATCTGCCCAGCCCCATCTCCTGGGGAAATGGCAGCAGAAAACCTCCTTTTGCTGCTGTGTGACCCCTGCCCACTGCCTGCAGTGACATTCACTCCTGTGGTCTCCCTCTCACTGTAGGCTGACTCCCAAAGTCCTTTCGTTTTGGAACGTGTCAAGTAAATGGAAACAGTGACAGGGAGAGTAATTTAAGCATCCAGAATCCAAACTACCATTGAAACACTGGCACACACAGGAGCACATACTGATATCCTAAGGAACTGCAGCCAATCTGAAGAACAATGGGCAATTTTCCTCTGTCTCCTGCTCTTTTTATGGCTCATACTACCTGTCATAAGTAGCTACTAAGGAGCCCATACCACAGCATGGCAGAGAGGAGGGGGAAACCCAAAGTATTCTACAAAACATTCTCCCTCAAATCCTGCCCATCAAAGGGAATTTAATCTCCAGCTGTCTAACATTTTAAAAATATCAAGTAAAATTGTGAGAGTAGACTGCAAAATGCTGGGCTTTGCCATTATGTTCACTGCTGAGGGAAACATTTTTGATGGGGTGACCTTTGCATTGAGCTGCGTTCAAACTGAAATGCATTCTGCAGACCATGAAAAAAAGCTGCTCCTTTTGACAGCTGAACTCAATACATAAGAACTATTTAAGAGAAGCTGCTTTACAAGCAGTGGGTGGCAGATGACAATTAGGTTTTTTCTTCTGTTATGGTACTGGGGGGTATGGGAAATTATCACCATTAGTCACAGTGTGCTTGATGCAACAACAAAGAGGGACCAGGCTCTCTCTGTCTCCTTTCCCATGTTTTATTTTCCCTGTGTATCTGCACACATTGCCTTTATTCCTCCCTACATGCACACACACACTCATTCTTCAGTCTGCTCCCAATTTTGTCTCCCTTTGCTTTAATTCAACCCTAAATATGTTACATATTTAAATATTTAAATATGCTAAATGCAAATCTGACCAGCTTCCTGAGCTGTTGGAAGTGTTTTGCTTTGGTCCTTGAAGATCAGGATAAAAAACGTTGAATCCAAGCAAGACAGGGATTAAAAGAGGAGGAGGGGGTAAAGAGAAGAGTAGGGAAGAGAGGGGGCACAGCACAGATCCTCCAGCAGCTATCAGCTACAGGGACAGCAGGACTGGGACAGAGAATGGGGAGATGGAACAGAGGGAATGGGGAGATGGGAGAGTGGGAATAGGGAGATGGAACAGAGGGAATGGGGGAACAGGGACAGAGGGAATAGGGGAGATGGGAGAGTGGGAATGGGGGAGCTCCAGCTGGGCAGGGCTGGGGGGTCCTGCCTGCAGCCCCTTAAACCTTGTGTGGGCCAGGAGCTGTGCTGGGCCATCAGCCCATCCTCCTCAGGGGCACTGAGGGCCTCCAGAGGTGCCTGGCCCATCTGAGCCCCCAGGCTGGGCTCAGCACCAGGAGAGCAGCCTGGAAAGGGCAAAGACCCCAAAACCCCTGGGGGAGGATCCCAGTGTCCCCTCAGCCCCAGGCAGAGGTGGCTCGGGAGGGAACAGCAAACCCAGGTGCTTCTTGGCCACAGAAAGGCCATTGTTAAGGTTTTGGAAGCACCAAACCCCTGTGGGGATCCCCAGAGCATCACCTACCTCTGTGAAGAGCTGCTCATGGCTCTCCTCTGCCCCACAGCTGAGCCTGGAAGCGCCAGCAAAGCCAGGCTGGCCTCAGGAACACCAGTGAACACCAGTAAGGCCCAGCTGGGCTCAGGAATACTAGCAAAGCTAGGCTGGGCTCAGGAACACCAGTGAACACCAGTAAGGCCCAGCTGGGCTCAGGAACACCAGTGAACACCAGTAAGGCCCAGCTGAGTCCCCCATCACTCCCCCTCACCCCCAGTGGCCCCAGCAGCATGGGCCCTGCTCTGAGCTGCCATTCTCACCAGGAGAAGCTGTAACCCTCCCTTGCTGTGTTCCATGTTTGTATCAGCACTCCATGGTGCGCTGCACTGGATTTGGGGACACTTCCTGAGCACCAGACAATGTCCTGGGCTATGTGGCACCTTTTTGCTAGGAAAAGGACTAATTTCAGCAGGCTATCTGCAGTAAAGTGATTTTTTTTCCTCAGCTTGGCACACAGCACATCAGGCTGAGGGTGCAGAGGCCACGAGGGCTGCAGGCCCGAGTCCAGCACAGGCCTGAGGGTGCTGTGGGAGACACACACAAAGACATTTATTGAGCATATTCCCACCAGGCAAGGGAGTACACAAAAGGGCAAGAAAAACTAATAAAAAAATCCCATCAAAAAGTTATTTGGCCATAAATGAACATCGGGGTGGCAGCATCAGATATGATGGCTCTCAAATACTTTTCTTTCCCCTGAAGGTCAGGCAGCCCTTTAATAAAATTTGAGAATCACAGCTGTAAAGTCTGCTCCTGCCTCTGTTCTTTGCCTGCAGAGAGAATATATATGCATGAGTCTGTATTTCAGATAGCTGAGGCTAAGGAAAACTCAAAAGATCTTCAAAAAAGGATAAAAACATCCTTTGTCATACAGCAGCTCCCAAGCCATGATTTTGGTAGAAAATAGGCAGAGTTGTATGAAAAGCTGCACAGAGCATACAAAAGGCAACAAACAAAAGTATGTGAATTCAGGACACGGCTGAATCATTTTAATATCAGCTGAAGCTTTGAAAATGTGATTAGCATATAGTTAGGAGACACTTCTCCTTTGCATCTAAAAATACCATGCCAGCTCTGGAAGAGAGCAGCCACCAGCAGAGCAGGAGTTGCATAATCCTCCCTCAGCCATTGTCTGCAGGGAGCAAAAGGGCCCCAGGTGCTTCCTTGGTGTTGTGGAAATAGCAGCTAGTTAATTTACCTGTTTGATTTTTATGACACTTAGCATAACAAACACATCAAGGTCAGCCTGAAATAGTCAAAAGACATACATATTCACACCAGACACTGACATCCTTTGATAAAAGGCTGTGCATCTCCTGTAGCACTTAAAAATGAAGGAGGAAACAGCATGAGGAGCCCAGTTTTGTGGCTCTGATTTGCATAGGTCCCACCTTGCAGGGACAATAAGGAGGCCATGGCTGCTCTGAGGTCAGCCCAGCTGGCAGTGCTGCCTGTCTGGGCCAGCAGAAACCTTCCCTTCCACTGCTGGAGCCCTGCAAGGGGTCTGGCCTGCACAGCCCTAGATGTGGGGGGTTTGCTGAGGATGGGCAGCAGCTCAGGGCAGAGCCCCAGGCAGGAGCCAGGATCAGCCCTTGTCCCTCAGACAGAAGAAATCGCTTTATCCTTCACACTGGGAGCCAAAGGCAAGCACCTGGATGTCCCCCAGGCTGCAAGGGAACCCTGAGATCCTGATCTTTCTCTTCCCCCCCGTGCCCTCCCAGCTGGGCGCTGGCACAGCCCCAGCCCTGCTGCTCCTCACACCCCCTGTGCCTCCCACAGGATCTGGGTGCAGCTCTGGACAGCCAGCTGGTTTCACTCAAGGCAGTTCCATGCTTTTCATTGTGTTTTTAATTTTCATTTCACCGAGATTCACTCCCACAGCCATGTTTTCTGGCTTCTTCCCATTTCTGTCCTTTATTTTTACTGCTGGAGTCAGAGATTATTATCTCCAAGAAAGAGATTTCAGCTGTGCTATATTGATGGTAAGTGCTGTTTTTCCTGCTCTGTCTGATTTTCCATGCAAGATGCTTTTGGTGTAGCTTTAGCTGCTGCAGATTGTTTGCCACGTCTGGGAGTTTCCCTTTCCTGCTGTGCAAGGTGCCAGCATTCCTGCAGGGAGGGACTGCAGCCTCTGGAGCCCCAGAGGAGCAATCTGCTCACTTGGAGAGGAGCACAGATCCCCCACAAATGCAGGCTGCTCTGAGCAATCTGCTCAGCTGGAGAGGGGCACAGAACCCCCACAAATGCAGGCTGCTCTGGGGCACCGTGGCCTCCCCAGGTGGTTTCCCAGTGTCCCCAAGCACCTCTGTGTGTGTCCCAGGCAGGAGGGACCTTCCTGTGCCAGGCACAGGACAGCCAGGGGACCACAGCTCCCATTGCCGGGGTACAGGCTGGGACACCTCCATCCTTGACAGCACAAAATAACCAACCTAATGCAAGATATAAATCTTATAGCATGTACAAACAGCTTAGAAGAATTATTACATTACTATACTGTGTTACATTTTAAACCCTAAAAACTACTCTTTAGACCCCTTCTGCTAAGCTAATCAAGTCTGCTCTGACCTTTGAACCTGTCTGCGAGCAGAAGGTATTGTTTCATCAAAAGGAGATTACTTTCAGCCAGCCACACCATTGTTTTCTAGTTGTTCAGTAGCTAAAGTATCTCAAAGCTTGCTTTCATTTCAATCTCACTTATAGTTTCTATATTCTCAAAATCTTTTGCTAAGCAATCATATTTATAAGGTTTTCCTGTTTCATCTTCCCCACCACTCCACCCCACTGGAAGAATGCTCAGGCAGCAGGGAAGCACCACTGAAGGCCAGGACTGAAGGCACTGATGCCACCCAAAGTCACTATGAGCTGAACCTGGCCAAGGCCATCCTCCTAGAGCATCATTTTCTCCACCCCAGGGGATTTATTGAGCTGCCACGTGGATCTCCAACTCTGACTAAGCATCTTCCTCCTCCTTTCAGACAGAGATGGCCTCCCCACCTCTCCAGCAGCACCCTGTGTTAGCCTTGTCCACCCTTCTTTCCCAGCACCACTGCTGGGTGCTTGTGCTCCAGAGCACTCAGCTGCTTCCTCAGCCACCTTTCACAGGGGAAATCTTCTCCTTTAGCCACCTTTCACAGGTGACAGCTGCTCCCCAGCCACCTTTCAGAGCCCCAGCAGTGGAGGTCCCTCCCTGCTGTGTCCCAGCCCTTGCACAGAGGCTGGCAGTGCCAGGAGCTCTCTCACATCCCTGCACTGGCACACCTGGGAGGGCAGCCAGCCCTGTAAGGGAAGGCACGAGCAGGAAAGCAGTGTCCCCACCTTGTCACAGCATGGTCCCTGCCAAAACCAAAGCTAGCAGGACTGTGCCCAGAGCAGACCCTCACAGCATCCCCCAGGCTTGGGGAATAATCTCTGTCAGGGCAACGCAACAGACAAAGTGCTACTGAAAGTTGCTGCTGCCTCAGCATTTTTATTTTCAATCAAAGCAGCATTTTTTATTTTTTTGTAATAGTTTTTCCCCCTTTGGCATTTTCATTAAAAGACCAACAGGAAAAAAAATCCTCAACAATCCCAGAGTGGAAGTTATAAGCAGCCTGACACCTGGTAATGTGATATTTCACGCTCTGGTCTGGCACTTTTGTGGTATTGCTGAACCAAGCACTCAATCAAGTGGGCTTAAAACAGAAAGTTTGTTACTCACAGGTTTTTCATCTCACATTTCAGCAATGGAAGAATACAGTCCAATAAGGCAGGGAAATACCTAGCAAGTAAATACTTTTACCACAGTATAATTATTCCCCTCCACAAAAAGGCCTGTGAGATGGCTCCTGAGACAGTGCTCAGCACTCACAGCCCACCTGAGACCACCTTAACTTCTTATTTGGAATGCCTCATGGCTTTTCTTAAGGACAGAGGGCTCTAGCAGTCCCTTTGTCTGTCCACCCTCCTGTCTCCCCTTCCCCAAGAGCTGTGCAACCCACCAGACACCTTCACTCAAGGCTGGAGCAGGACAGTAGAGGTGCAAGGCTGTCCATATCCACACATTCTCACATTAAAATGCAGAAGAGAGGAGAAGTTGCTGTTTCAAAGCAACACAAAGATGATGCTCACTGAACCAGTCACATGCCAGATTTGTCTGGAAGCTCTTGCAAGGAGCTCCAAGAGCTCTTGCAGCTCTTCCCTGTGCTGGCTGGCAGTGTCTGCCCAGCGCAGACTCCCAGCAAAGCTTTCCCTCCCTCCTTGTTCCAGGACCTTGGGGAGGGAGGATATGGCAGCAATAGTGTCTGATGCCCTCACTGAACTGCTCAATGCTTTTCAAATCACTGCAGGGGTGAGAAATCCCTGGGGGTGAGAAATCCCTGGGGGTGAGAAATGCCAAACCCCATGGGAGGAGAAGGGGCAGGGCTGCCAGACCCTGGCACAGGCAGCACCCCCCAGCACCAGGAACAGAGCAGCAGGACAAGGCTGAGGTTCCCAGGAGCAGGAGGGAAGGTAACCTGGACATCCCAGCAGCCAAACTTATCCCCATCTGGCTCCTCAGGAGACAAGAAAGCCTTCAGCCAGTCACCCTCACACCTGGGGCTGAATTCCTGTGAGATAATCAGAATGTTTCCCAATGGCAGGCACTGTTCCAGCTGAGCCTGCTGGCTGTGGTCACCCTGCCAGGAGCCCTGGGGAGGTGGCAGGGGCTGCTTTGCCCTTGTAGGAGCCCTGCAGCACCCAAAGGAGAGCAGAGCCACCAGGGGCAGGCACTGAGGGGGACAGGAGCCAGCTGTGCTGCTCTGCTTCCTGTCCTTGCTGCTCTGCTTTCTGTCCTGTGTCACCATGTTTCTCTTCACATAGAAAAGCAAGGCACAATTCTTCCCAAGAATATTTCTGGGTTTCACGTTCTCTGAACCTCAGAGAAAGGAAAAACAATTCTTATAATTTGCTGTGCCTGTGTTTGTGCCAAAGTAGAATGCAGTATGGAGATTGTTTACCCAGAGTGATGGTGTTTTGTTTCCTTGGCCTGTCAGCGCCTATCAGTGTCTGTGTGTCGGGACTGTCGCTGACAGTCACGAGATTCTGTGCAGGGTGTGCAGAGTTGAGTGCTTGGCAAATTCAGTTTAGATGTGATGTAATATAGTACAGAATAATATAGTGTAATGAAGTAATTAATTAGCCTTCTGATAAGATGGAGTCAGATGCATCATTTTTCTCCCCCTCACCAGGGGTGAAAATATCCACGACAGTCCTGCCTGCCACAGAAAGGGAAGGTTTGCCCAAAGCTCAGGAAAGGAGGGTTTGCCCAAAGCTCAGAAAGGGAGGGTTTGCCCAAAGCTCAGAAAGGGAGGGTTTGCCCAAAGCTCAGGGAGGGAAGGTTTGCCCAAAGCACAGCAAGGGAAGGTTTGCCCAAAGCACAAAAAGGGGGGGTTTGCCCAAAGCCCAGCCATGCCTGGGCCCCTGTCTCAGTGCCACAGCAGCTGGCACCACCCAAACACCAGTGCTAATTGCAGAGACAGCAGAATCATCTGCATTCTGCCCAAAACAAGCCATTGTTATTTTTATGCACGCACACACAGACACAAGTAAAGAACCCTTCTCGTTTCAAGCTGTGCTATTATGCTAACTACAGAGAAATAAATATGCCACACTGTAGCTAATAAGTGTCATTCACATCAGTATTTATTCCAAACATGTTTCCCCCATCACGTCTGTTCTGCCTGGAACTGCTCATCACTAAGGAGGAGACCTTTATTTCTAGTGATTTAAGCAGACAGGAGAGAGTTAGCAATTAAAGCACACTTTTGTACAGTTTAATTCTTTTTATTTCAGCTACCAGGAAGCGTTGTGTGCTACCTCTGTATCTATTTCTGGAGCCACCACCTACCAGCACTGGCTTTGTAATTCAGCAATTTGCAAGATGGGCTCTCTGGCCTGGGCCTGGGGCTGACTCCTGATGTTCCATGGGCTTGTGGCTCTCAGCCCCACATCCTGCTCCACAGGACAGGGTCTCTCTCAGGGAAATGGGCTCAGAATCATTTTGTTCACGCTCAGATGCCTTGCTGTACTCCAGCACCTCTCTCTCAGCCCATGCCTGGTTGGTGGTGGCTGCAGGTGGCTGCTGTCCCAGGAGCTGTCCCAGGAGCTGTCCCAGGAGCTGTCCCAGCCCTCCCACAGCCACACTGGGAGCTGCCAGCAGCCCAGCACAGATCCAGGCACCTCTGGCTTTTCCCTTCAAGGATTATTTCTCTGCTCATCAAAGGCTGGCAAGGACTGAATGTCATTCAATAAAAGTATTTCAGAGCTAAAAATAGTCTCCTGATTTTTGCTTCCCTCCCAGAGCAAACACCTGCCTGCAGATGAATTCAGTGGTCCTATGCACACCTCTCCTCTTCCCCCTGATGTGACACACACTGCACAAGGCTTCACATAAAACCCCAATTCCTGCTATCTGGCCTGGACTATAAACTGGAAATAGAACCAGAAATCACCACCAGTCATGGAAAACAAGCAAGGCTTTGGCTCCTGCCCAAGAGGGACAGACCCATAAGCCCATCCTGGACAGAACACAGGTCCCAGCACAAACACCACAGGTGTGCAGTCAGCTCTGACACCCACAGCCTCCCCAGTGAGGTGAAAATGGTTTCAAACTTGAGGAGGGCACGTGCTTAACTGAGGGGCCAATGTTGCTGCCCTAAGGAAGGAACCCCAGGGGCTGAAGGAGGGCCAGAGCTGATTACCTGCCCACACAGACATGGGGATCACGTGCTGAGGATCCTGTTATGCAAGAATACAGCTGGGCATGTTACTGCAAGTGAGGAGACAAGCACCCATGTGCATTGCAGAGGGGTAGGGAGAAAAGGAAAAAATAACATTTAATTTCTCTTCCTTTTTTTCATTCTTATGGTTAAAGGCCTGATTTGTAAAGATACCAAAAACCTAAAGTTGTCACTGATATTCCTGGACTTTTTTAAACTGGCACAAACAGCAGTGGACCAAACACAAACTGAGCTCCATCCATGGAGCTAATGAGACTCAGACAGTGCTCAGAGAGGGGCTGCAGCTGCAGCTTTTCTTTAACTCTTCCATCACCTACTTTTCCCCTACTCCCAGATACAACCTTGCACCTTCCTGCCTACAGCCTGGTCCAGCTGAAAGCAGAGTTACCTTGCATCAGGGGAAGACAACAAGAATGGCTGTGCCACGTTTCTTCCCCACAAATGAAGGGGCCAATCCCTCTAATCTAATGGGGAGGTGAAGATGGAGGAGTGCTGCACATACACATTTCTATCCAGGATCACACACCAAGTATTTCAGTACTTCTGTCTTTTTCATATTTTCTTACATTAAGGCAAGAGAGACATCTAGGGATGACAGCCAGGGGATTGCAAGCTCCTGGAGGAAGAGTTTTCTGGAGAATGTGTAGCATGGTTTGTTCACAGAGTGGGAACAATAAATCAAGTCAATTAAATATGAAAAAAATAAACTCCTAGTCTTAAATTATAGAAGTCCAAGAGGAAATAGCAATGGATTACAGAGTGCAGGAATGCTTTCCATTTCCATGGCCCTCACACAGAATTATCCCAAATCTGTTTAAAAAGCAGTCTGAAAGCTGGGGAGGGAGGGAGTCACATACCCTGCTAGAGCACCTAGTCCAAAAGCAGACAATGCCACAGGAATGCACACACAATGATTAAGTGCAGCACCAGCAGATAAAAACCTCAGCAAAATGTAACTAAACTAGACTAGGAACTTGAATCCTGCCCCAGCACAAATGTACCAACAGCATCACTGCTCCCAACTCCATCACATGCCTGATGAGATGGGCTGTCCTGAGGTTCAGGATAATCACAGCCCATTACTGCATTAAGGATACAAGAGCAGCACCTGAGCAGAGAAAACAGCAGAGGCATGAACAAGAATGGAGGCCAGCAGCCTCTGAAACCCCCTGACTTCACTAGAACAGTTCTCCAGACTAAACTGTGCTTAAATCCACCCAAATATTTACTGAGAGATGGATACTTACATTAATTGGCAGTAAGACATAGCTTTGTCTTAAATCTCAATTAGCTGAATAGCATTAGAGAAAAGGATGAGGAGAAAAAGGTGCATTTCCAGTCAAGCCACTGTCACACACCAGGCTCCTGAGCCTGCTGCAGTATTTTGCAGATCCACACTTATTCTCACCTCCAATATTACCTTGAACTAGGCTCAAAGCATCAAAGACAGAGAAAACTCTCATTGTGGACCGGGGCACAGGACGCAGGATACTCCTCTCCATCTCCAGTGACTGAGGCCGGTTGCTGCCCTCTGCTGACACCTTCTCAGGAACCAGTAAATCGTGTTTGGATCCAGCAGGCAGCCAGTTTGAACATCCTTCATTCATCCTCTTTAGCCACGGCATGAGGAGCAGGGGCACCCCAAAATACTGATCTGACTGCAAGGTGAGACCGGGCTGTACCTCGCAGGGCCATCACCAACCCTCTCCCAGCTGCATCCAATTTACTCATTTTCACAACCAAATTCAGTTCTGACTGCATTCTGCCCCTGGGGCTGGACTGTGATGCTGACACGTGGCTGTGAGCAGGGGGGCTGCAGGCAGGGCAGCTCCAGCACGGGCTCGGGGTGAGCTCTGGGATGCTCCAGGCATGGAGAGAGGGCTCAGATGGGTGTGCAGGGCACAGAGGTGACACCATCACCTTCAGTGTCCCTCAGCTCCTCCATCATTGATGTTCCCTCTGCCCACAGGTACCAAACCCCTTCTCTGAACTCTCACCTGCCCCTGATCACCTGTTGCAATCCACACTGCACCTTCAGCTTTGTGCCATTTCCCCTCCCACCTCTAGCAATCCTTTTCTTACCCAAAATGCTTTTACCTACAGACTGCTTGCCCAAGGCATATACATGCCCTCAGCCCACTAAACATCACTGAGGTTAAAAAAATTACACCACGTTCAGATTTTAAACATATCTGGGAGTAAGAACTCCTGCAAACCCATTTAAAGTTGTTGTGTTGTCATGATCTCTCCTGTCAGCTCCCAAGCCCACCTTCCAGAGTTCATGGCTCTCAGCCAGCAGCAAAGCTCTCACCAGTGAGGTGCAAGCTCAGAGATCATCTCATGAACCCCAGTTAGCCACATCAGCTTTCACGTGTAAGTCTGGATGCAGTCACTTTTGTAGATATCCTGTGGAAAAGGTGCTTCTGCTGCTGCTTCCTTTCCTCCAAGTCATTCTTGTTACATTACAGCTCTAATTTCCATTTAATAAGTCTATAAAAGTCACTGGGCTGGCTTGTGGAATGAATTTACAGTTCATTCCCAACTGATCTGTCAACTGAGAACATCAGAAATTGTTACCTCAGGAGTCTCTTTGGGAGTGAAGGACACACAGCTAAGCTAGGTCAGGAAAACTGCCATGTATGTCCTGTGTGTTAAAACTGATTTAAAACAAATGTCAAACTAGCAGGAAACTTGCCATAGTTAATTCATCTAAAGGAAGCTTTGAAACTGTCATTGGCTTCTTCCACCAGGTATGAGAAACATGTTCTATTCTAGACTTGATAAAATCAAGATTTTATAAAAAAGAATAGTGAATCTTGATATAATCTTCAGGGTTACTCTGAGCAAGTACAAAATCTCAGCTGTCAGTGCCTGGTACTGCAAAATGAAATCCATTAAGGATAGGAAAAACCCCACATGTCACTAAATAGCTCAATTTGACAACAAAATGAGGGCTGAAACAGACTTTGTAACTACTCTAATTCAGTGTACAGACTTGCAGCTAAGCAGATTTATTTCCAGCCAAACTGAGAACCAGTGATGCCATTTGAATGTTTTGTCTCCAACCCATCACAGCTGTGACCCAGCAGCTAAACCAGCTTTATCCTGTGCCCCTGCTCTTCTCAGCCAGGCCCAGGTCAGAGTGCTGCTGCCACCACATCTCCTGTGAGCACTCTCAGAGCTCTGCTGGCTCTCACGTTCCTCGGGAAGCACCAACCACAGCAGTGACACTGCAGTGTCTGCCCAGAATAAAAACCTTCTGCTTAACAGTATCACCTCCTCCTTTCCTCCATAAAGAGTAACAGACTGAACCAGGAGAGGTTACAGAGTTATTGAGCTCAGACCTGGCACCTGAAGAGCCCCTCCAGGCCAAGGTTTGTGATGAAGTGTCACCTTCAAGGCAGGACACTCCCAGCCCAAGCAACTCTACACAGTGGGCATGGGGATGTATCACCAAGCAGGAAAACTTGGGTTCCAACTGTCTGTATCAGAATCACAAATTTCCCCAGCTGGTTTAGAGTGTGTTGAAACACTTGGTACATCTCCAAAGGCTCTCTCCTGGTAGGACTGACTCCAAACCAAGTGAAACAAGGCAGGGCAGTTCCAGCTGTTGTTGGACAATGCCATCAGGCCAGCTTGCTGCCCATCCTCTACCAAGTTGTACAGCTCCATGTAGTGCCTTGAAACACATCTGATTTCTCTGCATCAAGGACACTGTGCTGTCACGTGCCTGAAGAAAACCCCAACTCATTCAATACTAGATATTCCCTACCTGTAGGTTCAGACCATCTTATTTCCTCACTCTGAAAATGTAAAATCCCAAACAGTTGTTTCTGTGTGCCTACATACAAAGCAGCTGCACAGCAACTACTCTACCCAAAATTCTGGTGTTTCAAAACACTTTCAAAGGAGAAATTTGAAGGAAAAGAATTATTCACATCCCAACCTCAGTTACTCCTTTCACTATATGACGTGGAACAAGTTTGTGATCTGAAAGCAAAACTCCAACCATTTTTATTATTCCAGAATCCCACATCCCACAACTTTTTTAACCATAAACAGGAAATAGCTTCTGACAAGGCTATTTCTATTATTATCAATCTTCTATTATTGAGGCAAAAGGTGAAACTCTAGAATCACACACAGGTAACTAACTGCAGACACATGTATTGAACACCTGCGAGGTGAGCCCAAGCAGGACAGATGGGATGAGCATTAGAGCTTCCCTGCTGACGCTCTCCTGTACAGTGACCCCAAAATGCCACTCCAGTGGTAACTTTCAGAAGTACATTATATCATTAACAGAAACAAAATTGTGAGCAGGGATGGTGTGGAGCCCAAATATCATTTGAAGTGAAGCTGGACCTCCAGCACTACTGAAGAGCTGCTACAAGCACTGTCACAGGCAGTGTTTGAAGCCATTAAAATACCCACTGGAAACATCAGAGTCCATTTGAACAATTTATTAGTATCCTCTTTTTTTACAAGTTTTAGAAAAAGAACCCCAGGATTTTGCCTCCTGTGTGTTTTCGTCTCGCCTCCTCATGGTCCATGATGCCAGCTGAGGTTGTCAGGACAATATACCTGCCAAGAGAGAGCAAATGGTCAGGTCATCTCCCTGCTCCAGGCTGCTGCAGAGGTGACAGCACCACCTTCATCTGTGTCACAAACAGCAGGGCCTGTTCCTGTAACAGGCCCAACACAGTGAGACTGATTATCAACAGTGCAAAGCAGCTCCTCTCAGGAGCACAGCCCTGCAGCACACACAGGGCAGTGACAGACTTTGCTCCCCAGCTATTTGGCTCTTTCCCTGCATATTCCCACTGGGCACTCCCTGTCCAGCTGCTGGACACGTTTCTAGCCCAAGTCCACTTCTATCCTCCACAAATGCTGCTCCCCAGTGCAGGCAGAGGTGCCACAGCTCCTCAGCTGGGATCTCTGCGTGGTGCACTGCTAATGCCAACATCTGCATTACCAACACACCTCACCCACACAGCCCCAGAACCTCCTGTCCCACCACTCTAAATACCCTTAAAATTCCCACAACAGAGTGGCTACACAGGGCCAGCTGAAGCAGGAGTTACTGCTGGAGCCTTAAGAACAGAAACAGCACAGAACTGTTTTAATCAATCCTTTCTTTGATGGGACACACTGGCTGAGGCCCTGGAGACTCTTCCAGCTCCGCCATCCTGGTGCACAGGGAGTTACAGCTCTCAATTCCACACACTTTGTGAAGAAAAAGGTACATATAAGACTTCCTGTGTTGTGGAGGTTCGTTCAACAGAGCCTCCAAGTTCCTCATCACTTCATATTTGATTAACTTGCACACAGGACATGTGAATTCAAGTAGCACAATTTACTTTCACTGACCTGGTAACTTACATAACTCCTTCCCCATTTAAGAACAGCCATTCATAAAACCAAAACAAGTACGAGAAAAGTCCTACTTTCCATTAAACTGTGAAATGGTCAAACAAGGATTTTACCAAAGCCAAACAGAAACAGATCCTTGCTTAGCAGAGCCCCTGTAAAGCTGGTTTAAAAGGGCATTTATATGGAGGATGGATTTTTACACTGAAATTTAACTCCAGGCTGATCAGAGGAAAAGGTGCCAGGTGAGCCTAACTCAGGCAGTTTGTGAGTGTAACATTTTTACACACAACACACATTTGACCCTTCCTCATACTCACCCAAACTGACGGGAAGGCAGCAGGTTGTTCTGCCACTTTTCCAAATCCTTCAGCTGCACATCAAATCTGGGACTGATTACACCACACTGTAAGTAAGAGAGGATTCCATTATAAACTGAAGAACTTTATAGATTTGCAGCTGTGTGATCCCAGCTCCCTGCCTGAAGCACCTCACCAACTGCTGTCACACACACTCTGTTACACCTGGACCTCGCATCCAGTAATTCCACACCCATTCCTGCCTCAGCCTCACTCCTCCTCCTCCTCCTCACCTGCACAGCTCTAAACTGCAGCAATTCCACACCCATTCCTGCCTCAGCCTCACTCCTCCTCCTCACGTGAACAGCCCTAAACTGCTGCTGAAGCCACACCACCCAAGTAATGCCCACACCTGGGGGAAATACTAAAGCATGATGTAACATCAGCAACATTCCTGGGATTGCTCAGGGATATTCCACCTCTAACCATCATACAAAGTTAGCAAAAACAAAACCTCCATGTAAATTTTAACCAGGAAGAAATTACCACGTTACTGGAATTTTCAAGGTAGTTGTATCACTGACCAAGACCACCAGCACCACCACCAGTTACCTCACTGGCTCCAATTATCTCAACAACTATCCAACCCAAACCAGAAGCACACCTTCCTGCACTATGCACGTTTTTCTGAACTAAACAACTGTTCCCTTACTGCAATGATTGGGAGAAATATTATATCCATTAGCCTGGAAGATCCATATCATCCTGGAAGAGTTCAAGGAACACTACTCTCAAACCTGACCCACATCACTTCTATTACAGACACACAACACTGTGTCTACTGTAATTACTGTAACTACTGCAGTAATTTGGGGGTGTCAGCATTATCTGCCTTATACACTCTGCAATTTCCAGATGGCATCTTCACCATGAGGACAGCCCCCAACATGTTCTGAGCAAGAAATATTTTTTATTTCTTTACTGGAGAGCTAACTCTCACTGGAAGAGCTCAGCTGTAAACAGTGATGCACAGCAAGTCACACAGAACTACACAGCTCAGTAGTTTGAGACATAAGCACTTAAGAATTTCCAAAACACACATGAATGCCTCACATGCCCCAGGAGCTTCATAGGCACCAATTAATATAACATTCAACTTCTCCTCACTGCAAGCAAAGCCCACCTGGCAGCAGGAGAAAGGTTTGTCTTCTCCACATCTGCAGCTATCAAACATCAACTGAAAACCAATCCTATCCCTTAAGACAAGTCTTCCAGACAGCTTAAATATCAAACTGAGAGAGCACTAGGTAGCCAGAAAGCCTTTGAACAGGGAGAAATACACAGCACTTGCAAGCAGACTTCCCTGAAAGTGTATCTTACACAGTCAGAGTTTAAAAGAAATGTTAATTAGTGACCCATACCACTTTGAATCCAGACAAATTAACCACCGTTTTAACTGATAACACCCATGCTGCTCGTATTTACACGGATTCAACAAATACCACCTCCTTTACAAGCAGTTGTTTTAGAAATGGAGCAAACAAACATAAAATTTTTTAAGAAGTCTCATTTAAACACTTCTTTAGAGAACTGAATTCAGAAAGACAAATCCTACCTTGTTGAGTCTGCCTGTGAGGTTGACAACAATCTTCCCAGCTCTGTGATCATCAATTATCTCGAATTCACCAATGTAACCTGCAGGAGACCAGCAGACAGAGACACACACAACACTTAACTACAATAACACAACTAATTTACTGTGCTGTACCAAACTACTTCAAGCACCACGATTTAGATCTTTTACCGCAGCAGCAGCCGCGGACAGCCGGGGGAGCAGGGCCGGCACTTACCGTGCTTCATCATGACGGTGAGGAAGCGGACGATCACCTTGGAGCACGGCCGGATGAGCACCTGGCGCTTGCCGCGCTTCTCTGCATTGTTGATGCTTTTGAGAGCATCGGCCAGAACGTTCATCCGCACCATGGTGCCTGCAGGGAGGGCAGCAGTTACTGCACCGGCTCCTCGGCACGGAAACGCCGAGCAGCGCTTCAGTCAGGGCTGATTTTACATCGAAAAGATCCAACACTGACAGAAAGTTGCATTAAACCTTGAAAAGCACTTCAGGCTGAAGAAGCGAACCGAGTCACGCTCAGCTGTGATCAAGAAGAGTCACCACTACCGTAACACGTCAGGAAACCTGACACGGTTAAATTTGGCTCTATCAAAGCACACACACGATTTCAAAACCACCATCCAGACAGCTGTCAGCACTGTGACAGCTCCTCAGGTAAATCAGTTTGCCCTTAAAAGCCAATTAACACCAGTATTGCACAGTACCGACCCTGTACAATAACTAGATCCTATGTGGTATTAAATCAACAGATGCTGCTCGGTTCGCTGATCTGCAAAAACCTTGCAGGATGCACAAACACAACGCTCCGCAAAGGAAGGCCGGCAGCAGCTCTCAGAGGCTCGCCAAAAGGAGCCTCGGAGCAGCCCCAGCCCGGCGGGGATGACTTGGCACGGCCACCGCTCCGACAGAGCCGGGCCGCCGCCAGCTCCGTGCCCGAGCTGTCCCCAGCACCGGGGCAGCTCCTGCGGCACACGGGGACTTTCAACACCGAGCCACCAGCACCGCGCAGCCAACTCCCGCCCCCGGTGAGGGCCGCCAGCCCCCCGCGCCGGGGCCGCCTCCTCCCGGGGCCCGACCGCGCCCGCTCCCCGCTCCCTCCGCCCCGGCCCCGCCGCACGATCTGCATGCCCCTCAGCGCACCGGCTCCGCGGCTGCCCCGCGCCCGGCCCGGCCCAGCTCCCCACAGCCCCGGCCGCGCCCGGCCGCCGCTCCCGCTTCCCGCCGCGCATCGCCGAAAAGCGCAGAGCCACGGGCGGGAGGAGCCGCCCCCACCCCGCGTTCCGGGAACTCCGGACGGCGCCAGCGCCGGTGCCGGCGGCTCAAAGCGGGCCAGGCGGGTGGCGCGGTGCCCGCTGCCCGCGGCGGCGCGGGCGGGGCGGGCGCGGGGCGCGGATGGCGGCGGGACGGGGCGGATGCTGCGCGCCCGCGGCTCCGGCCCCACTCACCGAGAGCGTGATGGCGGAAAAGGAAGAGCCCAGGCCGCGCGGGCTGATGGGAGGGCCATCGGCGGGCGGAGATATCGCGAGACTTCGCCTCTCAGGCCTGGCCCTCCCCATTGGCTGAGACCGGGCGCCGCACTTCCGGAGCGACACCGCCTCCCGGCTGCCATGGGAACAGGGACGCTTCGCTCGCGTACGGCGGGGCGCGAGGGTCAAAAACCTGCGCTCCGCCGGGCAGAACGCGCAGCAGAGCCCCCGGGCTGGGACAGCGCAGCGGGGACACGGGGACACCGCGACAACGGGGACACGGGGCTGCGGTGAGCACAGCCCCCGCTGATACATGGGCTGTGTCCGTACTGAGCGCACACTCCGAAGGGGCACACTGTGCCAGCAGGCAGGCAGCAGCCAAGCCGGTGTCAGTGCATTCCCCACTCTCGAACACAGCTGGGGACACCGCGCTGCGTCACCGCTCAGCTGCACACACCCAGGATCTCTCCCACCGACAGGCTGTGCCCTTCAGCACTTCCTCAACCCTTCCCCCATCTCCTGCTACACAGAAAAATGCACTGACACCCTTCTCTGGACATGGACAAGAAGCAAGTGTTCAAGTAGTTTCTCTTTAGTCTGTATTTACCTATTCAACAGTTACAATAGACACTGAAGAGAGTTCATTTAAAACAGTAAACTTTTAAAACATTAACACAGGTTTTAGCTTTTTAAAGAAAAACAGTTCAGTTTTAAAAAAGGAGGGAGAGATCATAGAAAAGCACAAACAATTCAGGCTTATTTACAGAGTCAAACTCAGCATATTCAGAGTGATTTTTGTATACAGACAAACATTCATAAAACCAAACGTGCTACAAGGCTCCATGACAACAGCAGTTTCTAGAACAATCAGCTCTTAAAGTTACACACACCCTCATTCATTCTCTACAGTCTCAGTGCAATGAGTTTACATTACAGCTAAATAACTGAACTACAAATTTATGTATTCCAGACCCCTACTCCACACATTCTCTGGTACACACAGCCAAAAGAAGCAAACGGGTTCAGTGAGACAATGGAACCTTCTGGCCCCATTTTGGATGTGCACCCTCAGCCATGGCCATTCTCACTCTGCTAATTGTCCTCCTGCCACAAGGATCAGTAGTTACAAGCCTCCAAAAAGCATCAGCCTTCAGAACCCCCTCTCACACTTGCTGCAGCCACAATTAATGATCAGCAAATCTAACACAGTCACAGAAATACTATCAGGCATTACAGCTCTGCTGTTGGGGTGGTTATGCCCAGGGTCTGTTTGATGAAGACACTTAACAAGCTCCATACATCACAGAAGAGGATGTCTCACACAGGATCAGTTCCAGGCTGCAGAGCCCTACTCAGCACAGCAAGAGACAAACCCACAGCAGCTGCTGGAATGACTTTTTCACTTCGTCAGGGAGCCAATTAAAAAAAAGTCAGTGAGCAATACAACTTCTATTGTCTTAATTATACATTAATTCTCAAAACTGTTCCCAAGAAAACCTTCTACTAGAGTGAACAGCACTTAAGCCTTCATTCATTTTTCTTTTCCTTGTGCTTGAGAAGTTTGTTGATCTCCCTTTTTGCCATTCCAATGTACTTTGTGATGATCCCATGTTGGTTTAGTCCAGGAAACAGTAACAAGAAGCTTACTAAAGAGAAGGAAAAAAAATAATTAATACTCCCTTAACAAGCTTCTGTCACTCTGCAATTCTTTGCTTCCCTTAAGCCCCATTAATTGCCTGAAAAGAGAAAAACATAACCCTGCAACAAAAACACCCCACCACACTTGACCAAAAATTACTTCTACCAGTCTCAATCCATTTCAGGCAGCTAACAAAAGAGTTCTTTGTGTTTTGCATGCCCACACTTACCAATAAGATAGGTCAGAAAGAGATTGTGAACTTGCTGTCCAATCCAGGCAACCACAGCAAGAGTGAAGACCATGGTCATGAAGTACTAAAAGTGAAAAGTGAAGAGTTACCACAGACCTGCTGGGGATTCTGCCTTCCCTTCAGTGTTTGGCAGAACTTCAACATTTCAAACTAACATGAAGCTTTCTGGCTCTTCCACACATAATACCTATGCACAGGCATGTTAAAACTGAGATTACAGGATCTGTAATTGTCTATTCTCACTTATTTTCAGACCATCAGCTGAACAGGGTGCACGTTCTTCTTTTGCCCAGGTATCCCTTAGTGCCAGACTGTGCCATCCCCAATGCTGCAGCCACAGCTGTTTTCAGTAGTTCATGTACCAGCTGACACACCACTAAAGATCCAGCTTTTTGGACAGTTTGTGCACACTGGAAACAGCTCGTTTCCAAAAATTTACCTATCCAGAGAAATCCAGTCTTCCTTTATCTTATTATCAAAGGTATGCTCCTAAACTACAAGAACTGCAAGTTTTTAAGTTTTGTACCTTACCACTCCAGGTCTGAATAAATGTGTGACCAAGTCACAGCCAGAAGCGCCAGCTGCTGGTTTGGAACACCAGTTCATTCAGACCTTGCTAAAATATTTCAGACAAAACTAGATCACACAAAATCTTAAGACAACAGAGATTAATTCCTAGAACTCAGTACCATTTTAGGCTTTTCTTCCTTCAGAGTGAAGAGGCGCTTCCACCAGCCAACAATCCGGCGGCGACATTTCACCAAATTGCCGCAAATCTCGTGAAACCTTTGTTGCTGCTCCGTGGTCCTTTTATTAAAGGGAGGGAAAAAAGCCAGAAATAAGACTTCAATATTTAATTTAACATCTTAAAAAAATTCCCCATGCCATTTTTCCAGCAGTAAAGAAGTATCCAGTGCTTATGCTGGCACTTGCTTTGCTTGATACATTATTGAGCACTGCAAGGAAGTGCCCATGTCATTTTCCTGTATGCTGACTGTTAATTAAACTGACTCCTGACCTTAATCTGACACCAGAGTGATACACACAAATAATGCTTATCTACATAAGAACATTTATCCATTAGTCATCCTAAAGCAGATACACTAAAATTCACCTTTAACTCAAAATGTCGTTCAAATCAGGTTCTTCTTCAAGTTACTTCTTTTATACAAGACTTGCCTTTTCCAAAACTGTTTCACTCACAATTACATACATACTCTCTGCATTACTCTCTTTTTTATCACATTTACTGCTGTTTTTTTCCAAACATACAATCAGTACTCTTCCACATAATTTTACTTTTCAGTATATATTGTCCATTAATTACTAAAAACTAGTCTAGCAGAACTAACTAGCATGCTTAATGGAGAGTAAAGAATGTGCCTACTTCTTAAAAAAAATCTGATTTTTCCAGAAGAAAAGAATAATAAAGGTATGTAGAAGTAGTAATCCTCAGAAAAAGAATGAAGAACATGTTGCTACTGTCCTCACTTCATGTATTAGAGAGATTGCTGATTTCTCACTACAATGACTCTACAAAGTAACCATTTGATATCCACAAATCAGATATCCATTTTGATAAAGATCATATTTACACTCATTAAACTTTCAATTGAAGCTTTCCTCACCATTTATTAGAGCCAAAGATTCGAGGAGCAAGAGCAGGAACCAGGTAATCAGCCAAACAGAGGAACATGACCAAACAGGAGACACCTGAGAGAACTGATGGGTCCAAATAGTAGATCATCCTGTAGAAAGAAGAGAAATTATTTCTGAGTACTCAAACTGCTCAATACTAGACATGCTTGGTCACTTTTTCAGACTGGCTCAGAGCTTCCCACTGCAGAGCTCTCTCTTCCCTAACCTCAAACAAAATTACAGAAAATGCCTTTATCTCTTAATATACCAGATAAGAATATGCTACAAGCAAATAAGGTACAAAGTTCAGTAGAAGTAAAATTTCATCATTATTATTCTCTCAGAAATTGATCAACAGTGAACTTAACACTGATTGAGGGATGATGATGATGAGTGAACAAATGAAATAACCAGGCAGAGTAAAAGCTCTAATTTTGTTGCTCAAGTCACAGAATTCAGATCCACTAGAGGCTGTCATTTGCTCTGTCTCTCCTGGGAGAGCCAGCCAAACCTGTTCTGGCCATCAAGCTCCACTTAAAGCAGTGCTGCATTCTCCATACTCAGTCTGCCATTACTCAAAAACAGCACAAGGGCAAGTGGACAAGAACCAGCTGATCTCCTGAGTGTCTGATAACACCCAGCTGGGCCCTCTGCTACCCAACTGGACTTCACAGAACTTCCTGAAAACTGAAACAGTAAAAGCAAAGAAATGACCCAGTCCATGGGGCTGTTCTGTACATCTGCAGAGTGCTACTGCAGGGCCATTGATTCTCTACATCTGCACAGTGACACCGTGCTGGGTGTTCAAGGTCATTTTGGTGAGTTCAGAACCTGAAGTAGTTCTGCATTTCCATAAAGTATTACTCAGCACAAGATATTCCCTGCTATAATCACAGAATTTATAACAGAATATCCTGAACTTCACACAATTACTTCTTTTAAAAATTACTTTTTAGCTTCCATTTGATTTCCACCTTCCTCACCTCCCCTAAAAGCAAAAAAATTTATTTTAGCCAAAAGACCAATTATCCCTGCCTCACCTGGTTGAACATTTATTTTTGTAATTTCTCTCCTTATTGCAGGAACAGATAGAGCTGGCAAACTGCAGAGCTGGCACAAACAGCTGTCTGAGCAAGGCAGTCAGGTCATCTTTACTACCCTGTTACATAAAGGCACATCCAAGTGCTTCCAGCATCTCCAATCAGACAGGCAACATCCTTCCACCCTGCTGAGCTTACCTGCAGTCTTCCCTTTTCTCCTTTCTCAAAGGACAGGACAGAGAATATTAAAAAACCCTAGCTGTGCAAAAAAACCCTGAACTTATCCTGAACCCACAGCAAAGAGGCAGAATAGGATATTGTGCTCTATGGGAAGAAGCTTTCTGTAAGGATACTGCTGGTGGTGGGGGGGGGGGAACCAAAGGAGGTCATGAGATCTGACCAAGAAGCAGGGGACAAAGAATGAGGACAGAACATGAATGCAGCACTGAAGAACATTCAGCTGAGCACAGGAAAGACCCCAGCAACTACTGCTGGCAAACAGCTTTTGCAGAAACCATTCTGAGCAGGATGTGAATCATGTGACTTCCTGCTTTCATTACTTTTGTTTATAATTTCCAACAAAGTTCACACGTTTTAAGAAAAAGAACCTAGAGTAAAAGCCTTCCTATTAGACTTCTCCAGATGCCCTACTAATTTTCTTAATAGGTTTGGTCACAGCCATGAAGATGCAATGATGCTGCAGCTCCCTCCAGCAGGTACTCACAGGAAGGAGAAGGAAACAACACTCATCAGCGCCAGAGGAAACCAGGCTCGCTCCCAGCGCAGAACTTTATCTGTCATCAGAATCACTTCTCCCCATCCTTGCAACTGCTCCTCCAAGCTTGCAGTTTCAGCTGCCTACACAAAAAGAGAAGAAAATTCCTTTAACTAACCAGATTATCAAATTAATTCCCACACTGAAGTAGCTAAAAAAACCCCAGTGTAATAATTAAAGATCCCAGACACAAATCTTTCTGAGTAATTAAATTTGTAATAGTATTGTGAGTTTTGTACTAAGTTATGACATTGTAGCAGTGATACCTTTAAATAGTTAAGATCCTAGCAGCATGTACAGGCAAACAATACCTCCTCCCAGATTTTGCCAAGGTGTTTTCCCCTAATCTCCCATTTACCACACCCCATCCCCCCAGATTAGTAGAACATCAGGTTTTAAAGCCTCTCAAGTTTTCAGTGTCAATGACTGGAAAACTGTAATATGAGAACTGTTTAAAAATAAATGTATTTTCCAAGACAACTCTACCACATTAAATTGAAGCTTTCCAACTGCTGTCCAATGCCAGTTTATTATGAGGAAGATGGATAAAGACTCAGAATCCAGAGTAAATTTATCCAACTGATGACACCTGGACAGCAAGTCTTCCCACAAGCTGCCCAAGACAGCCTTTCAACTCCACTTCCTATGTGATTCCTACATTCCTCCCTACACCTCTCTTGCAAGGAGGCCCCACCTGTGCTGCCATCAGCTTGCTAAGCAGTTCACCTGAGGTGTTCCACATTTAACAGAGCTTAACAGTGTCCCCTCAGCGGGAGATGGCATCTGAGAGATTACAAAACTCAGGTAGACCGTGAACAGAACTGACTGCTGCCCGAGCAGTAAGAGATGAAAAGCCATGAAGACATGCACGTCTGCCGCGCAGAGCTAAAAGAACAGGTTTCACTCCCAGCTATGTGCTACACTTAATTCCAATGAGAACTCCGACGCCACTAGAATAACAAGCACAACACAGCTCGTGGATTTTCTACAGACCCCGGCGCCTCCCTCCAAGCTCCGAGCTCCTGGAGCTGCTCCCTGCGCCCAGCCTGGGTGTGCAGCACCGCAGCGCTCAAACGCCTCCAGCCTCTGCCCCTTCACGGGTTTTTACTACGATTTCCCCATTTCCCTCGGCAGCCGCTTACCAACTGAGGCATCACTATATATAGAGCCTTGTGTTTATTTAACTATTCAAGCATATCTTGGCACGTTTAGTTAAGCTGAATCACCCAACGCCTGCCGCTCTCCGGGATCGCTGCGGCGCTCGCTCCCGCAGCAGGAGGCTGCACACACACAAACAGACACACACGGACACGGACTGACAGACTGACATAGGCTGTAACCGCCGCAGATCACGCAACGCCAAGCGCTGCTGGGGGCTCCGGCCCGCGAGCAGCAGCGCAGCCGCCGCTCCCGCGCCCCGGGCCCGCAGCCGCAGCAGCCGCCGCACCGCGGGCCCCGAGCCCCCAGCGCCGAACCGCGTCACACAGCGCGGGGCCGAGCGGCCCCCGCCAGCCCCCACTGCGGGTAGGACAGGACAGGGCAGAGCACAGCAGAGCGGGCCTGGCTCCGCCGCCGCCCCCAGCAGGCCCGAGCGGCCGTCCGCCCGCCCTCCCTCACCAGCTGGTAGACGCTGTTGTTGTCCCCCTCCGCCATGTTGCGCCGCTCCCGCACCGCCGGCCACGCCCTCCGTCACTCGCCGCGCAGCCTCCTTTTATAGCCTCCGCGGGCCGCCTGAGCGCTGTGATTGGTCAGCCCCGGCGCCCCGCCGGCCGCCGGTTGGCTGCTGGGATTCGAACTGCGCTGGGCGTGCGCGCGCCCCCCTGCGCGCCGCAGTGCGGCTGAGGCGGTGCCGGGCCCGCGCGGGGAGAGCTGCTCGGCGCCGGGGAGGGGCGGCGCCCCACTGAAAAGTCTCGTTGGAAAAGAGTTCAGAGTGCAGCCTGCGAGCGAACACTACTTTGTCAACTGCGCCACGGCACTGAGTGACACACATCGGATCTTTCCTTAAAACACCTCGAGGGACGGTGCCTCTACCACCTCCCTGTGCCGCCCGTTCCAATATCTAATCACTGTGTGAAGAAATTCTTCCTAATGTCAAACCTAAACCTCCCCAGGCTCAGCTTAAGACTTTTTCCCCTTGTCCTGTCCCTTGTTTCCTGGGAGCAGAGCCCGACGCCGGGCCGGCTCCAGCCCCATTTGACCAGCTCTCTGAGGGGTCACCCCGAGCCTCCCTGGGTCCCCATGAACACCCTCAGCTCCCTCCGCTGCTGCTCCAGCCCCTTCCCCAGCCCCTTCCCTAGCTCTGAGGTCCCTGTGTCCCCAGTGAACACCCTCAGCTCCCTCAGCTCTTGCTCCAGCCCCTTCCCCAGCCCCTTCCTCAGCTCTGAGCTCGCTCCAGCCCCTCAGTGTCCGTTCTGAACTGAGGGGCCCTGACCTGGTCACACCACCCGAGGTGCGGCCTCAGCAGTGCCCAGCGCTCGGCAAGTTCTCTTGGTAACATCAAAGCCCAGCAAAGGTGTTTTATTTCCTTCAGAACTTGTGGCAGCATGGAAATAAATACAGGAGAAAGCCACTGGGATATAAATATTGTTTCTGACTCAGCTTTCTAAATGCTTCAGGCACGTGAGTTAATGAGCGTAATCACCGTGCCCAGGATGCAATGCAAGGCTATAATGAGAGCAAAGAAAACATCTCGGGCACCCAAACTGCTCTGGCACCAGCTTGATGGAGACAAAAAAGAGCAGGACTAAGGAAGACAGTGTAAAAGCAAACATATGTCTGTCCTGAATGGTTTGGTCTTTCACAGGGTGCTTCTCACACCCTAGAACATATGTAAAGAACAGATGCCATACTGAATAACTTTCAAATTCATTCACATGCCACTAAAAGCTAACAGTATTTTTGTGTAACGTTTTACACTTATAAATGGTGGAGTTCGCTCTCAAAATCTGTAATTTTACCACAGCAAAGCTCACACAAAAGGTGATTTCATAAGTAAGTGATGATGCCAGCAATAATTTTATTAGTCTTTTAAAAGAGCATGGAGCCATACAGGGCATGACCTCAAACAACCTTCCAATGTCTGTAGGGGCCTACAAGGAGAGGGATTCCTCATCAGGAACTGTAGTGACAGAACAAGGAGTAACGGGTACAAACTGAAAGTGGGGAAATGTGGGTTAGATATTTGGAGGGAATTCTTTACTGAGGGTGGTGAGAACAGGTTTGCCCAGGGAGATTCAGTGCTGGGATGTTTGGACTAGATGGTGTTTAAGGTCCATTCCAGCCCATCACCATTGTGTGGGTCCATGATGCATTACAGTTTCTACAGATATTTACAGTGCCCTGCAGCAACACTGCTCTGGCTATAAGATAACATCAGCCAGCTCCTGGTTTCACCCATTTATGTGATTCTCACCACAAAAAACCCAAGCACTTACCAATGGAAAAGCAGGCACTGCCATCATCTCCAGCCAGTCTCTCAAACCCAGCTCCCCATCCAGGTGCCCTTGCAGCTTTTCTCCATCCCAGAGGGCCCATGGAGGTGCCTTTCCCTCCTATTAGGTGTTGCTGCATACCTCAGAGGGACAGGTGAGCATTGCTGGGTGCCCTCAAGCCCAGAAATGCCAGAGAGGCCATGGAACACAGCACAGGGCAAGCCCTGCCACCTGTCCACCCCTCACTGAGCAGCCAGGCCTTGAGAGACACCAAGTCACATTAAAAAATGTGTGCCTAAAGTACAGGTATTCACAGATTGCATTGTTAAATCTCAGCCATGGTGCACCATCAGCAGCAGCTCAGCACCTCCTGCACCCTACCTGAGCTACACGCAACACATGGCACAGACCATGCTGCAATGGGATCCATTCTTCCTGCACCAAGATTCTCTCTTAGCAGATGCACAGCAAATTAAATCCCCAAGCTGTTTTCAAAGCACCTTTAAAAGGGGCAGTGCAATTGCTCTGTGCACTTAGAACAGGCACACAAAGTTTACATGTCAAACCTCCACCCTTTTCAGCATACCTAATGCACATTTATTATGCTAGTAATAAAAAAATTAGCCTGATGAATGGCAGAATTGCTCTAATCAGCTATGCATTTATGTACACAGCAGTAGTTTGTAGCTAATATCTGTAATTTCTGTGAAATCCTTTAGCTAAAATATTAACAGTATGCTCACAACTTCACTAAAGGAAAAATGCATTTTATAATTTGGGAGCACATTAACAAACACACAGATGGCAGGTCCTCTGAACTATTTTTCCTAGTCAAATTCTTTAATGCATAAAGTGTGTCTGCTAATTTTAGGAAAAGCTTGACAAAAATAAAAGGAAAAAAAGAAAGCAAAGAAACCTTTGAAGTACTTGAGGGCACTAAAACAGAATGGCTAATGTGCCAGGCACAGAACATATTGATGAATAATTGAAGTAAATTAACCTTAAAGACTACAGCACTTAGAAAAACAGAGCTTCAGCTTGAGGGACTTGAGTCTTTTACAGACATTTGAAAAATCAGACAAAACATTATTTAAATAGGATAATCCTTGAGGGCAAAAATATTGTTGCAAAGCAAAATCAAACCATGAAGTCCCTAAAAAGTACAAAACTATTTCTGTTAACTATATAGATCTGCTGCATTTTCCATTTGTTGTACTGACTGTGCCATTATCCTACCAAAATAATCTAGGACACCACTAATAATTCCAGTTTAACACATCCCAGCAACACATTTGGCAGAGCCATGCTCACATCCTGGCTTTCCAAAAGGGGAGAAGGAAGAGAGGCAAACAACCAACTCCATTTTCAAAGGGCATCTCAACCACGAGCCTATAGAATTGTGAGGGGGTAACAAAACTGCTGAACATATGTGGAATTTGGCTTTGAGAAATCACTTTATAGCCTGGTCCCTTGGTTAATATTTACTGCAGGTAAGCAGCAGGCAAAAAATTGCCCTCAGTTGAACTGTTTGACTTCTACAGCTTCAGCTGGTTTGCATGTATTTAGAGAGGTGATTCTAGACTTGCATTATTCTAGGTGTGCCTCACTGCAGAGAAAATAAACACCAGTTCTACTGAAAATAAAGGAAGGACCCTCATGTCTTTTTAAGAAGCATCTTTTAAGAGAATGTAACTAATGCAGTCATATATGCAGGATGTGTGAGCAGAACCTGAATTTTAGGTTTCATCAAGACTGTACCAACCTCCCATACTGTCAACATTTCCAAGAAAAATGTGTCAGCACACATGTGAACAGTGCCAGCCCACTAGCACATCTGAGCTGTCTCCTTTGCATTAGTTATGCAAATTTAAGTCTCTAGAGAATCCTGTTCCAATTTGGGGTTTGGTTTGTTATTTGTTTGTATCTGGCACTTTTATTCCTCCCTGTAATTTTCACAACCACACAGTGTTGCCCAGAAGGAAATTAAAAACACGTATTCTTTTTTATTTTTTAAAACTTTATTAAATTACGCAGTAAGAACCCATCTCCACACAAGTGTTTCATTTCTGGATGGCAGAGGTATAATACATGAGCCACAGGTGAGTGCATTACCCCTCCCTTCCCCCCAGCTTCCAAGAAACAAAACAGCAGGTACAACACACTCCTGTCACTACACTTCTCCAACAGATTGTTCATAAGGTCATTTTGAACTGGAGAAAAATGGAAAGGACCAACAGTGTCAAGTGTCCTGTTGTGCACATGAATGTTCTTCACTGCAACATTCCAACAGCGTTTCCTGCGGCGAGCGTGGCAGAGGGTCAGGAAGCAGCGGCAGTGGAATGCGTTTGCACGGGGACTGTTAGATGCAAAGCCTGTGACTTCCCTAGAGGTAATCAGGCAATCAGAGTGCAAGGAAGGCCATATGACTGTTGAAAACTGTTACACTTCAAAGTGCATGTCCACAAAAAGTTGGCAACAGAGGAGAAAGTGAATTCTAAGACCTACTGCGGAGGCAGAGCAGTCAGCATAGTGCAAATACTGAAAGGAACAGAAGGTTGCTGGCATTATCCAAAAATCACCAGCCAAGCTTCCTACTCAGATGAACTGCTGCAAACCCTTTCAATTAAATTAATTTTATGCCAGTAGTGGGCTTGGCTCCAATCTTTTAATACTTGGATTTTGACTGAAAAATGCTGTATTGAAAGTGTGGTTTTACTCTGAAAAGTGACTAAAATGGCATTAAGGATCTTCCCACATTTTTCAGCAACTATCCATAACGAATTCACCAAGTTTACAAAAAAACTTTTTATACAGAGCTACAACAAATTTATCTGGGTTCAGAATGCCAGGGTGCATTTCTGCTTTAGCTATCAGCACCTTTACAGTTCTGCAGTTGTAGCTGAATTCTGTGGAATTTGTTTCTCTAAGAAAAGGAAGTTGCCTTTTCCTAAAGGTGTCCTGCTTAAAAAATAAAGCAAGAAGTCTTTCAGACAACCAGCACACAAGCAGGACCTTGATCCAAGGAAGATGATGCCATTTTTAGAGAGACTTTTCTGACCATAATCACACTTTGAGAATTGATTAAAAAAAAACCTTGGTGGAAGATTCCCTATGGATGCATTACTGAACAGCCATCTATAGAAGAAATATGGCGAAGGAAAACTACTTTGCAGAAATCTTTACAGATCTAGTTGAACAAAAATTTGAGAGTCCTTCATTTCTTGGATTATATGTATACCCCTGTGAAGTGAAGCACTAGAATTTACAAGTGTGAACTAAAAGGATTAGGAAAATGAAGTAAAAAGCATATCACTCTACCTCCACCAGAACATCACTTTATTGTTTATCTGTCATCAACAATGTAAAACTCTACTAGATACTCTATCCTGGTTTTTAAAAAGGTAAAGATTACATTGCATTAGCTACGTTGTACGAAAGAAACTACAGCAATCACAGTAGAATGAGATTGGAGGGACAATTTGAATTACAAAAAAGTGTACACTGCAAGCAGAGGGAAGTGCACATTAAATCAAATGCCAGTAGGAATCATTACTTTTAAATGCACAGTGACAATTTTGAGAAACTGTACATAATAGAATCACAAAAATGACTTTAAAATAACCAAAATTACATTTTGCATTTGACCATCCAACTCATAAGTAATCGTTGATGTTCTGTATTTTCAGTGCTTTTGGAGAAATTGTTTACCAAACAGAATTTAAGTCGTTAATTTGACTAAACTGTGAAGTAGAAGGATTGAAATAAAAAGTATATTGGAAGTACGCCTAACCTACAAGAATAAGCCAAGAGGGGGGTATGCGAGGAGAGGCTGGGAGGGAGGAGTGAAAGGAAAGAGGAAAGGGAGAAGAGAACAAAGGCTTTTTCTTCTATCTCAGAAGTTCTTCCAATGCGGCGTGTATCTGATGTACAGCTCTTTGCTTTCAGTCCATTTCTGAAGTTTACATTTTGTAGCCTTTTCCCGTACTAACTGGTCAACTCAACCAGCACTGCTGCCACAGAACAAGAGGAACGAGGATCTGAACACGTCAAATCTGCCCTTGCTGTGATTTCTTCATGGCCCCATTTTTCTGTTTTTCTTTGAACAGGGTTCAGTGTTTCCTGAATTGTTCACAGGGTCAGGTGGAATTGAGTTCCAAATCACTCTGCCGTTTGTAGCATCCTGATTTCTTTCTGCAGCTGACCCCCAGACACGTTTGCAGTTCTTCCGTAGCAGAAAGACAAACCGTGTTGCTCAAGCGGTGAGCGTTCACCCTTGACCGTGGGGGTTGCAGACCATTGTGTTTAGCGTATCCCTGAGTGCAGCTATCCTGCAGGATTCACTTCCCAGTGCACCGAGATTTCCTAGGTTTCCTCAGATTAAGCCCCAGTATGCATCACCACCGACTGTGGTGCGGCTACGGATGCCTGAGGCCGAGTTGATTCTGGTGGATGTCTGACCTCGCTGAACCAGACCGAGCTGCTGTCTCCCTACTCATACCCAGGCAGTCCAACCTTCATACAGCTGAGCCAAGTTATCTAGATTAGTTGCTTCCTTAATCACAAAGTCAACCTATTAAAAAGGTCAAACAAGGAATTAAAAATAAGCTAGAATTTTAGAAGTGTTTAAGTGATCTTACAATTTACTGTCGAATGCCACCTGCAAATATTTATTGAAAAAAATCTGAAGTAACTGTAGACATAACTTGGTGCAGTCTACATAAGAAACAGGAAGCTGTGCTGCAAAAAAAAAGTCACATTATCATCTCATTCACAGCCCCTATCCTGTGGAAGTAGCCACACCATTCTCAAATAGACGTGGACAACTGTGTCCCCTGACTCCGTTGCCCAGAGACAGGAGTTGTGTGTTGTGTTAGTGAACACAGACAAGTCTGTCCCTTGGGCAGCTGTACAGATCTCGTGTTCTCCCTGGCTACCAGCAGCTGTGGAATAAATGTTAGCTTAGTGACAGACAAAAGACAATTTTATCCGATTCATGGCTCTACATAAACCTCCCATACAAAAAACAAAAGCATATAACAGTAAAAAAAAAAAAAAAGGCAATACAAGGCAGCAGCAACCTTGATTTGCACTGCAATAGCTCCTACCCCAAGGAACCCCCATTCACAACAGGATTTCAGCCCTGAAGGCACACTTCAGCATACACACCTGCATGTATTTAAAGCAAAGACCAGTACTGGATCTTTATTTTCAACTCACCTGTTCAGCCACAGACATTCTCCTGTTGGGATCCACATCTCGGCCCTCTAACTTGGCTTTGACCCGCTTCCACACGCTAACTGCGTAGGAATTCCTCTCCTGCACAGCTACAGGTACAAAACAAAGTTTATGCAACTTGACACTCCTGCACAGAAACCCTCTGAGGTATTTTTTTGTTGCTGTCAGTGGTAGGGCTGTTGGTTTTTTTGAGGTTTGTATTTACCTTTTCCTGTTTTAGGGTCCCTGGCTGTCTTTTTGGGACTACAAGCAACACTTTTGCCAGTTCCTGGGACTGTGTTTGGAGGAGTATCTGCTGATGTTGCAAGATTTTTCTGAATTAGCTTTCTTGCATTCTGTGACATCACCTCTGGCTGAGTTTTCTGCCCCGTATTGCTACGTACAGCTGTAAAGAAAGTTTAAAAGTGCTTAAAGTCTTCAAAATAATAGCATATTACAGATGCAAGAAAAAGCACAATTAAATGCATTTCAAATAGACCTATCAGTTTTTCAGAAAAAATGCATTTTAAATTTGCATTTTAAATTCTGCACCAGTTTTCAATTTTTCCATTTTCTAATTTCTTTCACTTCATAAACAAGAAGTTTTATTCCACTGCTAAGAATTTATTTATATCAAGTAAATTGTCTGCATTTCAAAGTTCAGTATGAGCTACGATCCCCTCTCTAATATCAATTCCTGGTGGTTTCACATTTGTACTTTTGCAAGCATTACCTGCAGCAAAGGTTGGCTGATATGTAGCAGCTGAAGTTGGGCTGGAGCATTCATTTGCTGTATCCGTGACTAAGGGTGATGCAAACCCCACCAGATTATTGTAGACACTGGGAAATATAATGGAGTTAGTAAATACTCATGCAGCTACTTGACTTACTGAAAACCCAAAAATTAAATTAATTAAAATTTTACAAGAAGATTTCTGAGTTTTAAGAAAATCATCAAGCATGTGTCCCATGATGTGTTCCTGCTACATTAAAGCAGGTATGCAAAATGCCTTTTGTCACCTGAGAAAAGGTAACTCTCTTACCTTTGGCTCTGTGTTTTAAGTTCTTTCAAGGTGGGAGTTATTTCCTGCAGCATTTCAACATGTTCCTGACTGCGGACTTGACCCATAACCTGAACTAAAGTAAACAGAACTGTCTGAATATTATCTTGCCATGATTTATATTCACCCAGGAACTGCCTAACACTGTTCTCATAGGGAACATCTTCACCATCTGCCAGAGCCGCTTCTTCATCCTGTAACCAAGATGTACAAAAAGGTCAGCTGCTACATTTTGGCTATGAGAATAAAGTGGAGATTTCTAAGCCTTTTCAGTCCTTCAGTTTGTCATATGATTACAAATAACTATAATTTTCAGCAGTTATGTATGAAGAAATAAATTTTTAAATTATAAAATTTTTCACAGCTTTAGAACCAAAAGGGTTTACAAACACAATGTTTCAACTGCCAAGACAGAGAAACGGTTCAGTTCAATAAAAGCCTGCTAAGGCTAATGCTAGAAAGTTTTACGAATTCTTAAACATGAACTTTATGTCTTGAACTCCACATGCACAAACATTTTACTGTTTCTAGATACTTTACAAAGCACATAGCTACTACTGTTATTTTTCTTAAACTGTACTGACTTGGGTTTGAGGAATAAATTTAAGGATGTTTCAGGTATACCTTTGCCATAGCTTTCAGTAGATGTTTGACATCTCCAAGCTGTCTGTTATGACCCGTGAGCACAGTTTTAATACTATCCACCAGATTCTGAATTGTTTCACAAACTGTTTCTATTTGTTGTTCTCTTTCTGTTTGTACTGTTCTCTGTGTAGATATCTCCTGGGTCAACTGCTTGTGAGCTGAGTGAAGCCATTCAGAGCTGCCAATAGGATGTTCGAGACCAGTGCCCTAAAAATAACAGAAACACTTCTTTATCTGTACCCAGAGATAAAACGCTTTTGCTGTGCAGACAGCACTGCCAAGTGTTTAACTGACAGCATGAACTCTGCAGCCACACTCCATCTGCAGGTACACATAACAGAGAATGGAAGGCAAAGCTGAGAGCTCCCTGCAGTGATTCTGAGAGGTTTCATGCCCTGCCCTGTGCTCACCACCCTCTGCAGCAGGCGGAGCTCCAGGTCAGACACGGAGCTGTTGAACTGGGATGCGAAGGAGCACATCTGCTGACAGCGCTTGAGGAGCTCAAACAGGGCAGCATCCAGGTTCAGGGCTTCCGCTGTTCTGGTACGCAAACTCTCAAAATGAATGATATTACTGCAAAGGAAAGTGACCTGAAAATCAAAGAGTGAGAAAAATTATTTCACTTCAACTGTCTAAGAGACAAACACTGTTTTTTTCATGTGCTTTGAAGTGAGGATTTTAAACACACAGAAACTGCTCTGTTACAGTAGCAGTATCATCCCAGGGTCATCCAACCCTGCAGCAATTCTCACAAAGATTATTCCTATTGCTTTCAAGTGGGATTCCCAGAAGTATTTAGTTATCCATGCTTGCTCTTTAGATGCAGAGCAGAAAAATATCTTCTACATAAACCTCAAGTGGGAAATGAAGAGTGAACACACTCATGGAATCAAGAGTACTGTACATATCTGTAGTACCTGGCTCGCTCTTTGACTTTCTTTCAGTACAAGGTTTCTTCTTTCAGCAATAGTGGCATCAAAATCTTGCAAGACTGGGGCCAGTGCAGGATTAGCACCTCCTGCCCATTTTAAACGCTGCTCAATACTTGCTTCAAGTGCTGCTAGTTTCTCCTGCATTGGGGAAGAAAAAAGCCCATATAGATAATTCATACTGATACACAGCATTCTAAGCCTGGCTTTAAATAAATTCTGCATACATAACACATGTAGACATTTTCTTATGCCATGTATGTAAAATACTGCAGTGTTCATGATTAACAAATGTTAGTTTATGCTGTTTAAAAGTTTATTTCCAGTACACATCACAACTGGATTTGATTGTTACATAAAGTCTACCTGTCTAGACTTTAACTCACCAAAAAAAAGGCAAAAGTAATCAGAGTTCTAGACTGAGAATTATATAACATCATTATATTTGCCTCCATTATTTTGCAAATAATTCAAGAAATTATTATAAACAGTACCTTCACAACTAAAAAAAGGAAATTAAAATTCAGGAAGCTAAGCAGCATTTAACAAACAATTAAACATTCTACATTACTGGCACCAAACAAATCTAAAATACTGAGCAAAGCCACAGCATACAAACCTTAAAACACAGAAGAATAAATTTGCCCGTTTCTACAAAGGGAACTTCTGACATTTAGCTATGAAAAATAATAGTAAGGATGATCTAAGGCACACAAACTTAAAGAAAAGGAGCATTAGTAGCCTTCAGAAAGAAAGGTACTTTCACAGATTTGTATTTTTTGTCAAAGACATTTACTGCTATTCCAAAGAACATTTTGGATGAGACAGCAAAATCAAACAATATAACAGTATCCATCAGAAAGAGATTGATGACAATACCCCCACATTTGTGTGAGACAGCAAGCCAGATAACATAATTTGAATGTGGCAGATGATTTTGCAGTTTGTGTTTGCCACATTTCAATGGGCTGCTGGACAACCCTCCCCAAACAGCCATACCTGGACCGTTGCAATGGAAGCTTCAATCTGACTGAGCGTGTGAAGTTTCTTTTTCATGTTGGTTAAAATTACAGAACGAGGTGGAGTGACAGAAATAGCCTGGGGACGATTGATGAGGAGATCCTCATGCTGCCACTTTAAGAAAGCAACAGCAACACTTGATTATCAATATTGCTCAGCACAAAATACTTAGCATCACAAACAGCAATTCCAGTGCTCTGGTACCCTGTATAAGTAAGGGCACTTAAAAGGGCTGCACATCAGACAGTACCAGCACAGCTCAAAGTCCTAAATCATTCAAGAGCATTAAATTATACAAGTAGTTGTAAAGGTTTTGCTGGCTTGGATGTTTATACCATTAATCAGTCCACTGACTTACTAGATGTGATTTACACATATCATTTTAATCTAAAGGAAAAGCCATCAATATTCAGAAACAATTCACTTGATATCTTAAAACCAAAATAATTTTGCTCATTGGTCTATGAAATGGTTTATTAACTGACCTGGAGAAAGCCTTGTCCCATATAAAATTAAGATCACTGATAGTACAACACAATGGCATTTATCTAAAGCCTCAGAAGAGCATTTTTTGGGACTGATACTGCTGCTATTTGTATTTTTAATGAAGTAAAGAGTGGAGAGGAGACAGTCAATGCATTAAAACTTTGAAGGAAAGGTGCAAAATGACATTCAGCACCTCACCCTCTGTTCTAAGCCATCTCCTCCCTTACAATCATAATCTGAGAAAAAGGGGGAGAACAGGACAGCATTGCTGGTAAGAAAGCCAGAGAATGACCTATTTTCTAAACACCAAATTAATGGCTATGGAAAAAAATTACATGGATTGATTAAAAAAATTTTTATGTTGAAGAATTTGCTTCTTGTAAAGCAGCTACTCTTCCAGAAAAGCCAGCAGTAGCACTGTTCCTTATATATTTACAGCATAATTATAACCTAAATACCTTATAAAGTCCACTAAAATACCTTAGAACTTATTCAAGAAAATATCATGTTTGTTGTAACTCAGGCTCATTTTCCCCAGCCGTGCTGGGCTCTCACCTGGAACATGGCAATGTGCAGCTGCACCCTCTGCAGGCTGGTCTTGCACGAGGAGATGCTGGTTTCCAGCCTGCGCACCAGGTCGTGCTTCTTCCAGGCGGTGTCGTAGGAGCTGGCCAGGACTGTGGCCCTGTTCATCACCAGCTGGGAGAACTTGCCAATCTGGATGTTGTGCTCCACGGCTTTCTTGCACAGGTCATCCACAGAAACTTTGCTTTCTGCTCCAAAGTCTTTAGCCTCTACCTGAGCAATGATATCGACACCCAGAGCGCTGATGAAACTGCACAAGGTCAGTCCCAAAGCTTGATTTGGAAGGCCAATTAAAAGCTGCCTCACAAAGTCTGCTGTAAAAGCCTTAATTGGCTTGGCCATTTGATCTTCACTAAAACAAGAGTTCCTGTAAAGGGCTTTCACATTGACAATTTGAACAGGTCCATTTACTGCATTCTGATCTTCAATTGAACTGATTCCTTTTAAAGGGAAAGAAATAGTACTCTTGTTATAAATGAAACATTTGATGCATCCAGAAGAATAATATCCAAATTACAAGCACAGCAAAAGTATGGTAATTCATTTTTAGTTGCTGCCTCCTTACCACATATCCAAGTTAAGTTACAGCAAAAGTGACCAATTTATGTTCTTCTGAACAGGATGAGAAGTGGATAAGGGCAAACTGAATATTTGATAATAACATTTGTTTACCTGACAGTGTCTTAGAAAAGGTACCACAGAGCCTGAAAAATTCTTTAATTGTTTGCAGTCTCTTCAGAAAGAAAATCTCCTCCAGGACTTGCCGATTATTGTCATCATCAAAGAAGTTAACCTGGGTGCTGCGGGCTTCCCTGATTATGTCAATCTTGCGCCAAGCAAGAGGTATCTCCATCTTGTTTAGCTGAGCATTGTAAAGGAAATTAATTAGTTTGGTTTTTTTAGAGGTTTCCCAATTCTGACTCAAACAGTACTCCAAAAAGAACAAATCCATACCTTTTCAATCAATAAACCAAATGCAGTTTCCACTTGAGCAAACATTCCATCAAAAGCTACCAAAAGCATCTGACCAGCTGACATTTTGGGAGTTTCATCAACTGAACCATTTCTTGGTTGAATCAGTTCACCATACTGAGCATGAAGTACTCTTAACAGGAAAAAAAGAAAGAAAATTTACCTGGTTTCACTTAGTCCACAATAAACAGAATTTTCTTAAACTGCCTGATTCCACAGGTTCACTGTACCACTGATGGACCCACCACAACTGGCTCAAGGGAAACACCACTTGAAGATTTTGAATTAGTTTGCTGTGTACCAAGCACCTATCCAGAAATTTACTGTCCCACATTACAAGATGCACAAGTCTTTGTTTGCTTGGTGTTTTGTCTCATTTTGCTTTTTTAATCAAGTCACTGACTCATTAAGCAAAAGCTGCTCCTCAAACCTCCTGATGAGGAGTGCCATGGTTACAAGCTCTCCCTTTCACAGGTTCCTCCCACAAACTAATGAACAAGTTCCTATTTTGAGCATCCTTTCACTTCAAACATAAAATCACAACTACATATTTGGAAGAAGTTGACTACAAAAGTCAGTTTTAAGCAGATATAAGTGTAAATTGCCACAGCTCCATATTTCTGTGTATGCATGTGGATAAACACACAAACAGGAGGAAACAAGTGCACAACTTTATACCCTGCATTCTGCTGAAGGCATTCTTGGGCAAGAAAAGCCTGCACCTCAAACAAAAAATAATTTTAGACAAATTAATGTTCTTCAGTCTTCACTCTCTCATACCTGAACTGGAAAAAAGGTGATTTACCTTGCAACATCAATGTAATGAGTGTGTGTCTCCTCCTCTATACCCATAGCAGCATTTCTTAAGTAGGCTTGAAGAGATTCAACCAGCGTTTGCAAAGGGACTCCATCAGTTGTTTGCTCTATGAGATTATCCAGTTCATGGAGCATACTTTCTAAAGTATACTCTCCTTTCATTAAGCACCTCAGTGCTTCGGGGAAAATGATCTGCCGGAAGTTGGAGTTCAATTCCTGTTGGGAAGTAGGTATGAAAAAGTAAGAACTTTTCCCCCTCCAAAAAGTATCACATGCAACATCTTTTGTCATTTTAGTACTACACCACCATGCAGCAGACATTCTGCTCTTGGATAAACTTTGAAGAAATCAGGAATACATTAAACCCTGTACAAAGCCAAAGGTCTGATCCGTGTAGCAATGTAGCAACAACCATCTCCACAGCAGCAATACCTGGCAGCCATCCTCAGCAGAGGCTGGGGGGCACAGAGCTCATAATTTGTGAATTGGTTTCATCAATGTCAGCTTTTCCATTACATAACTATAAGTATATTAAATTATTTACTGAATTTATGATTTCTTAAACTGATTGACTAGACAAAGTAGCAGAAACTTGCCAGGTAGTGATAATTTTGCCACAGAAATCAATGCAAGGAAGAAAAACAGCACCTTAAGTGGCACAGAGCAATTTCCCCCAAGCAGAATGCAGCAGAGAAGCCACTCATGCTGCTAAAGGCAGCTACAGAAAGAACCAACGTGCTCTGTCTCCAAAAGGAGAGGAAACACACCAGAGACTGGTTATCTTGACTGCCAAGTGAGCAGGGAGCTCAGTGAGTACATCTTATCTAAGAGCTCACCGGGAGGACAACAATGTGTGGGTGAAAGATCCCCACTGCAATGCAGTGAAACTGCTGCCATGCATATTTCTGAAACAGTTCTGAAATGTTACAACTTCAAAGAGAAAAAAAAATAAAGTGATGAAAATCCAAATGCACTTATGCAGCTTGAGAGGAAAATATTTCTCAAATCAATGCAATGGAACCAAAAGCCTCAAAAATCTATTTAACCAGCCACAGTTTATAAAGCACATTAGTCTTCAGCAGATATTTCACTCAGACTGCCCTTCATGGGTTTTTTGTGTTTTATTAATGTGGAAACATTTCTGAACCACAAAATTATAAATGCATTTTTCTCCTACCCAATATTGGAGACAGGGGCCTGTACAACAGCTTTTCTGAGTTTATTTGAAACTATTAGATTCAGGTGAAAATAAGTAAAGTTTAGCAGGAGCAGAAATCAGAAAGAACACAGTTTGAAGAGTCTGGAAGTTGATCTGGACTGCCAGCAACAGAACAGAAAAATGAAAAGGAGACATGAAGTTGGTGTGCCTATAAAGCTGATACCAAGGTCTTCCTCATGGTTACTTACTTGACAGCAGTTTTTTGTAATTTGTCATGTATAGATCTAAACAGTTTCTTTCAACCAATAAAAATGTAAACGACAGAAGAAAATGCCTGTTCAGCTCAATCAAATACAGCAATCAGCAAGACTTATGAAAAAAATCTCAGCAGCATCATAAACAAACATTTAGCCCATTAACAAAGAATCTATTACAAATGACTTCACTGAAGCCTTGAAGGATGGGGGGAAAAGTAACAAAAGACTCACCTGAAGTGAGATATATACTCCATTGGCTAAGTGAACAGCTTCTGATGCTTCCATGGGGTTGGGAATGTCTAGGTCCTGGGGTACAAGATGGCACTGCTTCAGCAGCTGCACGAGGCATGTGACATTGCCACTCATGCTGCAAAGCTCCTCCAGGAACCAGGCTCCATCTCTGGATGTCAAATCAACCAGCTGCTCTCCAGCACTGGACGCTGCACCTTCCATCATCAGGTTTCGCCTGGATGAACAGAGACACTTAGACACGGTGCCTGCTGCCACACTCCTCACAGAGTCCACCACTGACTGTTCCTGTGATGTGACCTCTGTAAGAATCCGTGTCTCTCGGGCTGTTGTTTGAATCCACTCCAGCTAGCTATGGACTCTGGCCCACATGGTCTTACATGGACAAAGCAAAAGATGAGAAACGCTCTTCTCCACGTGGGGACGAGTGTCCCCTTTATTAGCTTGGGAAGGGACACTTCAGGCTCTGGTGACCTCCCAGGTGTAAAAGAGGGTGTGACCTTCTTGCAGGGGACCTTTATACCCGAGGCAATGGGGGCAAGGGAAGAGGACTGCAGCCAATGGGATACCATTGAGGAGGGGTGAGGGGAGGGGTAACCAGGGCCCAAACCACCAGGGGGTATAGCAGAGGGGTGCAAGAAGGAAAGACCACGTGATGGGAGAAGAGAAATAACAATCTACGTAACATAACATACTCAGTACAAATTTCCAATCACCCAGTGCAAAACAACAACCAAATAAACTATTTAGTGCAATACAACAGGCCTCCAGCGGGAGCTTTCCCGAGGGAACTCACCTGGTCAGGGCGCAGAGAGCGGAGATGATGACGCTGGCCAAGCTGAGCGAGCCCTCCTCGCCGTTCTCGTGCAGGAAGACTTTGATGCAGCGCTCGATCTCCTTGAGCTGCTCCTCGCACACGGGCACGGTGACGGCCTCCTGCTTGAGGCGCTCCACCTGCCGGATCAGCCGGCTGTTGATGTCGGCCGCGTAGCGCTGCAGCGTCATCTCCGTGGCCGTGATGAACTGGCACACGCTGGGCGCGGGCTGGGGGGCGTACTGCATCTCGTACCTGTGCAACACAAACACACTGACCACATTTCCCTTCTCAAGTGGCAACACACTGCTTTCTGATCTGCAGGTAGGAAAAACACTCCATGCCCTGTAGCCATGATATTTTCCGAAAAATCCTTTGCCAGGATTTTTCTCCTGAGAAGCTGAGAGGCCTCAGAGGAAAAGAACAACAATAATTATCTGCTGCTGTGGAATGCAACAGGTGCATCTCTGATTGGTCTGATGTGGTTGTTTCTAATTTATGGCCAATCACAGTCCAGCTGTCTCAGAAGGTCTGGTCAGTCACAAGATTTTATTATCATTTCATTCCTTTCCTTTCAAGCCTTCTGATGAAATCCTTTCTTCTCTTCTTTTAGTATAGCTTTAATAGAATATATATATCATAAAATAATAAATCAGCCTGCTGAAAGATGGAGTCAAGATTCTCATCTCTTCTCTCATCCTGGGACCCCTGTGAACACCACCACAATGTTCAAACTGCTCCTAAATCACCTACTGTGCCCCTCAGTTTAGGAAGGATGTTGAGATGCTTGAGCACATCCAGAGCAGGGCAACAAGGCTGGTGAGGGGCTGGGAACACAAATCCTTATGAGGAACATTTGAAGGAACTGGGGTAGTTTAGCCTGGAGAAGAGGAGGCTTAGAGGTGACCTTATTGCTCTCTACATCTTCCTGAAGGGAGGCTGTAGACAGGTGGGGTTGGTCTCTCCCACCAGACAGCACTGACAGAACCAGAGGGCACGGGCTCAAGCTAAGTCAGGGAAGGTAGAGATTGGATATTAGGAAAAAATTTTTCACTGAAAGAATAATAAAGCATTGGAATGCTCTTCCCAGGGAGGTGGTAGAATCACCATCTCTGGATGTGTTTAAAAAAACACTGGACATGGCACTTGGTGCTATAGTCTGGTTGAGGTGTTAGGGCATAGGCTGGACTCAATCTTAGAGGTCTCTTCCAACCTCATTATTCTGTGATTCCGTGATCCTTAACTCTAAATACTGCAAGAGGTTGATGACGCCCCTAACAATGCTTTTATAAGGTCCTAAAATGCACCATATTCCACACCTGTTTGCAAGGACATAAGATAACTATCCTTGAAGCAAAGAATGAATAGAAAATAAAAAGAAAGGAAAGAGATTTCAGAGGAAATGCTCAAATATAATCTAGATCTCTTAAGCCAAGCCATAATAATGTTGAAACAGCCTGACTTAAGAAGAAAAAAAGAACCAGAAACTGCTTGAAAATCTACTAGATTTAAAAAAATCTTTCCTTATTGATTTCTAAATACTAGAAGTTTCTAAAACTCAAAATATCACTACTCTGAAGCCACACAGGTGATTGCTCCATTTGATCATTACAGGACAATGTTACTTGATTTTCTTGTTGAAGTACACAGATTAAATTCTGGAATGGTATTTTTAAAGCAGTGTTTCATGTTTACTCCAAATTTGTAGAATCACAACTTTATGTTGGTTTGCTTTATAATTATATAGGTCCTTGCAGAAGTATTTCTTTAAATGATAAAATTAGGGTAGTAACTTGAAAATTATGTTCTTTGAACAAGCCATTACTCTGTCAACTTACTTCCTAAAGATATCCTGACAACGCTCTATTGTCATGTTACAAATGAGCTCTTCCATCCAGGTTTTCCACTGCTCTATTCGGTGCTTCTGGAACACAGCTTTTGGATACTGCAGAGCCACTGTTGCATAGCTGTGCAGTTGTTCTAGGCAACCACGTAACACAGATCTTCTCTGCTGCAGAAAAGCACCAACCTCTCCTTCCAGCTGTTCACACTGGCTGATTAGATGTGCCTGGCCTGCATTTTGCAGAAATGCTGTTGCTGGGACATAACTTGGAGGACCTTTTAAGAAAGAAGGTTATAAACAAAGATATGTCTGAGAACACGTTTTATACCATACAAATACTGAGCATTAACACCTTTTCAATTTTTTTTTTAACTTGTGATAAAGGAAGCATGGAGAATTCATATTGAGAATTTTGAGTACAAGGTAAGAGAATCTCATGCCCAGGTAGGATAAGACAGACAAGTTCCTTCAGACAGCTTGGCACTGAAACCCTGAAGTGCTCTAAATCACCCTTTGAAGAAGCCCCTTTCTTTTAACTTATTACATACAGATCATTGCCTTTAAGTTAGAGGGTACTCATAATGCCTCCTGATATTGAACTCAAGTTATTTTCAAACCATTAAAACCACCCCCAGAAATACTATTTTGTACCTAGGTCCATCTGTGTGCTAATTTCTTGGAGCAGACTTGCAAGCTGTGTTGCCTCTAAATTACTGAAGGCAGTTTGGTAATGGGTTATCCACTGCTCAAACTCATTCAGCTTCACCTGGATGGCTTCCTGGACAGCTCTTTGTTGAGACTGCAACTGTGTGTGCTCAGAATACCTGAATTATTGAAGCCACAGAATCAAGTAAGTACTACAAGAAAGAAAATACTTAACACTATAGAATACAGAACAGTATTGAACAATACAACTGTTAACCAGCAAATGAATAGCTTCTCACCAATTACTTAAACTAACAGTATTATTATTAATTCTGTTTTCTTACAAAATAATTAATGCCTGTGCCTATTCATGTAATTATGAAGTACTTGATTAATTTCAAATAACCTTAAGAAATTAGAAACTTAAAATAATTTTGTGCTATTAATCAAGAGCTCCCTTAAGTGGATTATAATGATGGGACATCACTTTCAGAACATTCCCTCTCTTACCTTGAGGGTCAAGTGTGGAACTTGGACTAGCACAAGTTATATTAATGGAGTATGAGGGGCAGGACATGAATAAGATTATTGAGTAGGAAAAGGTTTCAGTAGTTCTTCTGTACAAGGAGAGACCTGCTTACTGCAATAGCTTTTATCCAGCTATTCACTCATGTACAGATTTCTAACATTTAACCCATAAGTACATTGCTAAAACACCATTTGTATTGAACTGTGAGACTTCTGACAGAACTCCTGGTTCCTCTGTACCTGTTCTGAAGTGTGCGGGAGGGATGATCCACTCCTTCTGCACCTTCCAGAAATTCTATCTCTTCCAGTAGTTTTCGTTGCAACTTTTCTACATCTGTTAACTGCTCCTGCAGGTTCAGGTACTCTTCTAAACTACTGTCCAGTTTTGGCAGCACAGCAAGCATTTCATCTCTGTTCTTAAACCAGTTAACCTGCAATCAAGACACAGATGTTACTGAACTGCACTAAATCCAACTGGCAGCAGAAAGTAAGGATATGGCAGAACTTAACCCTTCAACAATGCCATTCATCTAGCACTGCTTCCAGGGCTACAACTGCCAAATCTTAACAGACATTCTTTATTTAAACTGCTCTCTAAACCTCTATTGTTATTCTCCTAGCCCAGATTCAGGCAAAGAACTAAAACGTGTTTTAGAATTAAGCATGTGGAAACTGAAAATTAAATACTTCCAAGTTCAATATAAACACTTCCCTTTATACAAACTCAATTTATCACAATAAAATTCATGAACTAGTGCTGATATAAGACCGTATCTTCCCCCATTCCCAAAATGCAAATAAATAAAATGAAAGTGCAGAGTCTACTTTGAATTAAAAATATAAAATTATTGTAGTAAACTCACCTTTATCTCGGCCACCCTTGAGGAAAAGAGACTCCGTGTAATATCCCTTTCCATTTCCCTTTTGCTCTGTTTGTTTTCAGCCTGCTGGCCACCACCACCATAGACAGCCCCAGCAAATCCTGCCTCTCCTCCAGCTGTCCAGTCCACCAGTGGATCATAAACAAAAGCCTCCAGCAGTGTAAGCAAAGTCTCTCTCCCACGCCGCATTATATGAAGGACCTGCATCGTATTTTAAACAGACTCGTTCTGATTCTCTGTTATCTTCGCAGAACAGTGGAAACTTAGAGGCAAAATACTGTATTGAGTAGGTACAGAAATACATAATGGATAGTAATAGTTATGCCTAACTACTACAGAGACAGGAAGAACACCACAGTGGGTACAAATGCAGCTAAGCCTGTAGGAAGATCTAGCCTTCCACACAAACTCTATGCACAAGCACAGATGCTTAAGGAGGAAAATCTCCCTCCCTCACAGCATTTTTCTTTTTAAAAACATATCTGTCATATCTGTCATCTGTTTGGGATGAGTCCCAAAGGAAGAGGGCAAGCAAGATATCTCAAAAAAAAATTCAGGAAAAACATAACATTTTAATCTACAACTAAAAGTCCCCCTTTTTGCCCTAAATTTTAGTTGTACCACTACTTGCATGCACATTTATCAGACAATCTCGTGTTAAATACCTACCACAGGATATAGCTAAAGTAAGGCCAATTAAAATCACAGCAGCTAGGTGAAGGCTCTATAAACCAGCAGCAGAATGAAGAATAGAAAAGTTCTAAGACAGTATTTGGCCAGTGATGGCCCTCAGTTTTCAAATCTCCAACCATACCTGCTCACAAGAAAGCCTGAACACCCCTTCCACTCCTGTCACTCCCAGCGCTGTTTCAATGTTGTGCGTCATCCGGAACGGAACCTTCTCTGGCACCCTAAGGCTCTTGCCTTGAAGATAAAAAATTAAGTTGTTTCTTTTAATTGCTAAGAAAGAAAACCTTTTATTTGAATAACATAGAGCATTTTTTAAATTACCTTTTTCAAAGCAAACATTATAATCTATGTGGACAACTTCTCCTGTAGTCATATCTATAAGAACATTATCCAGATGTCTGTCTCCAAGACCAATGATGTAGCCAACCATGGACATAACTGCAGTGGATCTTGCATACGACTTAAAAGAGAGTTTCAGGAAAAAATTATTTGTGGGAATCCTCTGCCAACACACTGGACTGACTACCATCTTAAAACATTATTTTAAGTGTAAGTGTAAAACAAATCAAGCCCAACTTATTCCAAGCAGTTTTCTATTTGTTGTTTGATGGTATCTTACAAGAGTTTTCATTTTTTTGGCTGGTAACTCTAGTATAACATAGACTTATCTGGTCTATACCCACGTTTAAATTCAACGGCACAACTGCCAACATTTCCTCAAACTCACAGCAGCACCAGCTCTCCAAACTCACAAGTACAACACCTCAGGCAGTTGGTGCCCCTCATCCCATTAAAACCACAGCCTCTCCTATGTAAAATACAGCTGTTGTAACTCACCTGTGTAACTCTCCACCACTCATCTGGTGTGGTGCAGGATGACCAGAGCTCCTTGGCGAGGAGATTCGGGGGAGTTGCTTCCATCAGCTCCTCCAGAACAGCCCTCATGACATTCAAGGGCCAGTCACGACGTGACACGTCGAGACTAAGCCCGACTGCCTTTAAAGCAGGTCCAATTTTACTGTAGTAAAGTTCACTGGGTCTAGGAACTATTCCAGGGTTCTGAGGGGTCTGGTAGGAGTCCTGAGCCTAGAAGAGATAAAAATGGGTAGTTGATGTATTAGCACAGAAACATATGCCAAATTCAGTTTGGGTGAGAATGAAATATGAAATCAATGCCTTGACTGCATATGACTTCTTCAGCTCAGAGACTGCTTTCAAAATTCAGCAGTTAAGATCTAAATAGACTGAAAACACATTGTTTCAGCCTAATTCTATTCTCAAAGTAGATCTCAAATATAACTGCAAAAACTGTATTTAGAATGGAATGAGAATGAGTAAACAAGATACGGAACTAAAATAATTTCAACCAAGGTTAATTCTATTTGTAAAAAACAGTTCTTTTGAATTATCATGCCAGAGAGCATTTTTATGTTACATACTGTAATTATATATAAATAACAGAGATGCAATTTTATTGACTTCTGGTGAAGTCCCAAATTACATGAATACACAGAACCCTTCTGCATTATTATGAACAAAACAATCCTTATAAGACCATGTGACTTAGAATCACAAAGCAAATCAAACAAGCACTTCTCTTCTGCCTTGTTCCACTTCGCACAGGACAGAGCCATTACCTTTTGTGCCTGCAGAGCAGCTTCCCGCTGCTGCCAGCGCTTGTACAGCCCAAACAGAGGCGTGGCTCCATCCACCCACTGGATGAGGCCTGACCTTGTCCCCAGGGGTGTCACCGAGTAGTGCCTCGCGTGGAACCGCGGCGTCTCTTGCCGGTTGATGGTGGCAAACATGGTGTTCACAATGGATAAGAACTGCATGATCCTCTCATCTAGGTGCAAGTCTTCCAAACCTTCAAGAAAATTGTTTAAAATTTAGCTTCTAGATAAAAAAATTCTCCTAAAGCCCAAAATTTAGTATTTCTTTAAACTCACTACATTTCAGACTATGAATATCTTCATAATATGTAGATTGAGTTGTTTGGCCTAAAGCAAAGTGTTTACATGGCATCCACCTACCAGCTTATGCCAGCTTGCTATGTGAGCAGTACACACAATAGTTACAACATAACAAATAGGCCTTTCCCTCGAAGGCAAAACAAAAAGTCTCTAAGTTTTCTTTTAGGGGCTACAGTAAGCTTCTGAAAAATTACATGCAGCAAATCCTATCAATATCCAAGCAGAGCACAGCTTCTGATGAAAGTCTTGTAAAGAAGGGATTTGACTTACAGTTTCACATGGCAAAATTCCTTGAAAAATATCTGGTGAAGTAAGAGGTAGGGAAGAGAGAGAGCAAATGCTTCAAACTCCTCTTTCTCCCTATCATTCAGGCAAATAAAACTAGAGCTGCACCACACAATCTTCCTAACTTTAATACAGTCTAATTTATAATAAGAGACAGTACCTGGTATGAGAAAAATTCTATTACTTACCTTTGAACAGGTAGGGATAGTTCTTCCCATCTGAACCCAGGAAAAGCAGCTTTTTAGGTTTGGTTTTGGTGGGCAGGATGGTGATGGTGCTGCCCACACTGTGGATGGTGACTGTGTCCCTGGTGGACACCTCTCCAGGAAGTGCTATCTCAGTGTTCATCATGGCAGCCAGCCAAGGACTGATCTCTTCAAGTCGTAAGAGGTAACTGGCCCGTTTCTGTGCTCTTTGCTGCAAGCTCAGCATTACCTATTCCAAAAATTTTTTTTCTTTTAGGTTGACATTCACCTTAACAGTTATAGCAGTAAGAATGAAAACACCATCAAACTAGACTTAATGGTGGACATCTTCCAGAAAACAAGGTTTTTTCCTAAACTCCCTTGCACCCTTGCCGCACTGCTAATCCACAGTTTAGGATGAAGATCACAAAAACTAAACATCATCCTCTATGCAGCAAATATACCCTGTGCAGTGACAAGAAGCAAAGTCACAACAAATCATGCTGCTCAAGAGGTTTGCTCCTGTATTTATAAATACCTGAGCTGTGGTTAAAGGCAGCAGCATTCAGCAACCTCCTGTTTATATATCTGAATGCCTGTCTGTTCTGCAAAGCAGAAGAGGAAGTACAAGTAAAAAAGGTCTATTTGTATGTAAAACCTCTGTTCTGGTTTTAAAAACACCAGGCTGGCTCTGGAGAGACAAGTGAATATTTAGTTTCTCTTAAAACCCATAAACTAAGAGAAGATGACATAATTGACAAAGGACCTCTGGGAAGGGTTGATCTTTTGAAGGTTGCTGCACAGCCCAAGGACTATGCTTAGATAAACAGAATTAACTTGTTAAAACATAAATAAACTAAACTCAAATACCAGAGTTTCAGAAAGACAGTATTTAAAATAAAAAGCTCTCTGCTCCCAAAGCTGATAGCAACCCACACAGAAGAAGCTGCAAAATTTGAAAAATGTAATTTCAATGGGTAGAAATGCAGTAACAGACAATCAATAGGACTGGCTAGAGGCAAAAATTATAGTGCTTTAGTGCCCAGTTTGCCTGTGCTGACTGTTAAGACAAAGCTTGAGGCTGCAATTTTGATACGGTAAGAGAAGAGCAAGAGAAGGATAGGGTCAAGCACATGATGCAGCAAGAGCAGCAAGTGTGTCTACATTGTACTCTTTCTCTTGCACGTGATACCTCTTTAAATGGGAGCCAGCTGCTTCCAGGTTTAGCAGGATTCAAAGGATTCTTCAGCTTCTCTAGTGCATTTTCAATTGCATCTCCATAGTTATCCTGAAACCATTTCTCATGAGGAGTTTCTGCAGGAGCTGCAGTGATGCTCCTCACGTGCTCCAGAGCAAACACAATGGGCTTCATCAGAGCTGTGTGCTTTTCACGCATGATTGCTATTTTCTCCTCTCTGTTATAAAAAACACACAAAAACCTCTTCTTAATGCCATAAAACCAAGTTCTCATAAGGACAGCATTAAATAACAAATGAGACATTGAAGAACTCACAAAAATGATTACTTCTCTAAAATGATCATATTAAAATGAAGAATATTTCATTCCACCTTGAATAAGTGCTCCTCTGAACCACACGTATTTCAAAAAAAAAAACATTTAAAATGCATTGTTCAGTACCAGAAACCCTGATTAGAAGTTCTGAGCAGAAATCATTTTAAGCAAATGATTTCCTTTATTAAAGGACCTTTTTACTACTACTTGTTGAGGGTGCACCAAACTGTAAAGAAGGAGAAGAGACATTCAGATCATTCTGTTCTCCCATTCCATGTCAGTCCTGACTACAGAATACAAGAGGCATTCTTAAGTTTAGCCAGGTGCCCAGTGAATGGATCTGTTCTTCTACTACTCTGCTCACAGGAGAACCCAGGTGAGGAAGAAAGACAGACTTGCTCAACACTGAAAACTAAAACCAGATTAAGACATTCTTGTTTGCTCCAAATATCTGCATTTACAGTGATGTCTAAATAGATTAAGCATGCTGAATGGTGTATACTCATTTCATCTCACTTGGAAATGGAGAACTATAGGATCTCATCATCCACAGTACAATATACATCGGGTTCTAACATGTTATTTCTAAAGAAATCACAACATGAATTCACAGGATAAACTGTTTCTCTCATTTGACTGGAGAAGTAGCTGGAGCATAAAATGTTCCTGAAATAAGGTCCCAGGCTTACAAAGTAGCAGCTGGGATAGTATGGATTCAGGAACAACACCACTGCTGATTCATGTGACTGTTTACTTCCCCAGAATAAACATTTGTTATGATTATCCCCTGTATTACTGAAACAGACATACTTCCGTAGAGTGTTGTTGTTTTGGACCCTCTTGACTTCATCTTCCAGCTGCTGAATCCGTCTGAGGACATACATGTGCTGCTGCAGGAGAACTCCCAACCACAGCTCATCCCAGAGAACTGTAACCCTGCGCAGCTCAGCCACAAGCATCTGAACCTGGAGAAAGCAAGAGTCACTTTTCAAAAGAACTAAAATTCAGATTTGTTTCAGTAGATGAACAAGTTGGAAAAAAGACAGAGACACAGCAAACTTTCAGTCAGCCAACACCCAAGACACATAAATTACATATTTGTGGTTCAAGTACTGAAGCAACATACATTTGAATTATTTACCTGCAATACCATTGTTGGATTTGCAGCAGAGAGTTTCTCCACAATTTTGCTGTAGCAATCTTGCATCATTGCTTGATCTTCATTTAATCCAGCTTTTGTATCATCTTTACTACTTTCCTGGGAAGCTGGAGTGCTCCCTTCATCACATTCACCACCCAACAGCTCTTCTCCTTGTATATTACCAAGCAAAGTAGGGATGGCAGAAGGCAGCTTGTTTCCTAAATTAAAAACAGATGATAAAATATTAGCTACAGTAAGATGTATCACTCCAGTTTATTCAGCATCAGGTTCCCATTAAGTACTGGTGAAGTATAAGAAAAATTTGCAAAATCTGGTAAATCAGATTAAGGATATCACTGAGTTCCCATAACAAAAATATTCTTAAGATCAAAACTGAGAAAACAAAAAAAACACCTCAGCATCATCCTACCCAGTATATAAAAATATAGTAGCTTAAGTTAATTTGAACAGTTTTTCCTTTTCTCCATACCTGAAGTCTGGGATTCACTGCTAAGTGAAATGGTTCCCACTATTGCAGGATAGAGGATGAGATGAGGAGAATCCTGAGCAACTCGACAGAGCAAGTTGCAAATGCTCTGTCGAACGTACACCTCGGGGTGATTCAGGCGAGAGAAAAGCTGGGGAATAATTCCTGCAGAAAGAGGAAAGGGAAATGTGCTGATTCACTTCATTCCTCTTCAAATGAGATAGAATTTTATTTTTAAAAGCATGCCATTATTTTTGCATAGGGAGAATGTAAATCAAAGAAGTACAAATTTACCAATTTACAAAAAAGTCCAAAACAAAGAGCAATTTTACAATAGGTGGCCTCCTTTTCTTTACCTCCCACACTAACACTATAACCTTTGAGGGGAAGTCCCTGAACAACCAGAACCTGCAGTGTAGTGACAAACAACTACTTCTGAAACATGTGGCTTTAGCCACACATCTTTCTCAACCGTAACTAGAAAAAACCCACCTCGTTTGTTTTTTACAGTGGTCATGTGATGTAATACTTCACAAACCACATCCCCTTTCTCCTTTCTATGTCTTCAAGTGGGGGAAGGAGGGGATCAAAATCTGTGCTACTTATCTACTTCACAATCAGAGCGTGTGGCAGACTTTAACATCTTCAGTGACATCACTTAGTAAAAGACAGGGTCTCTTTTCCTCACACTTAAATAAAAGATTTTATCAAAGTGCAATGAACAGTTTTCTGCATTTAGAGAAAATGTCTCAAAATCAATTTTAACAGTTAGATAACATATGCTTACCTCTCCAAGGAGCAGTAGGTGTAGTTTCTAGTCCATGCTCTAGATACTGTCTAAGCTCTCCAGCATGTTTCACAAGCAAGCGTAACAGTCTCAGGGTTGCCATCACAATTACATCATCCGTGCTTTGCTCAGAGGTGTTTCTTAAGTGCAGTCTGGGATCTTCTTCATCAAGTGGAACCTTGAAACACAGAAATACTCCTCTAAATTAAGTATATAGCTCATATCCTCATTTAGAAAACTTTGTAACTTGGTTTCCACATCAACACTAACCTGCCCAGCATTGAGTTTGAGGAATGTAAAGTATGCACTGCAGGACAGTTTATAGAGACTGAAGATTCTGTCTACAACTTTCCTCCAGACTTTAATTAATCCTTCTGTTGCATTTTCATCAAGATCTGAAAGCCAGGGACAACTTGTTAATAACTGACGCCATATCACATCCACCATATCATCTTCTTCATTGTCCTCATTTTCAGTGATTTGTAGAGTCATATCTTCATCCTAAATGCAAATAAAGGGAAAGCAGGTTTGATTAAGTCCTCCAATAATTTCTACAAGCAATGTGAGCTCCTAAGTCAGTTTTTGCTTAGCAGCTCATGCAACTGCATTACTTGATCACACTACCATAGTTCATCCAACAGGTGGGTTACACATGGCTAACAGATGGTTTCTTGTACTGTCTGAATTTTAACTTTAAGACATTTACAAGAGTTAACATGAACTGCAAGAAGAGAAAAGTAAGGTTCATGCTGAAGCTGAACATTTTTTCACACAAACAAATCTACACTTACTTGAATGCCAGCTGGCCGACACACTGCCTGCCCAAGAATGCCATAGATTTTCTCTTTATCCTCCTCTGCAATGTTGTCTGGGAGCAAGTTCTGAACCTCGGATTTCTCCCGGGGCAGCAGCCGAACACCTTCTCCCTGACTGTAACAGTTAATGAATTATTGATCCCCATCACATGAGTATTTGTAGAGCTACTGCAAGTCTATCTATAAAACTTTTTGAAGGAAGAAATCATCGTTCTCTCAGAATTAAGTTAGCTTTGTTTTACAGAGGCAACTAACCAGGAGAAAATTCATTTCTCTGCTCATGGCAAGCTTCAGACCACATACAACAGCAATCATAAATACACAGATAAGGTTTATCTTAAGAAAACCAATTGTACTGTACAAATTCAAGCACTAGGCTGTATTTACCTGGCATTATCAACTACTTTGCGGCCCCATCTGTAAGCCCAGCTAGCCAGGGCTGCCCAAGACTTGGCTACTTCAGGTGCCTGTACTGAAGACAAGTGATAGAGCTGGCCCAAGATAAAGTCTGGTTCTCCAACTCCAATGTTTACTGTGATGGGAGAAATAGAGTAATATGTGTTACAGTGTAAAACCTACTTCTGCCTTCCTTAGCACAGAAAATAACACCAAAAATTATGGGTATACAGTATTTTTTTAGTAAAATTAATACCCAACAGTGCAAAATTTTCCAAAATGCAATTATTTTTCAGTTCTGACACAGCTTCAAAATAAAGTCTAGTTTCCATTTGCCAACAACCACTGCTGACACTCTACAATTCCTTCCTCTCTCACAGAGAGGTGGAACTGAGGCAAGGAACTCATGACCTCCAAAGGAGCAGAGTGCTTCAGAGAGAAGACTTCTATGAAGTACCCAGGGCACAGTGGTTGTGTTTGTTTGTGTATATATTTATGTTCTCTGCCATCAAGTCAGAAAGCACCTACTGTTTAACATCCACCAACAGCTCTACAATAATTCTGACTTTGCAGGAATGAAGTTATTTATGAAATCCAAGTTTAAAGAAGCACAGAATTTATCTTAACATTTAAAGTGTGCTGGAAATTAGGAATGAGAACACATTCTGCAGCAACAGCAGAAGTGTTCAGATTAATTACAGATTAAAGATAATGAAAAATCCTCAAGTACTTTTCACACTTATGGGGACCTTCATAACATAAATCCTCTCCATGCTTAAACCTGAAAGATCTAACTCCAACTTTAGCAAATACACAAGCTGAAAGCAAACACATACAGGACAATAACTGATATCCTCAACACAAAATAAACATATCCCAGTTTCTTCCTCAGGCCACCATTACTTGAATGAGAAAAATGTTACAGAAATATGAAATATCAATATTAAGGTGTTTGGATTTTCTAACTGTGTATAGTTACCTTTTGCACAAAATACACACCTTTGACAAATACATTAGGAAAGCAAATACATAAGAGATGGAGCACTTAGTCTTCATCAATATAACTGATGTTATCCCTCACTATATTTATCTGTAACTAATTTTAAAAAAGAACAATGAGAACAAACGTACCTGTAGATTCACTTTCAATCCTGGGATATTCATCTTCCAGTGTATTAACAGCTGGCAGCTCAATCAAATTATATATGTTTTTAGACAAGGTAGACAGGCCACTGTGATTCTGCTGCTGTTGAGCTCTATATACTTGTTTCAACTGTCCTGAGATCTCTTTCCATTCTGCTTGAATCCATTTAGCCAGCGTGAGAATAGATTTAGCAACTGCATATTCAGCTTTGGCAGATTTGCAGAAAGATATGGCACAAGAACTCAGCATTTCCATGGCATGTGTTGACTGACCTGCATATCATGGAAAGCAGATCTTCAGTACACTGCTATTATTTAAAACAATTCTGAAATTCAGCACATTCATATAAAACTTGCACCAATATATGTTTACAGAGAAAATTCTCTTTTGAAGAATGACAAGCATGCAAACACTTGTGAAAACACTTTCAGATAGACAACAGCTAATGGGATGAAATCAGTTCCTAATCATACTGCCCTACTGTGACTTCTTCAAGGTGAGGTGAATCAGCCTGGTTATAAGGAAAAAAAGCTCAAGTCACTACAACATAACACTCACCTGCTGTGTATAACAACTTTGTTTTCTCAATATCAAGTTCAGGACCCCATTTTTCATCTATCTGACCTGGTGCAGACAATTTTTTAAAGTGCTGGACTAAGTCCTGTGCAGTGGTGGTTTTCCCCAGCTGCACCTCACTGCACTGGGCCAGCAGCCGCGTAGCCAGGGCGATGTTTCCTCGCTTCCGTGCAAACTTCGCTGCTGTTAAACCCAGTTCCATTAGATGGCTCTTAATTGGGACTGTTGGTTCTAAAGAAGGGAGCAAGACATTGTAAACAAAAGTATTAAATCACTGTCTGACACACAGAGAATGTCTGCCCAATATATTGTGTACATGGGCATCAGTAAAAATTGCTTCAGAGATTTAGATGACTTCATTTCTGCCTAGAATATTTATATACCCCATCTCAAACATAAATTATATCCATGGATTATCTGATGGGCAAAAGGTTTTCTTCCCCACTATAACCATTCTTCTTAGCTAATAAGCCTACTTTTCTCCTGACAGAACTTTTTTTCTCCCATTACTTCTTATCATACTGCACATTTAAATGGCTTTCTTCACTGTGTGTGAAGACTCATTATTCATAATGGTGAAATGTTCAAAAGTGAAAGCAGTTAAAGTATGAAGTGATGAGCAATTAAGGGGTTATTAGGAGAGGAGCATACAACTATTAAACACTTCAGAATGTTGTTTTCCTTTTTGACACTGTCTACATTACAGCACTAATAAAGACAATGAGTAGTAAAACAAGACACCTGAAGGAAAAAAACTGGCTTTTAAGAAGTACTTAATCTAAAATACTAGAAAAAGACACAGCTGCTGCTTTCAGCAGACAAGTTCAAATTCTGCATTTGATTTTCACAACACCATAATGAGAGCTCACACACCTTTCAGCTTTTCCATCAGTTGATTCTGGTACACTGTGTACCTCAGGGCATGCATCCATGGTCTTACATCGTGCTGCTTGCATGACCTCAACGCTTCATTGAAGAGAGGTATCAGACAGTCCTGCAAGAGGCACACAAGTTGCACAGTTGTCTTGAGAGACAACTTTATTACAATGCATTTTCATTAATTAAAACCAAAGACCATTTTTAGAGCAAAAATTCTTATTTATAATAGCAACCACACTGTAACTAAGAGAAATATGTTTTATGTTTGATTTCGAGAGGACAACAGTAAGAACTGCTCAAAACAAGCAGAACTGTCTTCTGAACAATGTGATTGGAAATTACATCTAGAACACTCATAGTGGTTGAAGTCTGACATTCAGTTTCTAATTGCTGAAGTGATTTTTTATTAGAATATTTTTAAGTTGTTTTGAAAGTAAATTAAGTGCATGTTACAATGTATTCAGAGAAGAAATACCAACACTCCAAAAGGCAACTGTCAATAACAGTTCAAAAATACTGTAAGTGTAACTGAAAGAGAGGTGTATTTATAGCTGTAGAGAGAACTCCAATTGAGATGTAAGCTTATAAAAACTTGGGTCAAGGCACATTAGAAAACTGAATGAGATCTTTTGACAGTACGATTAACAGTCAAAATTAACAATTAATCTATGTTTTATATTCAATACTCCACAATATGACATGGCAAAAGACATGATCCCAATTTAGGTTTTAAACACACAGAATTACCTCTGATGTCAGCCTGTTGCATACAGTGTTTTCCAAAGCAGAAGAACAGTACAACTGAAGAGTGCTCAACACTGGTAAAGACTGAGACACGGTGAGCGTGGAAAGCCTCAAAGGCCCAATAGCAATGCGAGAGGTTTGCTTTAGGTACTTTATAAGATTTCTGAAATTAAAGGATCAGGACAGTCATTTTTCTTAGCTAGACTGTGAGAATAAATAGCGGTATCAAAATTACTGAAGAAAAAACAAAATCAGTATCTTTAAAAGGATGGTCGGAAAGCGTTGCAATATCATACAAGTTACATGACAATACTCAATTATTAAGCTGACACAGAAGCACTTTACCAACTCAAGTACTTTATAAACTGCATGAACTCCAAGTTAAACATCATCTTATTTTCCTCAGTAAGCTTATAACTCACAACAGCTAGAACTGCCGTGGATGCTGAAGCTTTACACAAAGTTATGTTTAACAAACTAGAACGTGTTTTCACAGTGCATTACATTAATTCATAGCACATTTCAACTTACTCAGATATTGACTGCCACTTTTGCTCCTGTTCTATGTGGTTTACAGCTGTTGCCAGACATACTGAACTTCTCAAAAGCTGTACTTCAACTGCTTTTTGAAGTTCTCTTGGATCAGGACTTAGCATATTAGGAAGGAGCTTCTTCATGTCTACATAGAGATTAAACAATTGAAACCAATTAGAACTGCCAAATTTTATCATGTTTCACCATCTGATAATGCATTTTTCACAGTAAGGAAGTTAGAAAAAAAACCCCTCTTTTAAAAATATATATATTTTATATGTATATATATTCATAATATTCTATTATGAATATTCATCACAGATTACTTATAAACAGTCACATTTTTTTTAACAGTCACATTTTTTATTTACTTATAAACAGTCACATTTTTTAATTAACTCCAGAAAACAAACTTGCATCAACATTTAGGATGACCACTGCCCATCATTTTGAAGCTTGATTCATAAGGGTTATGGTCAGTCCACTGAACACAGCAAATTGCATTCGGAAGTTTCAGTCTGTCATTTATACAGACAGACACACAAAGAAATGTTTATTTTTGCATTTGAAGTAAATGTTAATTTATGCATTTATACCTATTTTTTCTTTGGATCCCCCTGCAAGCAGGTTGATATTTTCTCCTGGTAATAATTCTAGTTGTTCAGTGCATTCAGTAAGTTGTCCAGACTCAAAGCTGCTCAAAGATCTGCAATTCAACATTTATAGTTTTATTTTCATATTTCTTAATTCACTCCAGTTGCTAAGTATATTACACAGCAAAAAGAAAAGACTCAAGACAACTCAAAATCCTACAGAGCTCTTAGGATTAATTCTAAGCAAAAAATCTCAATTATCACATACATCAATAAAAGGCACTACTCCTGCACCAAATGAATGAATCCAGTACCAAAGAGAAAGAAGAGCCTCTTTCTCTGACAGAAGCAGTCACCTTTTCAGACCTGCAGATTTTATTTCACTGCTTTCTTCTGTGCTTTTATTTTCAAGTCAAAAAATTTCAGGCAAAAGGATTTTACTATGTTTACCACAATCATGCAGGAATGGAAAGCAATCAAGTTGTCAAATAAAAATAAATTATCCTTAAACTCTGAAGGTCTATTCAATGTCACAAGTATTTTTTCATGAACTAGAAAAATATCAAAGGTCAGGAAATAAATGCACAAGCTACAATTCTAAATTTCATTTAAAAAAAACCAGAAAACTAAAAAACTCAGTGGCCAAGACCATTTCTTTCCTATACTTTTTCCATTAAATTAGTATATTAAGATATTTTTAAGAACATGAGATACATTTAAGTTGTGCAAAAGGATTCATCTTCCGCTGAGTAAAGCAGAATAAATTTGGCATCTTTTTTCTTCAATGAAAGATTTTTTTCTTGAATACTAAGCAGCCTCAGCAGCCAGAAAGTTACAGCAGCTATTTAGAATGAAGTTCTCTCTTCATCTGTAAATGCCATGGCCAAGTTTTCACCCTCCCAAGAACACACCTCTCTTCTTTGTACGCCTCTACTTAGAAACTGACATCCAATTTTTAAAATCAATTAAAACTTTAATATTTCAGCTGTAAAACAATGAACTTTTAGGTACTGTTGAAAAAATGAATTATACCCTTACTTTATGTAGTTAAAATCTGCTTTCAGGTTGATTGAGGTATTACTATTGCTTTTCTTCAGTTCATGGACCATGTTTTGCCACTCCTGAACAGCAGACCAGTCAGCAATGGAAATGTAACATTCACATGCCTTGTTACCCAGGTAGTTTATCACTTCAGGTGAAGAGTCACTTGGCTTAGTCAGAACAGTTTTTCTAGTTTCTCCTATGGAATGAAAAAATATTATATAAACATGCACTTAAATATATATTTTCAAACAGCAGTTCTATCATTGAAACATTATTTCTATGTCTTTTGTCAAGAAAAACACTTCATTAAAAAAAATCAAATAGTTATACAACTTTAACAGTATTCTTCCACTGACACTTTTTCCAAGGGAAAAGAGACCCTTTTCAGATGAGGTTTTGAAAAAATTTAGTTTATATCTGTAAAGGGGCATCAAAACAGAAAAACAGAAAAACTAAATTAGGAACAAAGGAGGTTCATTTTCAAAGATGAAACAGAATACTGCAACCAAGTCTTAGAAGTTAAAAATCTCTGAATAACTAGTGCACTTATGATACAATTATGTCATAAACACTAAGGTTTAAGTTATGATGATATAAAATTAACTAGATTTAAATTAATAAGTTACAAAATATTTTACCTATTACCTTTAGTTTCATTCAGCTAGACCTCAGTACTGCAAACCCTCCTATCTACACATAATATTGGTTTCAAGGGCATTAAGTGGCTCAGTTTAACTGCAGACAGAAACAGGTTTTCAGATTTCAGAGTCAGACATCACCATGGCTGTATCACTGAATGTTCTTATTTTATGTACACATTTACACAGTTGTATTCCTCTCAAAAAGAAAACAAATACTGACCATTTAAGGAATGCTTTGGGCTGGCATTGTTCACACTGTTGGAATTGGCCAACTTCAGAACAGTCTTGTCAAAGCCTGTTATACAGCAGTCCACTCCAGTCATGGAACAGAGGTGCTCCTGGTATTCTGCAGTTGCTTTTTCAAACCTAAAACAGTTCAATATTTCAGTCAGCATCTTGAAGAACCAGGTTGGGTTTTTGGTTTTTTTGTAAATAACCTAGATTTTGAGCATTATTTTACTCCAATGCTCAAAAAGCTCATATCACCTTCAGCAAAAGAAAGGGATTAAGATAGGATATGAGGTTGCTAGCTGAATTTCCAGGTTATAGTATTTGATAAAAGCTTGTCCATAAAAGTTTTAATGTAAACTTCAAATCAAGTAGAGACAGAAGTAAATAAATTAGTTTTATATTTGTCTATCACAATTTTAATCTGAATGAGTAGAGCTGGATACTGATTAAATACATATCACATCTCTGAAAAGATTCACTGAGTATAATTGACATGGAAATTCATCAGCCTTGACTCATGCCACAGTTTAAAAGACTCAGAAGCAGAACTTTCCCTAGAAGGAAAAAACTTCCAAGTTTATAGCATCCCATAATTTGTGAAAACTTACCGCCCTTCTGCTTGCTGAGCTACAGAATTGATCCAGGAGAGGCTCTTCCCAACTACAGCAGAAGACCAGACAGCAATACCCTGAATAGCTTCAGGACAATGAAGCTCACATAATGCTTCTACCAGCATCATAATTGTCACTTCCAATTCATTTCCCTAAATGCAAACCAAAAGCATTATTTAACAAAACTCATCTCATGCAAGAGCCACCTGTCTGTGGGTGAGTACTCAGAAATGGTGAAGCAGTATTTCACTATACGCATCTACAAGTGCTCCTGATATCCATCCACTGCACTGATTTTGGAAGAGCAGGGGAGCCAAGGGAAGAGTTTGAGCTGTGAACCCACAGCCTCAACACCAGTGGCAAGCAATCACTGGGTGGTGGCTTTGTACCTATATGAGAATTTGTAAGGGAGCACAAAGTAACAAATATCTATCAAACCACCTTTGGTAAAACATTTAAGCAAATCAAATTAAGTACTGAAGAAACTATTCAACCCTTTCAAGAAGGTTTTAACTACTTCATCCACCCATCCCACCCCTGAACTTAGCTCCTAGTTAGAGGAAGGATACCCCTATGACACAATCCCACTTCTCATACCCACAAGGTATGGAAAGACATCACACTACCACAAGCTTGGGATGGTCTCACACTAATGCAGCACTAGTTTCACAAGGTTTCCACTAAATTAGAAATTGCTCAATTAAAACTGTGAATTAACTACAGCATTCATTCCTGTGTAGTATTTGACCACATGTGTTCAGTACATCCTAACCTCCAATCCACAGTATCACAACCACAACAAAAACATACAAATTTAAAATGTGGCTTTAAAAAACTCATTCTTTTACCACTAATACCACTTGGTTTAGTAACTACTGGTTGTCTTAGCTTACTTCTTTTAGAATATCATAGTGAATATTTCTGCAGTAGTCCACAGAGTTTGAAAAGAGAGTACCTGAGAGATACTATTATTAGTTTTCATTTCTGTGAGTAAATCAAATCCATGCCTGACTGTCACAGCAGGCTGGCCAGCCAGCAATCCAACTCTCATGATGGACAGTCTAATCCGTGTCAGCCAGTCCTGGCACGTCTGGCGATTGGTGTAAAAGAACGTCCTGATAACCTTCAGAGACAGGAAAGAAGTTTCACAACATTCTTCTGCACAAACCAAAACAGTTAAGTACTTAAGACTGATATCAAAGGCAGGAAGGTTTATTTTCTCCAGTCTTCAATTAATCATTAATTTTATTAATGTAAATGGTCTGAAATCATATGTAGCATGCAACTGGCCAGGAACACTGGCAGGCCAGAAGTCTTAATATGCACTGACTATAAATCATGTATTACTGTCACATCAAAGTCTGGTAATTAAACAGCTTATTTTCAACAGTGAAGAATGTTTTGCACTTAGAAATACACAATGGGGTATCTTACTTATAAATAAACCAATTAAAACTTTAAATAACTGTGTTACTTTATAATAGACCCCAAAAACCAATTAAAACTTTAAATATGTGTGTTACTTTATAATAGGGCTGCTGACAATCTACAAATAAGTGCTACAAATCAGAGGGACTACAGTCTTGCTGGATTTGTACCACTATGCAAGCTGGTACTCCAGAAACAAAGCCTGGTTTAACATGTTCTGTAGGAATATGCCAAAGTTAAAGCCAGAGTTTTTTTAAGAGGCTCAGACTTTGCTTGAGAAGTTTTTCTGGAATTCCATGGCTAAGAACTGAACAATCCTGAAGACACCGCTCATTCACTAGACTGCTCCAAGCAACATCAGCACTGCAAGACAGACAAACCTTGGGTGGAGAGGTAAGGGCATTGGCACATCCTTCATATGCATTGTACATCAATTTTTCCAAGTTCTCCAAATACTGCAGAAGGAGAACAAGCCTAAGCTGGTTGCTACTGTGTCCTTCATCATTGTCTGCAGTAGTCCACTGGCTGACATCTTGATCAGGGTTTAATGTGTGGGCTGCAAGACTCCTAATAATACCTACACATTTTACCAAAACATGGGAAAAAAGAGTTACCAAAAAGTATTGTATTTAAATGTGCAAAGGGATAGCAATGCTAGCCCTCAAATCTACCACAACTTAACAGTAATTATGCAGCAACATTAAAATCTATAAGCACTGAAAAATAAAGCTGTTGTGCCTCTTGCCTTAGACATGAACACATTTGCTTCACAACCTTACCAAAAATCTCATCAAAATAAAGTGTATTTTTTACTTTACCTTCAATTGTTTGAAATGTATCTTGGGCTCTCCCCAGAGGAGTCCGTAGCTTTGAGAGAACAGTGAACTGAGCTGCTTCCCAGACAGCCCACTGCCACAGCACAGCATCAGTCTTCAACAGGTTCCGAGGGATGGTTGGCTGATCTCTCTTATCCAGTCTTTGACAGCTATAGAATAACCTTTCTAACCAATTATCCTTCCTGAAAGAAAACATCAGTGCATTGACAAGCTTATACTGTACACACTTCATCTCCCTATTGTTCACAAACAGATCTCTCACAAAATTAACTTCCAAGCAGCAATGTATATAGGCAAATATGCCAAAAGGTGTGTATGTAAGATGCTTATAAATACTTAAAAGTATAAAAAAAGTTTGAAAGCAAAGCAACGTAGTTTGTAATGATATTTACAAATTTTAAACTAAATGTAACTTGGATTTGTTTACTATAAATTCAACACTCAGAGATTTCAGTTCTACAAGGAATTCTTACCCAGTTCGGTGGAGGTTTCCATACAAAATAAAACTGATGACATCAGAGAAATCCTGTGGGTGGAATGTGTTACTTGGAGCTTTGCTCATGTGACTTCTTATAGCCAAAGAAATTTCTTGTATTTCAGTGTGGGTACGGTTACTGCAGGAAGAGAGGGAAAATGACCCATGCTACAATATACTTGACTAAACCAAAAACAGCTGTATAAGAGTTACACACACACTATATCTATATGTAATGACTAGAAGTAATTACATGCTTTGGTATTAATACCAAGTGCTTTCAGAGCTCAGGTCTTCAAGTCAAATTATAGGACATATTGCTGAAGCTCTGAGTAACAGGGACCTTACAGATACTCAGTGTTTGCTTCAAGAAGTGATGCACAGCTAATCAAATTTATTAATTACTTTGTGTACTACATACTGTTCTTAGACCAGTAAAAGCACAGGAGAGATAGCAAGACACTTCGAATCATAGAGGGTTGGATGAGACCTTTAATATCATCAAGCCCAACCAGGAACCCAGAACTACCAGTGTAAGCTCGTGCTCTTCGATTTTGAACTAAGACAGTACGATGTCCACTGGCATTATTTTTCAGGTTAAGTGTCTCTGAAGAAATTAAACCATTATCTACACTGAAGTTGGTCTGAACAACTCACCTCAACACAACATCCAAACGAATTGACTTCAGCAGTTTTCCAAAAGCTTGTCTCACACGAGCACCACTATGGACAAGCTGAACACGACACACATCAACACACCTGCAACACCAAAAAGGAAAGAGGTGTGAATATCCCCATCATCAGCAGAATTCTAATAACATACAGACCTCTGTGCAAGTACCTCTGTAACAGGTCATCTGGAAGGGATGAAGACAAGGCATGAAGGCTACTACATGCTTGAAGACAAATGTTCACATCTTCCAGAAGTGCTGAATTAAAGAGTTGAAAGGACAAAACAAGTTATTCTTGCTGGAATTAGGTAACTTCTGCACTACTCTGCATTTGTTCCCATATTATTTACAGATTCTGGAATTGAATACATCACAGAACTGTTCCAGTGCTTTTGAGAAATGATTTGTGACTGGGAAATTGATCTACCAAAAATGTCAGTGATGTGTCAAATCTCTTAAGATTGCAATTTATTTTAACAAAATTAATTGTTTAACTAACAGGCAGGGATCCACTTTAAAAAAAAAATCATAAAAAGAATCTAAGTTCTTGCACAATGCTATCTTGAAGCATCCTTAAAGTAAATGAAACAAGTACAGTTGCTACTATCAGTGGGACAAGGCTATTTATGTACTTAATTTTGAAATGTAAAAGACAGTTAAGTAAAAATATGCAATATCTTACTGTTTGCTAAAAGTCCTTTGCAAAACTTATGAAAAGATGGGAGAGAAAATAACGGTGTATATGTTTCTGACTTCTTCATCAGAAGAGCCACTTCCAAAGCCCATGTTGTAAGTAGTTTCCTTCAAAAACCAAGAGTTGAGTCACTCTACACAGTTAAGAAAGGTACTTTCAAACTACTTCACGTTGTACATCAGTATCGCACCATAGCTCACACTTTCTAGACAAGTTATTTCTTAACTTTAAAGATGTCCCCAGCTTTCACAGCATTTTGGTAAGGATGCTTTCAGTGAGCAAACCCTTTCTTTCAGTGAATTTTAATAGCTCTGTTTCTACTGGATAGATCTTAGAATGGTTTAAACTTCTCTAGTTTTCATATATAAAAACAAGCAGCTACTTTTTTCCATGATTTCACTAATAGTGTATAAAAAACCCAAACGTTTGACAGGTTAGATTTACCCCAAGTTTTACAAATTCAAATTATCCTGGTTTCTGAATTAATGTATTCTACTGGACAAAAAAAAATTTCCAAATTTCTAGGAATATTTTCCTTACCTGGTATCTTGAGTAAGGTTATCCTTCTTAAGCAGTAGTCCCAAAAGGTTCAGTATGATTGAGAAATGTTTTTTTGTTGCTGTAGTTACAGTACTTATAACTGCTCCATCAAACAGAGAGGGAGAGGAAGAACTGAGGCTACTGGATATGAAATGGTCGTGCCTGAAAAGGCAAGGAAAAACAAACTGTAAAACTGCCCCAAGATTAGAGATACTTCCCTAAAGTTTACAGGAGGAGAGAAAACATCAACAATGAGCAACAAAAGTTAAATGAACACATACACAAACAAACCACCCTCTGTCAAAACCCAAATATTTTGATCCCTAGCCTAAAAGAACAAAGCTACAATTTGCTATCAGTCCATGCAGGCCAGTAACCTGTTCTCAACTGTATCTGGTATCCAATGCTTAGTGAAAAATCACCACAGCTAAGAATGTGAAGAGTAACAGTTAAAATTGTATATTCCCTTACTTTAACAACAGTTTGTATTAATAAGGTCTAAAATCTATTTACATCTGTTGTTTACATCTCATTACCCCTCCCAGGTCTCTCATTAAGGCAAAACAGTAAATAATCTTTCCTAATTTACTTTCAGTAGAGTTCTCCCTCCGTTATCTCTATTCAAACAAGATTTCTAATCTGCTTTTGAATAAAAGGCCAACTTTAAGCCAGGATATGCTTTCCTGGCTGAGATACAGCTTCCCTGCAATTAATGAAAGTAAAAACTAATTAAGGAAGTTTGGGCAAAAGCTTGATTGTAACAGCCTATTTCATTTCATCCCTCCAACAATATATTCTATTCACATCAGTCCATCCTAGTGCTCTTAAAATACTGCTGAATTATCAAACCCCATACCTGGAGCAGTGTGAGTACAACGTGTAGAGCACTGCATACTGGACAGCAGGGAAGTGAACTGCTATGTCACCATGAACAATCATCAGGTTTTTACTCAGCAGTGCAAATACAGTTGGTGAAAGGGCCCACATCTATAAAACAATCACAGAAACATAAAAACTAGGATCTACTTTTAACTGTAATTTTCATACCATCAAATAATGTCTTTCCTCTCTTCCCCACAGGAAATAATTTAACTCTATTGTTTTCTGACTGTAACTATTTCCTTCCCATTTTTAGAAGTCTGTTAAAAGTAGTTCATGTTTTTATATGGAAAGATCTGGAAAGTGTTTTCATATGGCTAACATGCTACCAAAGGACACTTTACAGCTGCTTTTATCTGTCTTGAGGTTCAAAAACAATTACTATGATGATCTGAGCATTAAACCCTTAATAACCCTGATAAGATGCTCTTCCCTAGAAACTGCTTTTCATTATGCAACAACTAGAGATACAATCCACCCACTGTTTCCCCTAAGTTTTAACACTGGAAGTTTTTCTAAAACTTAGGAAGTTCAGAGACAAATATGATCATTTTAGTTATACATATGCACCCTACTGGTGTAATACATTAACTTTAAGTAATCAAGTATTTTTTACACTTATTGCATGAACTGTCTGAGTTGTTACTCACCCCAATTAATGAGTTTTTAGCATTTCCAATAGTACTTAGAGCACTGAGGTCAAATATAACAACAAACTTGGCATTATCCACATTGGATATAAGCTTCTTGAAAGAGTCATGCTGGATTTCAGAACAGGCCTCAGGAAGGTGTAAACTATGCAGTAGACTATTTAAAGCACAGGTCATTTCTCCTAGAATCAACCTGTAAGCAGTCTCCAGAACAGGAATGTTCTTCAGGCTCAATACAGCTTGGTATACAGCAAGGGCTGCTGCAACGACCTTGAGAACATAATTACAGCAATAACTGATTAAAACAAATCATAAAATACACTAATCAGCAACAAAGAGTTTAAAATCACTCTTCTTTATCTATGAATAGCTTAGTCTGATACAGATATCCATCTTCAGTTTTCTGTACCTCTTACTTACAGAATCTACTAATTATTTTCTAGATCTTCTGCCTAACACACTGAGTATCAAAGCCAGATGAACTAAGGACCTCTCTACCTGGAATGATGGTAAACTTTCCAATTTCTTATCAAATCTAAATGCTAAGAAGTAGCTATATCTGCCTTTTCAGAAGTTTCAGATATTCTGTTAGACTAAAAAATGTATTCAAGATGAGCTTTATAGCTTAAGTTTTACAGCTCAATATATTCTAGGAAGTGCATGAAGGCTGTTGGAATACACCTGCAGAAGTTACTTTTACTCTTACCTCTTTCTCCTTATGATAACGAAGAACAAGTAGTTTAGACTCTGGTATAAATAATTTCTCTACAAATGATGATGGTAGTTTCGTATTTATTTGTTCAACAATCTGGGGATAAAGACCAAAATAAGTAACTTCACCTGAATTTTTACTCATTATTAAAGATTAATCAAAATACTGTTTTTCTAGTCCCTCACAAGAATAAAAACATGTACAAACCAGTGTCAACAGATTCAGGACCGAAATGACGTAGTCAGTGCCACAAGTCTGACAATTTTCCATTTGATCTAATCCATAGGTGATGACCATGTCACAGTGTATGGTCATACTGGGATCCAGGCTGCCAAGTAAAACCCCAACACACTCATTGGCAGCTGTAAGCACAGCTTCAGAAAAGAACACTTGGTTTGCTGCAGTCACACATCTCATTACTCTGTACAGAACCTGCAAAATTAAAAACACAACTGAGTTAAACTCCATTAAAGAGAGATGCTAATTAATTGTATTCACACCCATTTGATATCCTGTCCCATCACCTGCTCTGCAGCTTGTTCAATTCTATTCTGAAAAATGTCATCTTGACATTACACTTCGGAAGTGTAAGAAAAAACAAACTTTCAATTGCTTGGTTTCCAATTCAGTTAGAGATCTACAAAACCTAAGCTCATGACTCACAGTTCTGTTCAGTTCCAACTAACATCACCAGAATTCCCCTTGAAAAAGACAGATGAGTTTTCTTGAGATTTTGTCACAAGAATCCCCTGTAGATTAGGGCAGAAGTTACATAACTGTCTTGTCTTCAACTGGGAAATCCATACACATATTTACCCAAGAAGTTGTGTCTCTCACAAAATTCTGCAAGGGCATAAATTCCAGCTGGGCAGGTCATCCAGCAGCCACAAGAGTTTGAGTGCAGGTACTTTTATCTTATCTCCTCACCCATTACAGAACTATATCAGCTACTTAGCTTATTATATAACATTTATTCTGAGTTTACACCATCCTGTACTATAGAGCTAGAAAAGTTTGCTATCAGATTTAATAGATAAAATTTCAACAGAAAGAAAAATCATAAGCAGAATTCAAGTTTCTACAGTGGCATAGTTATCTGAATAAACAATAACATGGTTTCAAAGATAACAAGCAAACCCAGTCACATGAAGTTAAAATGTCTAAAAAAGTTAATTTCTGATACAATCTCCATGTGCCACTATCACAATCTATAGTTTAATAGAATTATTGCAGCATATATCTTGGAAAAAATAGATTTACTCAAAGCTAAGAATATACACATTCATGTAACGTTCGTAAAACCTAAATCAGTGGCATTGCTGTATGGTGACAAAACACGTGAGCAACCAAGAAAGCCACAGCAATGGAGCTCTTACATCAGTTACATAAGCTTCTGTAATGGGTGGTCCCCTGATGGGGCTGAAGCGCTCCCCGATGCTCCTCACCACGGTGCTGAACACGCGCAGCAGGGCAGCCAGCTTGGGCAGCGACACCGACGGGGGAGGAATGTCCTCATCTACTGATTCCCCCGAAGCCACGTGGCTGAGGTCCTGCAGCACACAAGGTTTGTGTATCAGCACACATCATCAACTTACACACGGGTAAAATATCAGAATGTGAGATTGAAAATACTTCATCTCCAGACATTAAACTGTACAATCCAATTACAGATGTGTTTATCCAGTATCTCTTAACGACACACACATAGGAAGGTGGAATATAGGCACACAATGACAATGAAAAGTCACAGAGTAGCAATGAGTTTAGCCACTGAAACAAAGTACTCAGACTATATCTTGTAAATTGAACCTGAAGCTTATGAAGTTCCTGGTCTCTGGAACATGATCATTGGTATTCCTGCACTGTTACCAACAGTTGTCTGCACACTTTTACCACTCTTTCAAAAAATTCCCATCCCCAAAGTGGAGAGGAGATGTTTCACTGGCCATTCCCATCACACATGTGAAGTATGCTGATCTGGAGACCAAGAGTTCACTACCAGCCTACTCCATGCCAGCTGGCACCAGTGCCTGGGAACATTCCCAGAAGTGCTGATCTCATTAGTAGAGCTGTAGCCTTGCTCTACCCCACTGTGAGATAAACACACTGGCTGGAAGCACCTCCTCCATGTTAGCACACGTTATCTTAAAACTCTTCCGTGACTAAGAATACACACATTGACCAGAGCAGCAGCCAGCCTGATAAGCAGTGATTTACTGCTCTGCCCTGTGAATCCTAAAGCTGCCCCAGCAAAGGCCCTGCTGTGCAGAGAAGGATACTGACCAAATTATTCATTCTGCTTTGAGTGACACAAATTATGCTCCAAGTACAATTTTACCCACAGGACCTATATATTAACATACACAGTGCAGTATAATTGACCTGTAAG